>NW_027185698.1:18605439-18614983 GCF_028583685.1 Petaurus breviceps papuanus | reverse complement strand
TCTCTCTCTCTCTCTCTCTCTCTCTCTCTCTCTCTCTCTCTCTCTCTCTCTCTCTCAATCTCCCTCCCTCCCCATCCACATATATATATACACACACATATATATACGCACATATATACACGCATATATATGTGTGTGTATAATGTGTATATATGTATATATGTATGTGTGTGCATGTATATATACAAATATATGCACACACACATACATATATATAGTTTGCTGACCACTTTTTAAATCGGAGGCTCTTAACTTGAGGGTACCTGAGCTTTTGAAAAAAACTTTGATAATTTGAAAATAATTGGTTTCATTCATCATCCTATGTTTTTATTTTATACATTTAAAAATATCACTTAGAGAAGTGCACAGTCCTCAACAGACTGCCAAAGGCAGCCATGACACAGAAGAGGTTAAGAACCCCTGCACTGAGCCATTCAACCCTCCCTAGGCCCATCCCAGCCTTTCTTGGATGTGAGGTGTGTACATTTGACAGCTGGGCCTGGAGGGAGAGGAGATTAGACTGGGAAGAAGGCTAGACTTGCTGAATTTCAAAGGAGTGGCAATTTCTGGTCACACAGATACTTCACTTGTGAATAATAATCGGAAATTGATTATAGAGATAAACAGTTGAGGAGGAGCTGGGGTAGAAAAAAATCAGACCTTCCCATCCCTGTTTGAAAACACTTGAGGCAGAGGTCTAATAGGCACTCCCTTTATTGCTTGCAGACTTCATCTTCTCCTCAGCAGGAGATCTCCAAAGGCACTAGGGTTGGTATTTTGGAAACAGGACCCATTCTGCCATTGTGAAGAATTACCCATGTGCTTAGCAATGAAAGTTATTTCTGTGTCAGCTCATCAGATCAGAGACAGTTGGGAAGTCAGGACCCACGTGAGCAAGGCCTATGTCTTTAGCTGATGAAAAGGGCTTGGAATTGTGCCTGATACAAGCTCTTATGTCTAAAAAGTCAAAGTGTGCCTTATAAGCAACTGCAAGATCTGTGAAGTTTTTTCTGCATCAGAGCTCATTATGGAGCTGAGCTCACCATTAGTAATCCCACTGAAGTCTAATACCAAATAGCATTAGAAAGATCTTATTTTCCAGTCAGTTCAAGCACCCAGTTTTAATTAAACCCAGCTTATTATAAAACTAGAGAATACAGTCTATCATGTCAGGTCAGCATCTTGCCCATTCATTCCTGGAATTATTTCTGTAAGTTTTTTTTTTCTTTATCAAAATGATTGAGGGCACAAATTCAGTAGATCAGCTTAACTGTATCCCTTATGTATATAACCTCAAATATTTAAGTTGCCCCTCAAAAGCAATAAAAACCATTCTAAATAATTAAAGGTCTGTGGTAAGCCATATGGTCAGTGTTAAGTAGAAGAAAGTAAGTAAAAAAGTATTTATATGACACCTACGATGTGTCAGGAGTTACACTAAGCATTTTATAAACATTATTTCATTTTATCCTCACAGCAACACTTGAAGGTAGGTGTTATTATTCTTCTCATTTTTACCATTATCCTGCCCACTTGGAGAAACTGAGACAAACAGAGGTTAAGTATTTGCCTAGGGGCATTCAGCAAATAAGTGTCTGAGGATGAATTCGGGACTTCATGACCCAAGTAGGCCATGAAACATCAATGGCAATTTATAGGAAAGCAATAGCAGAGAAGTAAGAATTGTTGAGGCCATCTGGGACTGGTAAAAGGTGTGAACTCGGTTATTTAGCCAAAAAATGAGAAACAAGAGGTAGATTATCTGGTTGGTACATTGCTATTCCCAATATACTAAAAGAAAAAGAAGACAAAGACAAGAGGAAGACCATTAGCATATTAGATTTTCTATGGAGAAATCAACAGATAATCTGGAAAAGTGCAACATGCAACATAGGATCAGAAAATGTGGAGAGGTTGGGCATTGTGGGATTGGAGGCACCCACACTGATAAAGTAACTCTAAGATGCTGCCACGTTGAATTTCTATCTATCGCTTGAGGGAAAAATTCTATATTGAAGTAGAATTTCTTTTTAATTTAATTTAATTATTCTTTTTAATCATGGGAAAACCCCTCCACTCATTCCTACCTCTGTGCTTAAAATCCTTCTTTTACCTGAAAGGTCTTCTGTTCTCCTCTCTGCCTATCAAAGTCTTGACTATTCTTCACGATCCAGTTCAAGGCTCATCACCCCCATGAATCCTTCCCTGACTATTCTAATGTCTACTCTTATCCTAGGTCCAAATGTGATGATTTGCAGTCTTCAATTATTCATTTTCCAGCAGAAAATTCCCACTGGGACATTTCATCACACCTATATTTGAGGCTATGCAGAAGACTGCAAGTTCAAGAATCTGGAAAAGTTTAAAGTCTCACTGACAAATTGTGGCCTGCAGACCAAGATCAGACAGCTAAATATGGAAAGGCCCTTCACTGAGAAACTCTTCACTCATTCACTCTTTGGTCATAGGAAATCATGAAACATAGAAGAATAGAAAATGACACTCAGTCATGATTCTTCTGATTCCTTAGGAAAAGTGACAGACTGTTGCAAAAGCACATAAAGGGTTTAGTGTCATAGAGTTTTGGGGCTATAGATGTTCACTTAACTTGGAGATACTTCCCCAATAAGTTGATATATGACTGGAATAACTGAAGACATCAATATAGACATTATCATTATATATAAAACATAAGGAAGTTGCAGCTAAATGCAAAGATGAATCTTGGGTTCTCCTCTGAAAGGCCTATAAAAGAAATGGCAGACTCAATTTCATAGTATGCCCAAAGGCAACAAGAAATGTGATTTTATGAGACACTTAGTCATCCTGACTTACAGTGCTTATGATAAGCACTAGCAAAATGACCACCTTGAAGAAAATTATAGCTTATGAGCCAACATCATTGGAGAAGAGAAAGTAGAAAAATTCTACAAAAATTTCAATATGTACTTCGTGATTTCCATGTGAAGATAGACATGGAAATGTACTGAAAATAAATTACTAAATGTTTCAGATCCTGGAAGACAACAGGGGCTGGTGCAGAGGCCCGCACACTGCGGTGCGCAGAAGCCCTGACAAGGCCTGATCAATGTGGCGGCAAGTTGATCCACCAACTGCAAGGGCCATTACCTGGCCTATCAATGCAGGGCTGGGACTGGACATAGCTGGGTAAATGTCAGGCAGTGGCAGAAACTACTCTTGGGACTACCAAACCACAGCCTGCAAATTTAAAAAGCTCCTATCTGGACTTCAAGGGACCAGGATGGCAGAGTGAACCCCTGCTGTTCCAGTCCCCTCCTCTGACCCTGGAAACATAGTAATTATTGCCCCAAAGCAAAACCTTAAACAGTAAAGGCTTGGGAACCCTAGAGGAAGTGTGGGGCTAGGGCACTGCCTCAAAATGGGTAAAAAGCAGGCTACAAAGACAAAGACTCTGGAGTCCTACTATTGGGAGTGGAAGGAAACAAATTCAGAGGGAGACAGTGCTGACTCCACATCCACAGTTGAAGCCTCAACAGGGAACTGGTCTCAAGCACAGAAAGCATTCTTAGATGAGCTCAAAAAGAACTTTGAAAACCAAATTAGAGAGATAGAAGATAAAATGAATAATTCTTTTAAAATCAAAATTGCAACATTAGAAAAACATTACAATGAAGAAAACAGCTCCTTAAAAAGAAAAAAAAATGTGTGATATGGAAAAGGAGCTTCAAAAACTAACCGAGAAGGGGCAGTCAGGTAGCACAGTGAGTAAGAGCACCGGCCCCAGTGTCGGGATGACCTGGGATAGGCTCCGGGCTCTGATACTTAGCACCACATCCAGAAATAACTGGCCATGTAACCTTGAGCAAGTTACTTAACTCCGATTGCTTAAAAAAAAAAAAACAACAAAACTAACCGAGGAAAATAATTTGCTAAAAACTAGAATCAACCACATTGAAGTGAAAAACTCTATGAGGAACCAAGAATCAGTCAAACAAAACATCAAGAATGAAAAATTAGTAAAAGAGGTAAAATATATCAATGGAAAAATAACCGACCTGGAAAAGAGGTCCAGGAGAGGTAATGTGAGAATCTTAGGCCTACCAGAAAATCATGATGAAAAAATGAGCCTGGACAACATCTTCCAAGAGCTCATCAAGGAAAACTGGCCTGAGATACTTGAACCAGAGGGTAAAATAGAAATTGAGAGAATCAACCTGTCACCTCCTGAAAGAGATCCCAAATTGAAAAGTCCAAGAAATGTTGTGGCCAAACTCCAGAAGTATCAGTTAAAGGATAAAATACTACAAGCAGCCAGAAGGAAACAATTCACATAGCATGGAACCACAGTGAGGATCACACAGGATCTGGCAGCTTCTACATGGAAAGATCGGAGGAATTGGAATATGATTTTTCGCAATGCAAAAGAACTCGGGTTACAACCAAGGATCACCTACCCAGCAAAACTGAACATATTCTTCCAGGCAAGGAGATGGTTATTCAATGATGTAATGGATTTCCAGACCTTCCTGATGAAAAAGCCAGAGCTCAATAGAAAATTCAACCTCCAATTATGAGATGCATAGAAAGAAATGAGGAGCAGATGGACTTCATATTTACCTGGGAAGACTTATACAAACTGATGCTGAGTGAGAAGAGCAGAACCAGTAGAAATTTTATACAATTACAGACACAAGTATATGTGATGACCAACTTTGATACACTGGATTCTTCTCAGCAAGGCAGGGTTATGTCAACTCCAAAAGATTCATGATGGAGAGATATGTCTACATTCAGAGAAAAAAAAACTAGAAAGAACAGTTTGAATCCAGACTGAAGCAAACTACCTGCTCTTTTGCTTTATCTTGTTTGGCTTTGTTTCCTCTTTCCCATTGTTCATTCCATCTGATACAATCCTTCTTTATGACACAACTGATGTTTAATGTGAAAGTCAATGAATTTGGCTTAGGGAGGAAATGACATACACATTAAATAGGGTATCTCACCCTACAGGAGAGTAGGAGGGAAGGGGATGAGAGGGGGGAAGATGGAAGGGAGGGCAGGCTGAGGGGGGAGGGAAGTTGGAAGCACCCACCTTTGAAAAGGGATAGGATCAAATTTGAGAAAAGAACAACTGGGGGATGGGATAGGATGGAGGGAAATATAGTCAGTCTTTCACAATATATCCACTATGGAAATGTTTTGCATAGCTATACATGTGCAAACTATATTGAATTGCTTATCTTCCCAGTAAAGGTGGGTAACGAGGGAGGTAGGGAAAGAATGTGGAATTCAAAGGTTTAAAATTAAATGTTTAATATACACACACACATTCATACATACACACACACACATACATACATATATGTATATATATATATGTATATATATATATGTTATTTTACATATAACTTGGAAATAAGATATACAGGTACTGGGGCATAAAGATCAACTGTGCCCTGCTGGAAAGTTGGAGAAGGATGGGGTAAGATATGGGAGAGAGCAGATTGGGGGAGGGAATATTCAGTGGGATCACTGTTTTGGGTGGTGGGTAGGGGAAAATGGGGAGAAAATTTGTAATTCAAAATCTTGAGGAAATGAATGATGGAAACTAAAAAAATTATATATATATATAGAAATGAACAGGCAGATTTCAGAAAAACCTGGAAAGACTTGTAAAAACTGATGCAAAGTGAAATGAGTAGAACCAGGAAAATGCTATACACAGCAACATTGTGTGATCACCAACTATGAATGACAGCTTTTCTCAGCAACACAATGATCCAAGTACAAAGGATTTATGAAGGAAAATCCCATCCATATCCAGATAAAGAACTGATGGACTCTGAATGCAGATCAAAGCACATTTTTTCACTTATTCTTTCTTGTGTTTTTTTCTTTTGATCTGTTTCTTCTTCCACAACTGAGATGAATATAGAAATGTTTTACATGACAGAATATATATATAAACTATATTAAATTGCCTGCAATTATCTGAAGGGGTGGGGGGAGAAAGGGAGGACTAAAAATTTGAAATTCAAAATCTTGTAAAAATGAATATTAAAACTTTTCTTGATATGTAATTGTGGGGGAAAATAAAATATTAATTAAAGTTAAAATAATAATAAATGTTTCACATTAAGAAATGAAAAGATCAATGAATTATAGGTTACTCAATATTCTCATATTTCATATCATGATCCATTTCTTCAAGAAGAGTACATGAGGGTGCTAGATTTGGGGATCACTATACAACATAATCAAAAAAATGAAACTGATATTAACTTAACAGAGAGGAAATGACTAGCTGACAGAGTGGGTGTAATTAGGCTACTTATTAGTCAGTCAATAAGAATTATTTAAGCAACCAGGGCTCCAGCTTCCACCTCCCACAATTCATGTAAAAGGGGACTCTGAACAAACTTTGGAACTGCAGAACCCACAAAATGACACAGAGAAGCCAACCTCCCACGGAGGACAGCCAAGCAGGCCAGAGGAATTGGTCAGCGCAGTGCTCTGGGAGCTGACCCCAGCCCTGCGGAGCTAGAGGTTTTAGCCCTAGGGCAGACCTGACCAGCTATGACTGGAGGCACTTCAGATCACCAGCAGCTGTGGCTGTTTCCAGAATTATCAACACATAGATGTGAAGGACAAAGTGAGAGGTCAGTGCAGTGTGGACTTTGGGACCCAGTAGTTGGGAGTGCATGGGCTTTTGCCCCCAGGGCAAAAAGCCATTGTGGAGGCATGGCAGTTTCAGCCCCTGGTCTGCAGACTGTAGGGGGACCAAGTGACCAGTCTGAGAGGTAATCACTCTTGCTTTAACCTGCTTGGATGTGGATTACGGTCTAGGGTGGAGGTCCTGGGGTGTGTGACCAGCTTGCCAGAGGGTCTGGATGCTTCAGAGAGGGCATCCAACTAATACCTACAGCAGCTGAGAAATCCCCAGCATTGGGAATGATGCTCCCCTGTCTGGTGGCAGAGTTCTACTGAGGCAAAAAGCCCAGGGGTCAAGTGACTGAGTGGCAACATGACCAGGCAAAGGAAGCAAAGCAAACAGAAGATTCCAACGTTAGACTCCTATTTTGGGGACAAAAGGGATCAAAGCATGGAGCAGGAGGAAGACCGTGAAGTCAGGACTCCTACACCAATAGCTTCAAAGAAAAATATAAGCTGGTTATAGTCCATAGAAGAATTTAAGAAGAAAATAAGAGAAGTGGAGAAAAAATCGGGAAGAGGAATGAGAACGATGAAAGAAAATTATGAAATGTGTGTCAATAGCCTGAGTGAGGAAAATAATACCTTAAAAAATAGACTAGCTCAAATGGCAAAAGAGGCTCAAAAAGGCAATGAGGAGAAGAATGCCTTAAAAAGCCAAATTTGCCAGATGGAAAAAGAATCTCAAAAGCTCACTGAAGAGAATCATTGCTTCAGAATTAGATTGGAGCAAATTGAAGCTAGTGACTTTATGAGAAATCAAGATGCTGTTAAACAGATCCAAACAAATGAAAGAATAGAAGGCAATGTGAAATATCTCATGGAAAAAACCATTGACCTGGAAAACAGATCCAGGAGAGATAACTTAAAAATTATTGGACTACCTGAAAGCCATGATCAAAGAAAGAACCTAGAAATCATCCTCCAAGAAATTCTCAAGGACAACTGCCCTGATGTTTTAGAACAAGAGGGCAAAATAGAGGTTGAAAGAATCCACCGATCACCTCCTGAAAAAGATCCCCCTCCAAAAAAAACTACTAGGAATTTTATAGCCAGGTTCTGAAATTCCCAGATCAAGGAGAGAATATTACAAGCAGCCAGGAAGAAATAATTTGAATATTGTGGAAACACAATCAGGATAACACAGGATCTGGCAGCTTCTACAGTGAGGGATCGAAGGGTCTGGAATATGATATTCTGAAAGGCAAAGGAGCTGGGATTAAAAGCAAGAATCACCTACCCAGCAAAACTGAGTATCATGTTTCAGGGGAAAATATGGTCATTCAGTGGAATAGAGGACTTTCAGGCATTCTTGATGAAAAAAACAGGGTTGAATAGAAAACTTGACATTCAAATACAAGAAGCAAGAGAAGCATGAGAAGGTGAACAGGGAAAAGAAATCATAAGTTACTTATCAAAGGTGAACTATTAACATTTCTACATGGAAAAATGATAATTGTAACTGATGAAACTTTTCCTAGTATGAAAATATTTGAAGGGAATAGATATGTGTATATGTGTGTGTGAATATATATATATATGTATATATATATATGCATATATTGGAGGGTATATGGGCTTATGAATACATATATGAATGTGTGTATATATATTTACAGGTATACATAGATAGAGGGCACAGGACCAATTTAATAGGAAGGGATGATACTTAAAATGGGAAATCAAGAGGTGAGAAAGGAATATAATGAGAGGAGATGGGGAGAGATAGAATGGGATAAACTGTCTCATAAAAAGAGGCAAGGGAAAATGGTTACAATGGAGGGGAAGAACAGGAAGACAAAAGGGAATGGATCCATCTTATTCTCATTGAATTTGGCTCAGGGAGGGAATGACATACACACTAAATAGGGTATGTCACCCTACAGGAGAGTAGGGGGAAGGGGACGAGAGGGGGTAAGATGGAAGGGAGGGTAGGCTGTGGGGGAGGGGAGTTGGAAGCATCCACTTTTGAAAAGGGACATGATCAAAGTAGAGAATAGAACAAGTGGGAGGTGGGACAGGAGGGAGGGAAATATAGTCAGTCTTTTCCAATATATCTACTATGGTAATGTTTTGCATTAGCTACACATGTACAATCTATACTGAACTGCTTATCTTCCCAGTAAGGGTGGGTGACAAGGAATGTAATGCCAAGGAAAGGCAACTTCCCAAGGTTCAGAATACCAGCATAGGTGCTCTCCATTTTATTCAGTGACCAACCAAGAACAGAGAAGATCAAAACATGACATCATTCCAAATACAGCATTTACTAAACGTGATTAAATAATCTCCAAGGACTACCCCACCCCAGGACCTTCCAATCATTCAATCAATTAAAAAGTCTCAGTTCTAAATACTTCTCCACCCCTAGGCTATACCTTAATTAAGTCCACCACAAAGCCCCTCTTCTCAAATGGAGATTAGTTTCCAAACATAAGGTCAAAAGTTCCCCACCCCTGGATCACAATTGAATCTACCCTAGAGTTACATCAAGTTTAAACACAGCACTTAATACCCAAATGGAGGTCTTTTCTTCATCTTGACAAGAGGCAAGTTCTCAGCAATCTTAGTTCCTGGGGAGACAAGGCTTAGCAAAGCCACAAGATACATTGACAGTCCCTTCATGAATTTATCCTCTGTCTGTAGAACAGTCCTAGAACCCCTGAACACATTAGCAAAGCCCTCTCCCAGGATTTCTGTAAACATACAACAAGAAAATCCTTCTTCAGGGCTTCTGAACCAACAGAAAGGCTCCCAGACCCCTGCAACAACAGCACTGTCCTTCACCAGTGGACAGTATTCACTCTGTCTGCAGGACAGTCTCCAGACCCCTGCAACAACAGCACTGTCC
>NW_027185698.1:18600343-18605429 GCF_028583685.1 Petaurus breviceps papuanus | reverse complement strand
AGGGCTTCTTAGTGAACAGCCAGGTTCCAGGACTTCTTCAACAAAAGGACTGTCTTTCACCAGTGGACAAATCTGGCAAAATAACATCAAAACAGACAGACAAAGTACCAGCAAAACAGCCATGTCTCCTCAGTCCTTGGCAGCTCAGGGGGCAGGTCTCAAAAGTCCAGGGCAATTCAAAGCAGCCACCAGCAATTCTCTTAGCCTCTCTCTCCAGGAGGTGCTGCTTCCAAAAAAAGGTCTTCCGCCTCTCTCTTGTCTCTCCAAATCCATGTCACCAGCTCCTCCCAGTTCAGGACTTTCTTTTCACATCAAAAAGTCCATCCCACAGGTGGGATTAACAAGCTCTGGGTTTTAACACAATAAATTTGAAAACCAAGCCAATACAGGGGAATCTTTAATTGCCATTACTATCACACAAGGGAGGAAGGGAATGAATCTGGAATTCAATGTTTTAAAATCAAATGTTTAAGAAAAATAAATAAATAAATATATATATATATATACACACACACATACATACTATTATTAATACTCTTTTACATGTAATTGGGAAATAAGATATACAGGCACTGGAACATAGAGATCCACCATGCCCTACTGGAAAAGTCAAAGGGGGTATGGGAGAAGATATGGGAGAGAGCAGATTGGAGGAGGGGCTATCTTGTGGGACTGCTATTTGGGGTGGTGGGTAGGGGAAAAATGGGGAGAAAATTTATAACTCAAAATCTGGTGGAAATGAATGATGTAAATCAGAAGTTAATAAAGCATTTGAAAAAAAAAGACTTATTTAAGCATCCACAATGTTTCAGGCACTGTGCTAAACACTGCTATTAAAAAAAAGGCAAAAAAATTACCTGCCCTCAAGGAGCTCACATTCTAATGGAGAAGATAACATGGAAATAACTGTACACATAAAGACACACATATGTATCTATGTATAAGTGTTTATGTATATATGTATACGTGTGTATACATTATATATTTATATGTATATTGTTTTTCACTAGAAGTTCAAAGAAAATAACACAGAAGAAATGACAAAGATGTGTATACTTTCAGTTACAAGAGCTGAACTTGAAATATTCAAATCAGCCTGAAAATGGAAATTGGATAACAATAAAGCAGAGATTTTGTCATCATTTCTTATATATATATATATATTTTTTTTTCCCAATCACGTGTAAAAACAATTTAATATTTTAAAAAAATTGAGCTTCAAATTCTTTCCCTTCTTCCCTTCCTCATTGAGAAGGAAAGCAACTTAATATAGGTTATATATGTGCAGTCATGGAAAACATATTTCCATATTAGTCATGTTATAAAAGAAAACATCCCCCTGCCAAAAAATAAAAGAAAAAGAAAGTTAAAAAAAAAGTTTGCTTCAATTTGCATTCAGATTCTATCAATTCTTTTTCTGATAGTGGATAGCATTTTTCATAAAAATTCTTTTGGAATTGTCTCAGATCATTGTATTGCTAAGAATACCAAAGTCATCTACAGTGGATCATCATAAAATGTTGCTGGTATTGTGTACAAGTACAATGTTCTCCTGGTTCTTCCCATTTCACTTTTCATCAGTTCACGTAAGTCTTTCCAGGTTTTTCTGAAAGCGTCCTGCTCATCATTGCTTATAGCACTATAGTATACGATTACAATCATATATGTGTTCAGCCATTCCCCAATTGATAGGCACCACCTTGATTTTAAATTTTTTGTCATCACAAAAGAGCTACTACAAATATTTTTTGAACACATAGGTCCTTTTCTTTTTAAAAATATCTCTTTGAGATATAGATCTAGTAGTGGTATTGTTGGGTCAAAAAGCATACACAATTTTATAGCCTTTTGGTCATAGTTCCAAATTGCTCTCCAAAATGGCTGGATCAGTATACAACTACAGTAACAGTGCATAGTGTCCCAATTTTCCCCACATCCCCTCCAACATTGGTCATTTTCCTCTTCTGTCATATTAGCCAATCATATAGGTACAAGGTGGTTCTTCACAGTTCTTTCAATTTATGTTTTCTAATCAAAAATGACTTGGAGCATTTTTATATGACAATGGATACCTTTGATTTCCTCCTCTGCAAACTATTTATTCATATCCTTTGGTCATTTATCAGTTGGGGAATGATTTATATCCTAATAAATTTGACTTGGTTTTGAGAAATTTGAGAAAGAAGGCCTTTATCAAAGAAGCTTGTTATAATTTTTTCACAGTTATGATTATTATATATTTCCTGCCATTCTATTCCCCCTGTCTCTCTCCCTTTATCTCTCATTTCACCTTTTCTCTCCTCAAAAGTCTTTTGTTTCTAAATTTACTTACCATTTCCAACTGAAATTGTGTAAGTATAAAGTGGTCACCACAATACGAAGTCAAAAAACCTAGAAATTGAATTAAGGAGAAAATATTGCCAAATGGGACAAGACAGATGAAGAAAAATAAAAAGCACATGTTATAGTTTTTTACTCTGGAGGAGATATAGACAAATGTTGGTCCTTCATTTGTTGGGGAGGTAAGTGACTAGAGCAATGCAATGTTACATACACTGTTCAATATTGTATACTTTTATTTGGATTTGTTTAGCTCTTTTTAATTATCACAAGGGAAAGAGTATAACTAGAAATTACTGTGATAAGAAAACAAAAGGTATCATTAAAAATGCTGAAATTTTAAAAAGAAATAGTAGGGGAGATAAATTTTCAGAAAGTTTTACATGAAATTCAACCAAGGCAGATCATCCAAGAACATTTATAGATGAAGCTAGAACAATATAAAGGTAGAAATTAATTTCCTGCATTTCTATAACAATCTGTTCTCCCATCAGTGATCATAGAACTGCTACATTTTGACTCTAACCACCTAAGTTGGTACCCATTATGTCATATGAGGAAGTGACCATGGCACTCAAAAAGATGAAGGTAGGAAGAGAAGCTCTACCAGAGTGAATATATACAGAATAAATCCATGCTGTAGGCAAAATAATTTAGTAGGCTGAAGCAGGCTGGTATAAACTGAGACTTGTACAAAGGAAAAGAGGATTGTATTTAACAAATAATAATGTACTTTCTTCCATCCCAAACTACTTCCTGGAAGAAACTCTATTTTTTGTAAAATGAATATTCTTCCAATGATAATGTGTGTATGTGTGTGTGTGTATATATATATATATGTATGTATGTATACATATATATGTATGTATGTATATATACATATACACACACATACACACATTATCACTGGAAGAATATTCATTATATATATTATATATAATATACAGTATAATAAATATATATATTTACTATACCATATATTTTTTACTATACTATTATACTATATATAATATAGTATTATATGAACTATATATAGTATCATGAATACTGTAATCTCTGGAGATTCAAAATTGTAGGGGACCAAAAGGGCAGTCAGTAGATGACTATAAGTTTGGGGTAGGTGGAAAGCAGCATTTGACCAGTGAGACCTCACACCCAAAAAATGTCAGAAGGGACAGTATTCAGGAAAAACATGATCAGAAAAAGAGATGCATTGGTCACATGTTGAGAGTAACGAATAACAGATAACCTGTTTCTCTGGTACCCTTGAGATAGTAAACATCCTGGAAGGACTACCTTGGAATACTGAGTGAATTCATGGCATGACATAGACAAGTATTTCACAGGATGAGAAATTCTGGATAGGTTGAAATCTGTACCATTAGAGGGAATACTCACATAAATGAGCCCACATTTCCAAGTATAATGAGTATGACTTCTTTTGAAGTTTTATTATTCATTAATTATTTCAAAATTTTTAATTTAATCTTTCTGCTTAAGCTTTCAAGTATGTGAGGACAGAAACCACATTTTATACTTGTTTTACATTTGCTACAGTGCCTAGAATTGTGCTGAACACATGGTAGGTATACAATAAATCTTTTGTTTTATTAATTGATTTAAAAAATTTTTCTAATATGGCTAGATTAGATCATACCACTCAGTGTACATTCATTGGAGGAAGTGACCCTGAAACTTGTGGTCATTATCAACAATGAAGAGCATTCTCTTACCTAAATAAAAGCAAGTCTTTCTGATTTTGTTTTTCTTTTCTCCTTCCTTTTATATCCTTTTCATGTAGTTTTCACATTTAATGAAATGTTGTAGATGGAAAAATAAAGTCTCTGTTATGGATGGATTATTTTTTTCTCTAAAGTTGTCTAAGAGTTAGTCAACACCAACAAATTACATGGATGTGTCATAGTACTGAACTGTATTGTAGAAAATCATTTGTGAGTACTTGCAGGTGACCCAAAGGGCAATGGAAAGACATATGGGGCTATAAGTAGCCATGGAAAATTATGAAAATGGTTTATGTAAAAAATGGTATAAAGGACATCATCCAACATTCAGAGACCAGAAGGAAAGGCAATGTGTAAAAGTAGGCAAGGATAAGTCTTAGAGCCAGAGTGATCTGAGGTCAGGTCCTGCCTTTGACACATACTAGCTGTGTAACCCTGGGCAGGGCAGGAAATCTCTCAGTGCCCAAGGCAATTCTCTAAAACTACAAATTGCAGAAGAGTTGCCAGTCTGAATCCTTATATTGTTAATAACAATAAAATTACAAGTTTAGATTCCCTTCCAAGAAAGACCAAAATAGGTGAGGATTCGTCATGCAGTGAGAGCAAGGGAAAACATGTGAGCAGTTGAAGGGCTACATGGATGTCCACAAAATAAAATGTAAAAAAAAATTATTACTTAAAATTATCAAGCATTCATAATTTTTCTCTCTCCAAGAATACTTCAAGAAAGAAAAAGGAAATAAAGAAAGAAAGAGAGACAGGAAATAAAGAGAGAGACAGGAAAGAAAGAAAGAAAGAAAGAAAGAAAGAAAGAAAGAAAGAAAGAAAGAAAGAAAGAAAGAAAGAAAGAAAGAAAGAAAGAAAGAAAGAAAGAAAGAAAGAAAGAAAGAAAGAAAGAAAGAGAGAAAGAAAGAAAGAAAGAAAGAGAGGAAAGAGAAAGAAAGGAAGGAAGGAAGAAAGGAAGGAAGGAAGGAAGGAAGAAAGAAAGAAAGAAAGAAAGAAAG
>NW_027185698.1:18592356-18600333 GCF_028583685.1 Petaurus breviceps papuanus | reverse complement strand
AAGAAAGAAAGAAAGAAAGAAAGAAAGGAAGGAAGAAAGAAAGAAGGAAGGAAGGAAGGAAGAAGGAAAGGAAAGAAGGAAGGAAATGGGAAGCAAGAGAGGGAGGGAAGAAGGGAGAAAGGGAGGAGGAAGATGGAGGAAGGAATCCTATAACACACAAGCACAGTAGAGCAAAATACACTTTCACAATGGCACATCAAAAAAAATGTATTATTATTCTACACATTGGTTCATCATCTCTCTGTCATAATGTGATGATTTAAATCATTTAAATTTATTTATTAAATTTTATTAAAATAAATTTAAATAATTTTATATCTTTTTATCAGTGCTCTAGAATCACAAATCATTTAGATATCAGATTTTTTTAAGTTTTTCAAAATAGTTTGATTTTATAATCTTAATAACATAAATTGTTCTGCTGTTTCAGCTTACTCCACTCTCTGTGATCTTTCCATGTCTCTTTGAAACTTTTTTTCTTATTTCTTAGAACCCAGTAGTATTCTATCACATTCTATAATTTATTCAGTCATTCCCTAATTGATAGACACCTCCTTAGTTTCCACAAAAAAGAGAAACTATAAATATTTTTGCACATAAAGGACATTTTCTTCTTCCTTTTATCTCTTTGGGGTTTCCATAAAATATTAAAAGTCCCAGAGGAATGCCTGAGTATACAAAAGAGAATTTATGGAAACATGGACAAGGATCACATAAAATAAAAAGGTATGAATGGGTCATAACTTGTAGAAGGATAATCACACTGATGAGATTGTTATTATCTAAAATTTATATAGCATTATAAAGTTCACAAAGCACTTTACAAATATCTCATTTGATGCTTACAACAACTCTGAGAGGCAGATTCTATTGCTATTCCCATTTTACAGAGGATGAAACTGAGGTACAGGTGTCACACAGCCAGCAAATGTCTAAGGCTGGATTTTAACTAAAATCTTCTTGATTTTTGGTCCAATGCTTTATCTACTATACCACCAAGCAGCCTCAAGAGTCTCTGAGGGACTGGAATACTATAAATATCAGAGGAGAACCATCAAAAAAGTCTTTAAAAAAACTTACATTTGGCAAAGCCATTAAAAGATATGTTTGGGGTCATATTTAAAATTTGTGCTTTTACTCATTTAGTTTTGCTTTGAAGGGGTCCTTGGATTCTTGAAGTAGAACACAAAGTCTGACAAGTCCTGTTAAAGAGGAAGGTTTTAAATGATCTAAGACAATTCCAAATGACTTATATGCCTGAATGTAGATCAAAGCATATTATCGTTCCTTTTTTTTTTGGGGGGGGGTTCTTTCTGGTGTTTTTTTTTGTCTTTGGTTCTAATTCTTCTTTCACAACATGACTATTATGGAAATAATTAATATGATTATACACGTATGACCTATATCAGATTGCATGCCATCTTGGGGAGAGGGGAGGTGAAGGAGGGGAAGAAAATTTAAAACTCAAAATCTTCAAAAGGTGAATGTTGAAAACTATAAATAAATAAATATTCTAAAAGAGAAAACTATAAAGCTCCTTCTCTTAATTGTTGGAGGGGGGTGGGAGGGGACAGGCTTTGAATTTTTCTCAAAGATGGGCTATATGTTCATTCATCTTGATAACCAGCCTAGCTAAGCTCAGGGAGAATGTAATAGGAATGGGAATTTGAAGATCTTCTCTGTCCCTTAATAGGCCAAATATAATAACATGGAGTCTGTGGTAGTAGGAGTTTGCTGAATGGGTGCAGCAAAGCCCAGAGGAAGCTGGGAGTCAGAGCTGTTAGAGCTGGGGGAGAGAAAGAATGCAAGCAAGGAGACAGCTAAGCTTGAGAGTGTTTGTGGGAAGGTTTTAGGATGGTGTTGCTCTCTGCAGTGCTTTGAGCATAGATTTCTTTGTTACTATGATGAATTCAGTTTTCTGGTGTTGGAATTTGGCTTTCTGGTGGCTGAATAAATATTTTGGTTCTGTCTTCTATATAGAGAGTCTGTTATATTTTGTGATTCAGAATTATGCTGGCATATTCACCATCAAGGCTGTGAATATTGTGTTGGTACTACAGAGGCTTATCAACAGGATGGTCCCTTTCAACCACAGCAGTTTTTGAAGATCATCCATTAAATGATTAAGATTTTGCAGAAAAATCACAGATCTATACAGAAATGAATGAAACATTAAATCAAAACCCATTAAAAATAGACTCATGGGGCAATAAATTGGTTACCAAAGTTCACCTTTGACTACTAGAAAGAGTGCTGATTATAGTCACAGAACCTGAATTCCAGTACTAACTCTGTTGCTCAATATCTATATAACCTTGGTCAAGTGACTTAACTTCCCTATGCCTTCAGTGTGTTTATCTGTAAAATGAAAACATTGGACAGATAATCTCCGAGTTCTCTTTCGGATCTACATATGATTCTTTCATTTTCGTCTCTGCAGAAGACTAAAGCTAAATCATTCCAGAATTTTCTAGATAATTAATTGTTTAAATGGTGTCTCCTCTTTCAGAATGTGAGCTCCTTGAAAGCAGGGACCATATTTTTACCTTTCTTTATATTCACAGCACTTAACACGGTGCCTGCAACATTTGTTGTAGTTGTTCAGTCCTTCAATCATGGACTTTTGTCCATGGGGTTTTCCTGGCAAAGATAATAGACTAGTTTGCCATTTCCTATTCCAACGTTCCCCATTTTACAGATGAGTCACTGAGGTAAATAGGGGTTAAATGACTTGCCCAGGGTAACACAGCTAGTAAGTGTCTGAGGCCAGATTTGAACTCAGATATTCTTGGCTCCAAGTCTGGCACTCTACCCACTGCACCACCTAATTGCCGCACCTGTCACATAGTGCGTGCTTAATAAATGCTTGTTGATGTTGACAAGTCTAGTCTTGAGGTCTCAAAAGAAGACGTACAGCTATTCTGCTCTTTAGACATCATATAGAATTAATTTCCAGATAATCAAGGATGCTTCCCTACCACTAAACACTTTAAAATTTAGGATGAGCACTAGTTCATAACAGAGCATTGGTTCATTAATTAGAACCTATGTAAAATGAATTCTGACCAAAAAGACCTTAAATATCTTCTAGACCAGGGATCTTAACTTTTTTCTGTATCATGAACACCTCTCCAATCTCCCTTTCCCCAACACTTTTCATTCTTTGTGAAGACTATGGAATCCTTAGAATAATTATTTTAAATTAATTAAATCATACATACAGGATTATAAAGGAAACCAATTATATCAAAACACAATTATTAAAACATTTAAAAACAAATTCCTGAGATCTGTCCATGAAGCCCTGCTTTAGTCCAATGTCCTCAGTTTATACCTGGAAAAAAAAAAACATCCACGATATTAAGCGATTTGCCCAGGATCATAGTGGTGAAGAAAATTGTGAAGCTATTCCTCCATTCCATTGATTGTGTTCTCAGATTCTATGGCAAAAAGAAAAAAAAAATTCTTTGTGGTAATGAGCCTATCCAAGCTTAGTTAATCCATAAATGACTGATTAGCCATATAGCATGTGGTGGAAAGAATACTAGAACCTAGGTAGGAAGACCATGGTTTGAGTCCTGATCCTGCTGTAGGACCTTGAGCTAGTAGGTTCTTTCTTTTGGGCACGACTTTCCCTATTCATAAGATTAGGGGGTTGGACTGATGACATTATGTTTTTTTTTCAAGCTCTAAATTCTATGACCCTCTGATTTTCCAGTTTCATAGGATTTATTGGGCTTTGTGTTCTACTTTGAGGATGTAGAGACCACCATTCCAGGCAGAGTAATCAGAGTATTAATTAAATGGAGGATGTCTAACTACTGCAATTAATATTATTTTTAATAATATGTATTAAGTTCTTATTTATGGGCAAGGCATTATGCAAGAAACTAGGAGAGGTACAAAGATAAATAAAGCAGGCACCTTCTCAAGGAACATAGAGTCTGAGAATGGGAGGGGACAAAACATACAAAAACAAATGGTACAAAATAGATTATAAAGTATATAAAGCAAAGGTGCTTATGAGATTTCACAGGAGGAGAAAACCACTTCTTGCTATAATTGGCACTGTTTTTATTTTTAATAGGGACATAGAAGTTGCTGTTTCATGAAATAAATGTTGGGAGAATATAAGCATCAATCTTTGTGGAATCTGCAGGTCAACGTCAGTAAAATCTAAACTTCTTTCCTCTTCTATTGCCCATCCCTCATTTCTCCCCTTATTCACTGTTCCTTAGAGTAAGGACTTAATTCTTCTCATAGGTATGTCTTTTTGAGCAGTTTTGCAATTTTCTTGATACATCTTTGTAGATATAAAGGAAGCCTCGTATGGTGGGAAAAGCATTAGAGTTGGAGCCCAGAACACTAGTGTTCAAAGCTGTGTAGCAGCAAGCACCCCAAGCGTCCTCAGGGTTTGCCGCCCATACAGGTTCTTGGATCTGCTTTGATAAAGGAAAGCAACTCAAAATGGGTTAACAAGCTTACTTTAATCAGTCAGACATATATCGTTTACCTTGTTCAGGGGAAAAAGGTCAGCACCCCAAACTTCAAAATATACAGACAGAATTATCAAGACATTAACCGATCAAGTAGACAGCTTTCCAAACTGTCCAACCATTACATCCATACCCAGTCAACATCTGGGTTTCCACATCTGGGTTTTTCAAAGCCGGGGGACTCTCAACAACGGCTTCCCAGAATTCAGATCAAATCGCAGAACACTTTTCAAAGTGAGTCCCAAAATCAAAGCTACACATCAGGGCTTATATAGCCTTCTCCTGGCTCAGAGAATGTAACAACCTTATTGACTCACTGGCCAATCAAGAAGTATCTACTGAAAAACAAGCCTCCCCCACCCCAGGCTTCAGGTGCACATTAGCCTAGGGGCAGGGAAGATCTTTAAAATTTACATTCTTATTACAGAGCCCAGAACACTAGTGTTCAAAGCTGGGACATTTACTAGCTGTACCATATTGGACAACTCATTTATGACCTTTTGAGTCTTGGTTTGCTTGATTGGAAAATGGTGATATCAACAATACCTTATGAGATAGTTGTGAAGAATGCACTTGATAAACCTTAGGATACTATATAAATGTGAATTATTAGTACAAATAAAACACCAACAATTTGTTTAGTGGAAGTGGTAAGCAGTTCATTCCAGCAATGATGAGCAAACCAGACAAACACCCAGTGGATGTGTGATGCCAAGAAGGACACATAGAGAACATTGAGAAGTTACCAAAAAAAAAAAAATGAATTTTACATAATACATACATATAATAGATCATGAGCCCCCACTAATATGCATAACCTTACTACTCAGGCAGAGGACACCATTTGATGAAACAGCATAATAAGAAAGATAGTTTTAGGACATTTTCCCCTTAAACCTTGGACACACTCTCCCATTAATACATATATCATCAATGGAAAGTTGGATACACACAGAAGATATGTATAGAGTGGTACACATTAAGACAAAATATAGAGGAACACACACATATTACATATGTTCTGATGGAGTTACACACAGAAAAATAACTCTTATTTCCAGCACTGCTACTGATGTCTTTTAGTAATGCTGTTGTACTGCTCCTACCGGGCCTTCTCCAGGTAGTTTGAATGCCTCCTCTACTGGTTAGGGCTGTGCTGGGCACATAGCTACAGAGCTTCTCTCTGATTCCAGCTTCTGTATTCAGCTGGAGGCTTCCACAGAGTTACTATTCCTTTGCTTAAGCTTTGTTTCTTTAAACTAGACAAGCCCTCCTTACATGTGCAGTATCAAATAAGAAAGGGGAAAAAACAAAACAAAAACTTTCACCTATTTTTCTCTCAATAAAGAAAAAAGAAATTCACAGAAGCATGGCTATGGTTAGTTTTGCTTTTTTTTCCCCTTTTACAGAAATTGTCTTTGCTTTCAGGACCCAGATTGTTATTATGGGACATAAGCCATGCTGGCATCTCTTTTTTAATCTCTTTTAAAATTTTTTTCTGTTAAGAGAGCCAGGTCCATGTTCCAACACTATTTGATTTAGAATTAGGAATTCCTTGTAACTCTTGTTTAATGTCTGACTGCCAATCTGTACAATGTCAGAATCATTTCAGAGTTTGCTTTTTCAAGAAAATACAGGGGTTGCCTAGGTCTGCCTTCTTCCTTCCAGTTTTCTAAACGCCCTCCCAAGTTCCTCCTTGGCCTGTCATGCAAATAAATTGGAGATAGATTATAAGCTAAACAATGGAGACAACATGATTGTCATTCATCTATTGAGGTACATTCCTGCCTTTAACATGACATGCATAAGCAGATGGTAACACACTTTGTAGACTTTGAGTTACCTTACAAATACAAAATAATTTCAAGAGGGAGAAAGAACTTCCAACTGGGGAGATCCGAAAAGGCCTTGCACAGGAGATGATACCCAATCTGTTCTTTCCATACCATTCTATGACGTAGAAATAAGAAAAGAGTACATTCAAAATAGGGACCATCCATGTAAAAGGACAGAAATGGGAAATTAGTATATTTTTATAAGGAACACTAACAGACAAGTTTCACTTCAGTGGATACTATATGAGGGAGACTCATTGGAACACTTAGAAGGCTAGGTGGGAGCCATGTTATAGAGGGATTTAAGTACCAGGAGGAAGATTTTGTATTTTTTTTTCCTGGAGGCAATAGGAGGCCACAGAAAATTTTTGAGTAGGAAAGTGACAGATCCGATTTCTGTCTTAGAATTAGAAGTATGGCAACAGTGTGAATAATGAGAGACTAGAAGCAGATTTTCTATCTTTTGATGGAACAAAAAAGGAAAAGCTACAAAATGAACCATCTAAAGCATAGCCTTCTGTGACATAGGTGGTCAGAGTAGAAAGGACACATGGAAAGGAATTCTGTATGGACACTCAGTGTTGAGTGTGAGGGGCACCATCCAATGTATAATATTGGGAAAACAGGCGATTTTTTTGATAATCACAGCTTTCAATAGATTAACATTATCAAAATAATTCTCCTCTACATTTACAGAGCACTTTCCCACTAATCCCCCTGCTGCTCTAAGAGTTTACATGTGGGTTAAATGCATGTTTTATTAATTTATTAAAAGTCACCAGAGTGAAAGGAACCTTGAGAGGTCATCTGATCCATCTCTTCTCCTCAGCCTGCCTCTTCTCCCTTCCCATCCCAATCCCTCAGCCAGGACCACACTTAAACAACCCTATAATGATAAGAGCATTGCTTATATTTAAAGGACCTCAAAGGAAATTCCACAGTCCGTATTGGTATTCTATTCTGATGTTAAATGGCTTATCAAAACTGTTCCTTTTAGCACCACTCATTCTCTCAAAGTCTAAGTTTATTCAAAGCAGCTTGCATTCTAATATATGCTTCTTTTCCAACAATGTATGCCTACCCAATATGATGTTAATTTGGAGAATTAATATGCAAGCTTCTCTAATGTGTCTTATTCAGTGATAGGAGTAGATATTAATGGAGTTTAACATGGAGCATTACCACATGTGCTATTCTAGGTCATCTATTTTAAACATTACGCTCACAGGCCAGTCTGGGAACAAAATAGCGTGGAAAACTAACAGGATCCCCCAAATAAAAATTTTACCCTTCGGGTCAGCACAAATGCATAAAGTAACTTGGTAGAATAAAGACTTTAAGGCACGGGGAATTTAATAAAATTCCTGACCCATCAAGAAGGCACATCGAACGTAAATGCTTTTCACTCAGGAGGGAAATTTGCACCTAGACAGAGGTCATTTCATAGCATATGGAGGGGAAACAGAATGTGGTCAAGTTACTGAATTACATTCTGAAGAGCTTTGATTGGAGCACCTGTTAATTCTCTATGTCTCTGTCTCTCTCTGAGAGACAGACCACACACCCACACACACAGGAGAAAGAAGAGAGGAGAGAGAAAGAGAGGGAGAGAGAGAGAGAGAGAGAGAGAGAGAGAGAGAGAGAGA
>NW_027185698.1:18592179-18592256 GCF_028583685.1 Petaurus breviceps papuanus | reverse complement strand
GGAGAGGGAGAGGGAGAGGGAGAGGGAGAGGAGAGAGAGAGAGAGAGAGAGAGAGAGAGAGAGAGAGAGAGAGAGAG
>NW_027185698.1:18581667-18592169 GCF_028583685.1 Petaurus breviceps papuanus | reverse complement strand
AGAGAGAGAGAGAGAGAGAGAGAGAGAGAGAGAGAGAGAGAGAGAGACTCTTTAATTTTGAATATGGAAAGCACCTTCTATGCCAAGTCAACTCAAAGCTGTATTTTTGGGTGAAGGGATCAATATTAGTGATTGAAGAGAACAAGTTCATCTGTCGACCCAATCTTGAAATATGACTGATGTGGTGAAACTGCATTGAGGATAGAAATATGTGATATCTGAATGAGTGGGAATTTGCCACAGAGGATATATATGTATATTTTTAAAATCAGCACTAACATTGCAATGCCACTGGTGAGTTACAAGGTCACCCTTCTGGGAGCTGCTCCTGACCATTTTGTTCATTAGAAGTACATTGCATTTCCTTTTCCTAATGGCTCCTGCTAATCTTTTTTTTTTTAATTCAAAATGGCAGAACTGATGAGAATTAGAGGGAAGTGTAGTTTGAGGATCCCTAAGACATCTTTCCAAATACCTGGAGTACCTGTAAATTGTTTCTTCCTCATTTCAGATGCATGTTTCATACAGCCAAAGGCTAGTCCACAGGCAAAAAATGCATGTTTCCTGGGTGAAGCTTGCCCTGCACAATGAAGATTTGCATCTGGGTTTTTAGAAAGTGCCAAAGGAGCACTTTTTAAAGTAGAGCTGAATCAAAGGCCATTGACGTGCTGTTAGGATAATCACGGGCAAAACCCATTAACATAGGCACCCACACAAGGTACTGTTAAATACACCTCACCTCAGCTGACTCGTCCTCAGGTATTGAGGTTTTCAGTGATTTGTTAAAAGCTCTGTACCTTCTAAAGACTGTTTACAAGCAATTCATGTGAGATAACAGGCAAAGGCTGGGTTTTGAATAGCAATAAAGAAAGTCCGCAATCATGTAGTACTTTATGGTTTTCAACGCTTTCCTCAAAACAGTAAGAAGACTTGCTTCCTGTGTGATCTTAGGCAGCTTAGCCTCTCCAGAACTCAGTTTTCTCTCTTACAAAATTCCTGACTTTTTATTAAAATAAATTCCAGCTTTAGGCCTAAGATTCATAGTTTACAATTATGTTTAACCTTCAAGTTTATAAAGTACATTTTCCACAAAATACTTAGTTGTATCATTAGCCTTGTGGGGGTCTTTTTTGTTTGGTTCTTTGTTTCATTTTTGCTTTTGTGTTTTTTTTTTTGCACCAGCCGCAAGGAGGAAACTTCTATCAAGGCAGCTCATCACCCCACCCCACCCCAAGACTCTTTAGTCTCAGAGGACTGCAAGATGGCTATGGAGGGAGGGGCATGGAGAGGTTAACTAACATATCCAGGGTGACGCATCCAGGATGTGTCAGAGATAGGTCTTGAACAGATTCTAAGGTCTTCTGTCTGATAGGTCACACTGGCATTGCCTCCCCCAGCTTATTACTGAGGAAACTGAGGTCTAAAGGCTTTCCTTTAGCCACACAATCAGTGCCCAAATCGACCTCTCCTGACTCCAAGTCCTTTGTTTTTTTTTCTACTAGGTCACACTGAAAAAAGCAAGTAAACTTCACAAACAAATGCCCTTTGCTTGGGATTTGTGTAATATTTGGACACATTGCTTCTATTTCCCCCCTTCGAGGTTTAGGAAATATCCTCTCTTCGTTTTCTACACCCTCTGTCCTCTAAGTGAATAACAACTGCGGTCTTTCTTAGTAATCTTTTAAGTGCTATGCACACAGCAGGATTAACAAAGATCTTCTTGCTATGATATAGCACTGAGTCAGCAAAGTTTGCAGCACTCCTGCATTCTTGAGATTGGTGGACAGGGATCTAGTCCATGGGAGTGCTGGCATTCATTATGTTAAAATCAGCAAGGTCATCTTCTCATATCATGGCCCAGGAAAGAATCCATCGTCTAGAAACACAGCACCAACTGCAGCTCCCTCCTCTGTGTGGCTCAAAGAGAAGCCCTGATCCATGAGTTGTCAGTCACCAAAAGGAATGATTGACTCTTTCCCTCAGTCACTCTTCACCTTTGCCTAGTACTGATTCTCCCTTGGTTAGATAGGATCAAGGTTCAGCTTTTTTCTAGGACTGGGACTTTTAACTAATCTGCGTAAATCTATGGACCCTTACTCAGAATAATATTCTAAATGCATTAAATGAAATGTTCAGGATTAGAAAGGAAACCAATATATTAAAATAAGTTTATAATTTCCTTAAGTTCAAAAATTAACCCCAAGTTAAGAACCTCTGTTCTAAATATTCCAACATATAACTATATTCCCTTTAAGACAAGCAGTTTTTCAAAAATGAGTGAGGCTATGGCTATTTGGTTGCAACAATCATGTCTTTAGTATATATATGAAAGTAAGTTAGACTGAAAGAAGGTGGAAGAGACAAATTAAAACACAACTGGAATAGCACATCCAAGAAAATCAAATCTAAAGTTTTCAAACTTTATTTTTTTTCTGTTTTGCACACAGGAAGAACTTATAAAATGAGGAAGAAGGGAAGGGAGAGGGAGGGAGGAAGGAAGGAAGGAAGGAAGGAAGGGAGGAAGGAAGGAAGAAGGGAAGGGAAGAAGGAAGAAAGAAGGAAGGGAGGAAGGAAGGAAGGAAGGAAGAAAGGAAGGAAGGAAGGAAGGAAGGAAGGAAGGAAGGAAGGAAGGAAGACATTTTCCTAGAAGGTTAGGAAATCTTCCCCTTTCCTCTAGGAATCATTTGGTTTTGCCTTCTTTTGTCTCTTCCCTATTTTCTCTGACCACACACATTAACACTTAAAAACATTAAAAATCAAGTATGTTGGGAGGGAGTGAAAATGATATGAGTCCTGAAAGGCACCACTGAACACATACAGCTACTTGACACCTAGTATTCTGTCACAGTTCATTACATTGGCTTGTCACAAGGTACAAGTATTAGCTATCACTTCAAAGCAATCAATTTAACCTGAAATGGGTTTTGATAGAGTATTAATGTAAATCATTGTACTGAAAATACTTATCATGGCCCTTAAATCTAGCACAAGATGGGGAAATGAACAGGGGATGGATTTGACCCAGAGTAAGTAAAATTTAAAATTTTTAAATGGTATGAAAAGGCAACCATTTTATTTATACAATTGAACATCTATATCGCCAGCTGCACTTAAGGACTGAAACAAGAAGGCATCACTGTTCTTATACAGAGCTCACAAGAAGGATTGTCTAACTAGGTCAAGAAGGTTTTTATTTTTTTTTCTCAAGATTCTGACCCGATTGACTGGCTCACCTTTCCCCCATATAATTTGTAAGCATGATATATATGGAGACATTACAATATACATATTTAGTTTTGGTGACTGCAGGTGCATGGTAATCTATCAACTGTCACAAAAAGGTTATCAGTAAGTAATGCTAGGGTAGATCCCATTTTCCCCCATGCTGTGTTAACCTATCACTCCAGGGATATCTTACCAGTGTTCAGGAACTATTAATACTAATAAGAATAGGGGGGAAATGATTATAGTTTATACATTTATGACTTTGGATCATAGATTTCAAGGTGAAATGAATCTTAGACATCAACTAGTTCAATCTTACAGATAAGGAAACTGAGGCATAGGGAGGTTAAGTGATTTGCCAAAGGTATCACATATAATAAGTGGCAGTGGCAGGGTCTAAGCCCAGGTCCTCCAACTCCAAATCTAGTGCTCTTATAACCACATATGGCAGTTTGAAAGTCAGCCATCTGGGGCCCAATCAGGTCATAAGGGAAGAGATATACTTGCCCTCCTAAACTTTAACAAAAAGAGGACATTTCAAGCCAGCTGCTCCAATTCACCTCAGGCACTGATCATGCATTCAGAGGAGATACGATCTACAGAAAAGCAAAAACAATGAGTGTATGTATGCCACATTGCATTCTTAGAACTCAATGAGAAAGGCAGTGATATTCCTAAGAAATCCTCAGTGCAATGCACCTGCAAAATACAGAGATTATAATAGGAATGAATTCAAATTGAACATTTATTTAGCACCTACTCTGAACTGTGAATGAAACTAGGTATATACAAAGCTTAGCTAAACAATGGATAAATATTACACAGAACTGTAACCCCAAATGAGTATTTGCTGGATGGGCTATTATTTTATTTTAGGAATTCCTGGCAACTGGCAAAAGGGAATGGGACACTTGTGATCTTAGGAGCTGCAAACAGCCTTTAAAAAGAGGGACTAATGCTCTCATTAAATGCCTTTTTTCTGCCTCTCATAAGCATGTCATTTTAAAAGAACAGTAAAGTAACAGGTGTCTGCCCATTGCAGGATGGTAGAATAGTCAAAAATGCCCAGCATGGGAAATTGTTGGCTTGGCCTATTCAGGAAGAGACATTTTCAAAAGGAAACCACATTTTTTTTCCCTTCCTTGTGATCAAATTGTTTGTCTGACCTTGTGCTAAAAGGGTGTCAGGTGATTTGGGCATTATCCAGTATTCTCCTTGCCCCTCTCCTACAGAAATTAGAGTGGGTGAGAAAAAGGCAAAGTTCACTGAAGATTAACCAGGCTAGTGAACTAAATGCAGAAATGATACATTTATTATATGTAGATGACAGCCTTGGCATTGGTGGCTGCATGATATTTGCTTATTTAGAAATTCCTTTCCACTTTCATGAAAGGAAAGAGGAGCCCAGATTTTTGGGAAAGTCCACTTTGAGTTAACTCAATTTTATCACCCAAGAACAATAATATCCAGTTTGGGACAGATGGTCTAGGGATGCCAATCTACTATTCC
Source organism: Petaurus breviceps papuanus (assembly GCF_028583685.1). NCBI lineage: Eukaryota > Metazoa > Chordata > Mammalia > Diprotodontia > Petauridae > Petaurus > Petaurus breviceps. The sequence continues at coordinate 18,587,435 of NW_027185698.1, read as the reverse complement.
ATCTCAGACTCTACCTCTTTTGGTGGCCCCAAATATTGGACTTGGAATACACTGGCAATGACTAATTATATTTTATTTTAGCATAATTGGCATTAAGACTTTTTGAACACCACATGCAAATTCATGTAAATTGGCCTACACATTTATGCAAAGTAATATGAAAATGTATCCCCAGATTTACCAAGGAAAATAAGGTTGTTTTAATGAAAAGGCTAAAAGATTTATACTTAGTTATATGATTACATCTACTGAGCTCAATTTTAAAGCTAGTTCATTTGCTTTTCTCAAACCATTCCATATCTTGCTCAGTTTTGTTGGTGTAATTATCACTAATAAAAGACCAATTCTATTTTCTATTAGGTTTTGCATCAGGCATTAGTTTCATAAACAGAAATGAAATATGTTATTCTTTTGAAGGGGACCTTGTGCATTACAAATAAGGCAGCATTAGGCCAAAGGGTGGCAAGTCAACTGTAATTGCCTAAAGGGGACATGATTCAGAATACTGTTTATGCACAATATGGAATATACAACATCAACAAAATCTTTCACCACAGTGGTTGAAAGTTGAATGAATATGTAATCAATAAAAATGACTGATAAGAGTGCCAAGAAGTGTGTGATGTAGATGGATATGCAGTTAATGGTGCAATAAAACTATTGCTAAGATGCTTCTGCCATAGATGTACATGTAGGTAGTATTTAATAAAAATGTGTCAAGGAGTATGTAATGTGGATAAGAAAACTTAATTAATGGTGCAGAGATAAAATATTGCCAGGTTAAATGACATGGATATATACCAAATCAATGGGCTGTTAATTTGTGATGGACAACCCTCAAAAATTCAAGAGAATCCATCTTCATAAACATTTGGCCAATCTAACAATCATCCATCCCTCTGAAAACTGAGACTAGAAAATGTGATTTCAGAGGGCAGAACTCTTTTGAAAACTTTTTAACTTTCCTGATCAGGGTAATATTTGAGGTGGGTTAGAGGCTAACTCACTTTTCAAGTGCTATCAGGATTTTCAGTCCAGCAATTATGATTTTTTAAATGTCCCCCACCATTACCACTGAATACATACACTCTTCTCTTTCACTGCCTACCATAAAATGTTCCGGCATGTTGCCCAGGACTATTTAAGACTGTCATCTCCTATTCAAGAAGTGGGTGGATGAATTGATCTTTATAAATAGAGGGCTGAATTCTCACACCTTGTTCTTCTATAGTGATAAGTAGCTAAAGGCCAAATCTTTTCTCACAGTGTGAAGTGGGGCATATAAGCCCACAACTATTTCACTGGAGATGTTCAGTAATGCTGAGAATTTTTTTCTTTAAGTTATCTGGTTAATGATCTGATAATTGCCTCAGTTCACTTTGTTTTTTCTTGTTAGTTTGCAGGACACTGGATGTTGTTTGAAATAAATTATTTGGATATATTGCACTTTATATGACTCTCCCATTTTGGAGAAAGACCAATTAGTTTAGAAGGCGGTTGTTCTTCCTTTTGGCAACACTAGTGTTTGCCTTTAATCAATTAATTGATCAACAAATATTTCACCTAGGATCTACCAGTCCTGAGCCAGATAAGAAAAAACCAATCTAAAGTTCTGCAGTATTCATTAACATTAACCAACAGCAAGAAATCATAGCATTATACAGCTGGAAGGGTACTTAGAAGTCATCTAGTTCAACTTCCTCATTTTACAGAGGAGATTTCTGAGGCCTTAAGAAATTAAATGATTTGCCCAAAGTTACACAGTTAGTTAGCAAGCACTGGGCCTGAAATCCAAGTATCCGGATCCATGCACTCATTTCACTGCCTTGCTATGAAAACTGCTAGAGAACAGGGGCCTAATATCCAAGAGACTTCACAAACCCAAACTGCCTTCAGAGTCATCAAGCCTCATGCCCTTCAGTATTAAAAACAATTATATTCAGAATGTTCTAATAGGCCTGTTCCTCCTGACCTCCTCACAGTAAGTCTCTCTGTCTCTCTCTCCCTCCACCTTTCCCTCCATCTCTCTTTTTCTGTCTCTCTCCCTCTCTCTGTCTCTGTCTGTCTGTCTCTCCTTCTCTCTCCCTCCCTTTCTCTCTTCTCTCTTCCCCCCTTACTCCCCACAATCTTTCACAGGGTGTAATGGAAATGAAAATTTAAAGATCTTCCCTGCCTCTAGGCTAAAGTGCACCTGGAGCCTGGGGTGGGAGGCTTGTTTTTTAGTAGATACTTTTTGATTGGCCAGTGGGTCCAGAAGGTTGTTACATTCTCTGAGCCAGGAGAAGGCTATATAAACCCTGATTTGAGGCATTGTTTTGGGGCTCACTTTGAGAAGTGTTCTGTGCTTTGATCAGATGAGACTCTGGGAAGCCATTGTTGAGAGCCCCCCGGCTTTGAAAAACCCAGATGTTGACTTGGTATGGATGTAATGGTTGGACACTTTGGAAATCTACTTGATTTGTTTCTCTGTCTTGATAATTCTGTCTGTATACTCTGAAGTTTGGGGTGCTGACCTTTTTCCCCTGAACTAGGTAAATGATATATGTTTGACTGATTAAAGTAAGCTTGTTAACCCATTTTGAGTTGCTTTCCTTTATCAAAGCAGATCCAAGAATCTGTGTTGGCAGCCACCCTAGGGACGCTGGGGTGCTTGCTGCTACACAGGGAAAACATAAAGTTAAACAATACTATAATTACATCTGTAGATATAAACAGATAGCTGAATAGAGTCCTACAGGTAGAGTCAAGAAGACGCGAGTTCAAATACTGCAGCAAATGCTTGCTCAGCAGTGTGACCCAGGGGAACTCAATTAACTTCTCTCAACCTATTTCTTCATCTATTGTAATAGCACCTACCTCACACAGCTGTAATAATGATCAAATGATATTACCTTAAAATGCTATAAAAAGGCTAGCTATTGTTATTACTATATGGAGCTTACCTATTTTCATGTATTACACACACACACACAGACACACATTTAGTGAACACATTCAAATTAAATTCAAGGAATATTTCACTGGGAAAATCTCAACATGCCAAGGATTTGTGATTCAGTCAGGGTGGGAGCTTCCTCCAGGAATTCTAATTGGAAACCCACCATGAATTTTGGTCTTGTTACTTGCCTGTGGTCACATAGCTACTGTAAGAAGCAATATTTGAAGAGAGATTTTCCTAACTCCAAGTCTAACATCTCTAGGGGTGCTATGTGTGCAGAGATAGAAAATGACAGAAGGGACTTATATCTTTGAGTCTCCAGTTTGTTCATCTGTAAAATGGGGGTGATAATATTTGCACTTCCTATCTCACATGGTTGTTTTGAGAGAGATTTTCATAAGCTTTAAACTGCTATATGAATCTGAGCCATCATTTATTAGTTGGAGAAGAGAATTTACTCTTTGTGCCTGTGGAAGTACATTGCACATAGTCTTCCAGGCAAGAAGGAAAATGAAGACCATATGAGGCAGAATTGGGGATTAAAGGAAAGAAATTTGTTCTCACTTTTCTAGTTTCCCTGAGCCCCTTTTTCTCCTTTCCATAACTGTGGCACCCTTCTCCCTTCCCTCTTCCAAGTGTCTCTGGAATTCTCTCTTGCTTAGAGGGAAACAATAAATCAGATACACTTGCTGCCACTGACGCGTCCCTTTTTCCCAACTTCCAAGGGTGTTTGCACTTGAAAAGAAGAACAAAGGTTGAGGGTAAAGACTGACCATATAATTCCTTGAAGTAGTAGCAGTACAATTTCAGGCATCTGTGGAAGACATGAAAGTGATAGAATAGCAGATAAAAGTGGGGAAAGTACATCTCTTCAATTTATTTTAAGACATTTTACATTTTTCTTGATGTCTTTCTTTAATTACCTTGATTCTTCTCCTTCCTACCCTGAGTAGAGAGGCTTTCCTTGTAAAAATGAATGAAAAAGAGAGAAAACTAAACAGTTCAGAAAAACAAGTTATCAATTACAAAATCTATTGGCATCTGTTTTGTTTCCTGTTCTTTGCTATTACAACCAAAGCATCAGTATATTCCATGATGCACCCATAATCTCTCACCTCACAAAAGAAGTCTTCTCATGTTTTTTTTTCTATATTTTTCAGTGATCATTTCCTTCTTAAAATAAATTTTGTTGATACATTTTTATTCTATATCACTTAAGTTTCTCCTTGTATCCTTCTCCAACTCCATCCTAGAGAGCCTCACCATATTTAAAAAGGTATTTTTTTAAGAAAAAAAAAGGATAAAAGGAAAAAAATCAATAAAAACAATCGATAGAAAAAAACTGAACTGTTGTTCTTGCTCTTATGTAGTTGTGTTTGTCCATGTATACCTTGGGTTATGTGATATTATCAAAACTATTTTGTGCAAGCAATTTTTTTTAATTGAAAGCTTTTCTTCTTTTCCAAGTTGTGTTGATTCTTTTTTTTTTCAAAAGTTTTTTCAAGTGAATATTGTTGAAAAAAATCTGTTTTATACCTTTTGTGATCATCTCCATCATCTGTTTAGTTAAGGATTCTTCCCTAATCATATTTGGAAAATGTATTTGATCCATCTTCTAAATTTTTCTTTATGATGTTATCCTTAATACTTTGGTGACATATCCATTTGGGGTTTATTGTGGCATGTGATATAAGATATTGGTCTAAACATAATTTCTGACAAATTGCTTTTCAATTTTCCTGGAAGTTCTTGTCAAATTGGTAGTTCTTCCCCTTAAGAGCTTATGTTCTTTGATATTTCACATGTTAAATTATTCTTCAATTACTTTAATTTAACAATTAATTTAATATTTATAAATTACTAACCACATATAAGCCACTCTGCTAGGCATTGGGAATACAAAGGAAAAAAACATTTCTGCCCTCAAAGAGCCTGTTTTCTATAAATCAAATATTCTGCTTCTATTCAAGGGTGTGCCAAATAATCAAAGACAAGATAGTTTGAGAAGAATGAAAGCACTAACTAGGGTGATTAAGAAAGACTTGGGAAGGAGGTAACATCTTAGCTAAGAATTCTAAGCTTAGAGTCCTTATAGAAGAGAATACGTTCCAAGTATGAGTGACAACCTGTACAAAGGTACAAAAGTAGGAAATAGAATTTTAATTTTAGAGAACCTTAGGGAGGTCAATTCGACCAGAACAGAGAGTGTATGAAGGGGAGAAATGGGAAGTAAGTCTGGAAAGATAGGTTGGAATCAGATTGTGAAGGACTTTAAATTCCAGACTGAGGAATTAATAATTTATCCTAGGGATAATATGCAGCCACTGAAGAATTTTGATCTGGAGAACTAACACGAATAGACTTGCATTTGGGAATATCCACTTGTTGGTTCTGTGGAGAATGGATTCTGGAGGAGAGATACTAGAGGCAGGGAGATCATTTAGAAGCCTAAGAAAGGAGAGAGATTATGTGAGAGCTGATAATTGACTACCACAAGCTTCAAATCAAGAGCAAAGACAAGGAGGCTCCTGAGTGATGGCAGAAGGAAGAGTTTATGAAAAGCAAATATATGCCTGCTTCTTCTCTTGGCTAAGGGTGTCAGTTGGAGGTAAAGAAGTTACACCTGATATTGGAATGAGTGGTCAGGGATGGATACAGCATCTTCAGGGGTCAGAGTAGAGAGCCACATTTCTGTGAGTACAGGATGATAGAAAAAAATGTGAAAGGAAGAAGTCTGTGATGAAGGTCCATGTTTTAAGAATTGAACAGGGTTTCTATAAGGTTGTGATAGTAATGGCAATTAAAGATTCCCCTGTATTGGCTTGGTTTT
>NW_027185698.1:18479911-18581657 GCF_028583685.1 Petaurus breviceps papuanus | reverse complement strand
AAAACCAAGCCAATACAGGGGAATCTTTAATTGCCATTACTATCACACCTCCCAAAAACACCGGGAGAGGAAGATGTGGGTCCCTTGCCACTTTAATTGCTGGCAAAGGAAGGAGGATCTGGGTAGTCCAACTCACCAGCAATCTTTTAACTAAAAAAAGTCTCTTTTTTTCAATTCTGATGAAAAATGAACAGTTTCATAAATGGACAAAAAGTTCATCACCTTGTGATAAAATTTACAGCAAGTTATTTGAGGTGAACCCTTTCACAGTCATGGTCCAAAATGGTTTTTTCCAGGTTGATTACTTATCTCCAGCATTCCACCTCTTCCCTGGTCTGCTTGGTATTCCCTCTACCAGTCAATCCCTCTCCTGTCTCTATGCCTTTGTCTAGATTTTCTTCCCCAAGCTTGGGCTACACTCATTGCTCCCCTTCACTTCTCAGAGGTTAAAGGAATTACTTAAGAGTCACTTTCTACAAGAAGCCTTTCCATATTTCTCCAGCTACTTATATTCTCTCTATAGCTCCCCAAAATGAGGCAATTTAGAATGGTTAAATCAAGTACATAAAGAAAAGAGAGGGCAAAAAGGCACCAAAGAGTACCTAGTAGTCAAGTTTGGCTAAAAAAATAGAATTCATGAAAGGGAATAGTATGAAATAAAGGCAGAAAGGTACATTGAAGGATAATAGTTGAAGACCTTAAATGCCAGGTTAGAGAAATGGTAACTGGTCCTATAGTCAATGAGTAGTTACCATCAAACTTTTTTGAGCAGGAGAACAACTGTAAAGATGATTTTAGCAACTATGAAGGCTTGATTCCCAGATCAGTGGGAAGACCATTTAGAGGGCTTTTGAAATAGTCCAGGTAAGGAATTATGAGGGTCTGAAATATAGTGTCAGAATGGAGAGTACAGTAAAGGGGGCAATTGCAAGGCATATTATGATTATAGAATTGGTAGGAATTGGCAGCTATTTGGATGGAAGTGGTCAGAATGGTCAGGAAGAGATGATGAAATGGTCAGAATCATAGATGATTCCAACTTTGGACAGATTGAATTGTTGTCATTGTTCTTTACTCCAACACATATATATGGTAAGGTAGTTTAAAAAAAAAACAGTTTGGTTACAGAGTTCTATCAGCTGAAACCCAAAGCTGATAGTCTCCCAAATGGGTTCTAGTTATTATATATTCTGGTTAGTCCTTCCCTCTCACTGAACACCAAGAGAATTATTCAAAACAACCAGCAAAACAACCATTCATCATTACCTTCCTCAGGAACATGTCATGCTATCCAGATCTGAAAGATCCTGTGCTAAAAACTCACAGTGTTAGACCAAAATGGTAAGTGTAATTTGAGTTGTTGCCCAGTTTGGAATGAGTTGAGTCTATCCTCTTCAAATAAACAAGTTAATATCTCTTCCCTACCCCCCACTGGAACTAAATATGACCTCCATGATAAAAGCTCCAGAAATGAAAAAAAAAAAAAACTATAGTGATGATACACTTGAGTCCTTTACCTATCTATCTATCTATCTATCTATCTATCTATCTATCTATCTATCTATCTATCTATCTATCTATCTATCTATCTTTTAAAGAAGTTTTATTTGTACCTTCTGTTATTCCCAAAAGCACAACAGCAAACAAGATGGAAAACTATGATTTATCTTCCATTTGAAAAAAAAAAAACATCTGCAGAATAAAATGAGCCTCTTGATGCCGGAATTGTCATCAATGATGACTTTGACAAAATGAGCAATACATAATTTGCTAGCTCCCTTGCGAAGCTAAAACAGATTGTCAAATAAAACAGTGGAGGAGATGCATATGGGCTAAGTAGACCAGCTTTGAATATGAACCCATGCAGGTGGCGGCTTAGTAGTGGCTCTAAGAAGGAGGACTGCCCTAATTTGGAGGGTCATTTACATTTGAAAATGTTCATTTCTAAATAGTGAGTATTCCCTGTAGGAACAGAGGACTGATACTGCCAAAGCCACAGCTATTTCTGTTTCTCAGTAACTCGAACAAACCATACAGCCCAAGGCAAAGCAGAGTGGTTTATACTTCAACAGAAGCTGCCATTAATGGTGGGTTTGCAGAATACAAATCAGTAACGTATAAAAAAGGACCCTGAAAAAAAAATCAATCCCTTTATGGTAAAAGATGGATTTTCCATCAAGAGAAAGCATGGGGAGTGTACTGATAGGTATATACTGTATGCGTCTTAACAAATGGCCTTCAAATGCTTTTATTAATCTTCATATCTGAAATCTACTACATAAGCTACACAATTATTTCAAATCTGCCTTTTACAAGTCAGTACAAGTTTGCTCAGAAACATAATCAAAACTCTTCCATTTCCTAAAGATTCTGGTCTTTTACCCACATCAAGAGACTCTGCTTTTTCCAAAAATTCCTGTGTTAAATTAGTTTTCCTGAAAAAAATAAATTATCTTCAAAGTTGAAAACTACTGACAACTCTCTATAGTATCTTTGTTATCTACCTAAAATAACATTTGTGTTCCTGGGGATAGAGTTTTAAAATCCATTTGAATTATGATGATACATCCTTCATAAAAGTCTTCAGAATGGAAGCTTTTAAAGGTTCATGTCATGGAAATTTCTGGACATCTTTTCTTTATCCTTGGTCTTTTCTTCTCAGATAAGCATCTCCTTATGCAAGTATCCAGGAGTGAAGAAGAAATATTATTCCTTCATCTCCTCCCCCCTTCCCTCACTCTCCCCCTAGCCAGTCCATTTATTTATGTCCTTCTCTCTACAATCAAATTTATTAGCATACAGATTATGGGGCAAAAAGTAATTATGTGTGTGTGTGTGTATGTATGTGTGTGTGTTGTGTCCCCTCCACTACTGCCCTCTAGGAATTATTTTCCTTTCATCTTAGTATCCCTGGCATTCAGCACAGGGCTTGGTGCTTGGCACATTAAGGGTATGTCAATAGGGGAGAATGTCTAGAACTGTGATTTCATTGGTGAGAAACTAGTCTTTGTCAACTTAGATTATTTCCTGGGGTGTTAAGAGGTTAAAATATATTAACTCAGCCATTCTATATTAGAGGTAGGATATAAACTCAGTTCTTCCCGACTCAGTTCAATTCTCTGTCCATTTTGACATACTACCTGCCATATAGTAGGTATTTCATATATTTTTGTTGAATTGAATTGTTCTTTTTTTTAAAGATTTTTCTTTTTGCTTTTAGGAGGGGGGTAGGTAGGGCAATTGGGGTTAAGGGACTTGCACAAGGTCACAAGGATAGTTTTGTGTTAAGTGTCTGAGTCTGGATTTGAACTCAGGTCCTCCTGACTCCAGGGCTAGTGTTCTATTCACTGCGCCACCTAGCCGCACCTGAATTGCTTTTCTAAAATCACCTAGACACCATAAATGAAAAGCAATAACAACAACAATAATAACCAGTATTTATGTAACACCTAGTACGTACTAGGCATTTTGCTAAGCGTATTACAAATGTTATCTCATTTGATCCTCAAAATAATTCTGGGGAGTATTATTATTTTCATTTTACAGTTGATAAAACGGAGAGAAACAGAAGCAAAGTGACTTTCCCAAGAGTCACATAGTTTGTGTTTGATTTGAATTCAAATCTTTTTGATTCTAGGCCCAATGTTATATTCACTGCACCACCTGGAGAAAAAATATTTAGATGACTATGAGATCAAGAAAGAAGTGATAAACTTGAATAATTTATGACTAGCCCAATCTGAATATATCATTAATTACACATGATCTCCAGAATGAACCAAAAGGACTAAGACCTGTCACCTTGAACCTTCAGTGCATGTTATCTGAATGTGTCTGAATTCTCCCTTATCTCCCCCCCCTCCCCATACCTGGCTTCTGTACAGTCTTACAGATACAGTAATTGAAAATTTAGAGTCTGGGCTAATGAATGTACAAGGACATGGTACAAAATGCAACATGGTTGCTTCCCAACAATAAGCATTTAATGCCCCATCTTGAGAGACATCAGAAAACTTCAGTAATTGAGGAAGGAAGACTGTCTTACCCCAGAATACAACTTTTTATGAACACTGTATGGTTCATGGCCCACTAGGGATCTTTTAAAAGCAGAGTATTGGTGTTCAGTAAGTTTACCTTTTTGACAAATGATTGTTTTATGGTGTACAATACTCCCTACAACATTTTTACAACTGCACACAAGAATGATGAAATTATATGCTCCTTTTGTTCATTTTTTGGCACCTTTCCCCTTGCTCTTTCATGACCAGAGAAGCTTAATTTTCACTTGGGAGAGGAACATTAAATAAAAAAAATATAATAAGATCCAAAACCTTGAACTGATTAGGCAAGAAGAGAGTAGCCAAAAGAATAGTTACCAGCATTCCCTGGGAATGGCATTGCCACCATTTCTGACAGGGAGTCTATCTTCAGTCAAACCATGACCTGGGAGCCAACAGCTTCATTATGAAATATAATCCAAACTCATTAGGGAAAATGTTCTATAAAAATGAAGAGTTGTTTCTGCCTTTCTCTGTAGACTTTTTTCTTCAATCATCCTGCTGGGGAAAGGAATAATAATCACAGAACATTTCATGTGCTGCCCATGCACTAACACACACACACACACACACACACACATCCCTCTAAAGATTTTTTCATATGGAAATTGTTGTACACCCCATTAATTACCTTCTCTCTGAGGAAGAGAAGGGTGAAATATGTTACAGAATCAGTTCAGAAGACATTATGCAATTTCTCCTGACACAGCGCATTAAAATCTGAGGAAGACCATCTTATTGTAAAGTCAGCAAAATACCACAGAACTCAGAAAACCCCTGCCTATGCACCTCTGGCCATTTCCACAGTGAACATGTCTTTCCCCTTTGTATTGGAAGACTGTGCTACTGATACTACTATCAACGTAGTCTAATATGACTATAAAAATGTGCATGGCCTGCAGCTTCATTTTCCTAAGTACCCGTGCAGAAGCTGGCCGGGTTTCTATAAAGTTGAACCCTCTTTGTCGTTCTATCCCTTCATGTTGCAAGTTGTATAAAATGCTTCATTCAGAAGGAGGCAACTCATATCTATCATCATACTGAGTGGTTCTGCTGAAACCTGTCATTTCCCAGAGTGCCCAGAGGCATGCCCCATTTTCTTAAAGTCACATTTCATCGTGTCCTAATCCTGTTGGTCTAATTTACTTGAGATCACTCTGCTTGAATAAATAAATGTGTTTTAATTTGGTGCATTTTTATATTTACCATGTAGCAGAATAATAACAATCTGAAGGTTGCAACCATTTAGCACCTACTGAATACCTAGAAAGACACAATCAAGAGAACAGAATGGTACACTAGAAGATTGCTATCTCTCATAGTTTAACAAATGCCAAATCTCCATACTACACATACAAAACCCAAAATGTGCTTTTTATTTCAGCAAATAAACCAGAATCTGAGCACCATCACAGGCAAAGATATTGTGCCATAACCACCCAGACATAACATTGATCCATAAAAATTTGAGAGCTACATTTTTAACAGATGTGGCCATTCCCAATATTCATAACCACCAATCTATGCAGAGTGAAAAGCACTTGAAACAGAGAGCAACTCAGCAGAAAAAAATTAAAGCCATGCGGAAACAGGATGAGATATGTGTTCATCCTCACTGTCCTGTCTGCTACTGGAGTTGTCCTACATCAAGCCTACAGGTGGATTTCCATTCCAATGTTTATATTCAATTCTGAAAAGCCATCATTTCATTCACCTATGCTGTAATCTGGCAAACATTAAGGATCAAAGGACAATAATATTTTACCAACTTGTAGATTATTTCCATCTGAAAGCCATCTAACATAGGAGGAGAATAAGTACAAAAAAAATGTTAATCCTACTATCTGTGGTAGGGGCATCTAGGTTGCATAACGGTTTCAGCTTTGAACCTGATGTCAGGAAAACCTGAGTATAAATATGGCCTCAAACACTTACTAGACATGTTACCCTGGGCAAGTCATTTAACCCTGTTTGCCTCAGTTCCTCAACTGTAAAATGAGCAAGAAATAGAAAACCACTTCAGCATCTTTGCCAAGAAAACCCCAAGTGGGGTAAGAAAAAGTTGGACATGATGGAAATGACTGAATAACAATAACAAAAACTATATGTAACATGGTGATGTGAATTGCAGCCTAACATTGGATTTGAGTAGGTCTGGGTTTAAGTCCCTGCTCTGACAGGTGCTAGCTGTGTGCATAAGGGCAAATCAACCTTTTAAGAGCTTCTAGGTTACAGAGGAGTTGCCTATTTGCATTGATGGAGAGAGTTTTAACACCAGATTTCCCTTTACTAATCAAATTCCAAGTAGAGAATTTGTTTTAAAAATCTAACCTTTGCATGGTGTGAAGTTTCTAAAATAAGCTTTTATTCAAACCCCATGAAAACCCTCAAAGGCTGAAATAGTATTTCATGTATTATTATTATAATTTTATAGATAGGGAAACTGAGACTCTAAGAAGTTTAGTGAGTTGTCCCTGGTCAGTCAGTCCTCAAAAATCTACCCACAAAGAATTATCTGGGTTCATATACATTGATACCAGACAAAAGGAACTGAAGTAACTTGCCATAAACCTGCCTTTTTATTTTGACATAGATTGGGCCTAACTGTTGGTTGCATGTTTACCCAATGTAAGAAGGTACTCTGGTTTGTTTATATTAAAGAGAGTAAGGGTTCTTTAGCCCACAAACAACATTAAATGCCAAACGTCAACTTAAAGGCTTTGAGCAAAGCAAACATCTGAGTTTGCCGTCTTTCCACACTCACTAACTATTCCCTCCCAGCTTTCTAGTCCAGCGGGAATCATCAGCTCAAACTTCAAAGATCAGAATGCCCCCCAAACAAGCAGGTGTGGTAAAAATAAATGGAGTCATTTTCTAAGAGGGACAGGGAAAAAACCAACTATCTATCTATCTATCTATCTATCTATCTATCTATCTATCTATCTATCTATCTATCTATCTATCTATCTATCTATCTATCATCTATCTATCCATCTGTCTATCCATTTGAATATGCATGTATGTTTATATATACATGTGTATATATATACACACATATACATCACATATATGTGTGTGTAAATATATGCATGTATATATTGTGTATATGTGTATATGTACATTTTTGCAGGCAATGTGTGTAGTGATTGTGAGCTTTATTCAGAACCAGCATTCTGATAGCACTTTCCAGTCCTCTTGCCCCTTATCCCGTGCTATGCATCCTGTAACCCAGGGCCACTGGCCACTCACCTGTTTCTCTCCACCTCCTGATTCTGCCTTTGTGCTAGCTGGCCCCCGTGCTTGTAATGCTCTCTCTTTGTGCCTTTTCCTCCTGGCTTTCCCAGCTTTCCCAGCTTCCTTCAGTCCCAGCTACGCTTCTACTTTCTCTAAGAAGCCTTTTTCAATTCCCTTGTGATGGTAGAGCCTTCCCTCTGCCATGATTTCTAATTTTCCCAGTATATATCTTGCTCATGTATAGTTGTTTGCATGTTGTCTCCTCCATTAGACTTGAGAGTAGGGGCTGCTGTGATTTCATTTTTATTTTATTTATTTATTCATTCTTTTGCTGTAATTTGCATCCCAAGCACTTAGCATGGTTTCTGACACATAGTAGGTATTTGATAAATACTTGTTGAGTGACTGACTTTAAGGTTTATAAAGTACTTCATATACATTGTTTCATTTGATCTCCACCATAACCCTGTGAGGTAAATGCTACAAATATTATCATTCCCATATTTATAGATGAAGAGAGACCATTTCAGAAAGGTTAAGAGACATATCCAAGGTCACACAGTTAATTCTCTGAGGTGCAGGATTTGAATACAGCCAGACATTTCTTATTCTAATTCCAAGTCCTGAACAAAAGCTCCTCCCTAACAAAGGTAGGTTTATAGGGGCACAGATGTAGAGCTGGAAGGAACATTGGACATGAACTAGTCCAAATCTTACATTTGACAGAGGGGAAACTGAGGTCTAGAGAAATTAGGTGACCTCTAGTGCCTGACAAATTCTAAGCACTTCAATGTTTGTTGATTGATAGAAGCCTGTTCCTCTGGCTCTCCTCCTATCTATCCGACACCTCCTTCTCAGAACTCTTTCCTGAATCTTCATCCAGAATATCTCCACTTACTGAGGGTGTTTCCCCAAACTCTACACTAGGTCTTCTTTTTTTCTTCCTTCTATGCTGTCTCATTTGATGAGGTCATTGGTTCCCATAGGTTCAATTAGCATCTCTTTGTAGCTAATTCCCATATATAATTTATATATTAGATGTTTATATAATTATAGATTATTTATGACATCATTACATATAATATATTAATAGAATATGATATATTATTTATGTGTATCTGTCTATGTTATATAATTTATAATGTGATATACAATGGGTATATATGTACACGTATGATTCCTATATTATATATTTATATATTATATAACATTGCCATATAGTAATACAATATATGTTACCTTATATAGTTCTGTGAATATATTATATTATTTCTAAAATACGTGTATATATGGACACATACATCCCTACTCTTTCTCCAGATCCTCAGTCCCACACAACCAGCCCTTTTGAACATCTTGAACTTAGAGTTCCATTGGCTTCTCAAGCTCACCACATCCAGAGCAGAATTCATGGTTTCTTCTCTGAAACCCTCTCCTCTTCCCCAAGTTCCCCATTATTCTTGACCGTTGAATGAATCCCTCAGATTCACAACCTTGGGGTCATCCTTAACTCCTCACTCCCACTCACTGCACATACCCAAACCATCACCAAATATTGGTTCTACTTTCACAACACCTCCCATACATTTCTCCTTTCTGCTCACACAGACATCACCATAGTACAGATCATCCTCCCCTCTCACGTGCATTTTCTCCTCATTCCAGTGCATCCTGCCCTCTGCTGCCAAAGTGATTTTCCTAAAACACATGTCTGATCACTTTGCCCCCTCTACTCAACAAACTCTAGTGATTCCCTATTAACTCCAGATTCAAATATAAAGTTCTCTGGTCCCTAAAGATTCTATCAGGCCTTTGCCTCTAAAGTTCCAATCCTTCTATAGTTTTGTTTTTTAAAGGGAACAATGGGAAATCGTTGGGGGATGATACCCTGAATTTTGTCTGACTCCATTCCTTCTTTATAAGGGTCTATGTCCCAGATAAGCCATCTTCTACCGGGGGCAGCTAGGTAACCCACAGGATAGAGTGATGGGGCTGGAGTCAGAAGACCATCTTCTTGTGTTCAAATCTGGCCCAAGACACTTACAAGTCACTTGTGTGACTCTGGGCAAGTCATTTAATCCTCTTTGCCTCAGTTTCCTTATGTATAAAACTGAGCTGGAAAAGGAAATGGCAAACCACTCAAGTATCTTAGCCAAGAAAACCCCAAATGAAATCACAACTAAACCACTATAGCTGGCTTATGTTGTATCATAATAATGCCAAGTGCATCCCTGCAACAGTCTAAAACTCACTCACATTTTCCCTGATGCTACATATTAAACAGATTTTTTTTTTCAATCTGATGTTAAGATATATGTCTTGAACATCCTTTCTTAAAGAGAGGTGAGTTTCTCTGGCTCAGGCAGGCATCATGGCTGGCAGTAATTAGCACCAGTTAAAACTGCCTCTGTGCACCCTGGCAGGGAGCTCACCTATTATCAATAATGCTACCAGTGAAAGCTTATTCTAGGGAGACATTGTCTGTGACAGGCTTTATCTTCAGGGCAAACTGCCACTGAGTGCAGTCCCCACACCCTCTCTGCCTAGTTCAGCCAGCACAGCGTTTGATCGATGGGCCTTATGAGTCAGTGTCAGAATAATAAGGATACTAATCATTCCCAATCACCTAGCACTATCCATCTAGGAATCTCAAAGGACTTCGCCTAACTTAATTAATTCCGACAATGCCTCTGTACCCTAGGAAAAGTGTTATTATCCCCATTTTACAGATGAGGAGACTGAGTGATAGAGGAATTAAAAAAAACAAAAACTTTCCCAAGGGCTCCCAATGCTCTTTTGGGACAAAACTGAGGTACTTCTAAGTGCCTCCCCTACCCCCAACTTGTGTATGCCTTGACAGTTAAATCCAACAGCTCATCATTGCTGCCTTCCCAAATGGTCATGTTTTATTAATGTGCACTACTAAACAGCTGCCACATTTCACCCAAAAGGTGGCCGCCTTTCAATCAAGGGGGAAGCGATTCCGGTTTATAACATTTGTGGTAGCAAACACCGAGGCAAAGCTTACCGGGCCTGACATCCGTTATGATCCTCTGTTCCTAATGGCTTTGGGGGGAGCGGTAGAGGAAGGGGGAGGACAGCAGGAACCAAGCTTCTGGGCAGAAATTTTCTGTAGATAGCTCACATCTAATGGTAATTTGGGATGGGAAGATAACATCTGAAAGAAGAAAAACACTATTCTACCAAGATGGCTGAATTTTTCATGACAAAAACAATATGCTTCGTCATAAAAAATTAAAGGTATTTAACATCATAAACCAGAGAAAATGACTGAGATTATTTTGCTTGCTTGTTTGTTTGAAGACTCACATGTATAAAGACTGCTTGAGGATCTGGGTTCAAATCCCAGGTTTGCCACTTATTTTTTGAGTGACCTTGAGCAAATTCATGTCAGTTTCCTAAATATGTAAAATGAAGACTAAATGATCTGTAAGGAGCCTTTAATATGGACCAAATGATCTTTAAATGCTATGAACTGGTAGGTAGCAGAGTGAATTG
Source organism: Petaurus breviceps papuanus (assembly GCF_028583685.1). Taxonomy (NCBI): domain Eukaryota; kingdom Metazoa; phylum Chordata; class Mammalia; order Diprotodontia; family Petauridae; genus Petaurus; species Petaurus breviceps. Next base: position 18,570,846 of record NW_027185698.1, on the reverse strand, counting down.
AGTGCTAGACTTGGAGTCAGGAAGACCAAAGTTCAATTCCTCCTTTTTATACAATACTTCCTAGCAGTGTGACATGAGGTAAGTTAATTAGTGTCTCAGGCTCACTTTCATCTGTAAAATGGACATAATAATAGCACCAACTTCAGAGGTTTGGTATGAGGAAAAGGTGGATAACACATGTAAAATGCTTAGCAAATATAATTATATTTCGGTACTAGCTATACAAAAGGACAGCTAGGTGGTACAGTGGATAGAGTACCAGGCATGGAGTCAAAAAGACTCATCTTCCTGAGTTCAAATCTGACTTCAGACACTTGGGCAAGTCATTTAACTGTGTTTGACTCAGTTTCTTCATCTGTAAAATGAGCTGGGGAAGGAAATGGCAAACTACTCCAATATATTTTCCAAGAAAATCACAACCAGGTGAAGCATTAGACATAATGGAAATGACTGAACAACAACACTATGAAACATAACAGAATTGTCGATAGATAATTGGCTTTAGAGTCAGAAAGACCTGAATTAAAAAGTCCTGCCTCTGACACTTTCTGCTGTGCGATGATGGGACCAGGAATTTAATTTAGCAAGACAATATTATTAAGAGTTGTGGATCTTCTGTAATAGAGGAAGTTTTATTGAGGGGTTCCCTACACAATGAAATTATAGTTCTGTATTCACAAATGTCATCAACCTGTCCCCCCCCAAAAAAATCCTATATAACACTACAAGATATATAGAGTGTTTTCTCCCGTGAGGTAAAAACATAATTATTCTAATTTGACAAGTAAGGAAACTGAAGTTCAGTAATGTAGAGTGACTTGTGTATGGTCATTTAGCTAGCATGTTACAGAGCTAAGATTCAAATCCAAATGTCCTGATGCAGGATCCAGTTGTTTTTCCCATATACCAAACTGCCTTTCAAATAAAGAAACTAGCCTTCCCATTTAATGATTCTTCAATGAGAATGAAAAATTCTGGAGCGTGGAAAACATTCCCACCCAGAGAGAAATAATCCAAATATCCTTAAGTCAAGATCTAATGGAGTCTCCATTCCCCCAGTTTTATAGACAACATGCAAAATGGAAAGGTGAGATAGTACTCATCAACAAAACTTGTCCTAGTGTAATGGGAGTCTGCACATGAATAGGTCACTTGAAATGGTGTCACCAATATGGAAGATGATAGGGAACCTCCTTCATGAAGACTGGTACGTGTGTTGGCTTTGTTGTTGATCATCCTTCATTCTCAAAGAGGACCAATGACATCAGGAGGGTGATGTCTTGACTTCTAAGTAAATTAGATTTAAGTGATTCAGGGTTGTTTGCAAAATCATCAAGCTTTCTCTCTCCTCCAGAGTCATCAGAGCCCAGTGGCAAGACATAACTCAGGAAAACTGTAGACGGCCCCAGATACAGGGGGAGACCTTGGCCTTTTTAAGCTAAAGACTTTCCCAGGACTCATTTTGTCTGAGACAATACTCATTCAGTGATTAAGGAGTAGGCAAGAATTGAGGTAAAAGATAGACCTCCTTCATGGACACTACAGAACTGATGAATGTGTGGGCATTCTGTGTTGGCGTCCAATGTAGATGAAAGTGTGTTTTTCCATTGGATTTATAACTAGAACTATCTGAGATCCTTAAAACTTGCTGTCTGAGCACTAGCAGGGCTTTTCCTAAATTTCCATCTGAGAATGAAGGATTTCTTCATGACATAAGGAAGGGGAAGTCCTGAGGGCCTCACCACTTCCCTCTTTAGGCCATATGGCCAAGGCAATGGGTCTAAGTATAGGCCTTTTTCTTCATTCTTTCCATTTCCATTCCCTTGTGTGGAGATGGTCCAGAAACTCAAACCACGGGAATATGGGAATCCAGGAATGCAGGCTTGGTGTTGCAGTCAACCTGGCAACTAAGTCCTTAGGAGCAAAGGTCTGAGAATGCCAATTTAGCTGGGCTTCATTCTTGAACCTGGTAAGATCAATGATATGTAGGAATTGAGCTAAGTTGGTGTGAGGGGTATGGGTTATGCCCCCCCTTTACCCAGGGTTGATGATGGGGGAATGTTGTACACTTATTCTTGCTATATCTTCAAGACAGATATCTCTTGATATTAAGTGGTTAGATAGATCATGGGTGCTAGTCACAGATCTCATAAAATAAAATTGCTAGGAGCTTGAGCTGAGGGCAGAGAAGAGAGATTCCTTAACACACTCAGAGTACTAGAGAACCAAGGGTAGGGAGGAGGGACTGGGGGAGGGCAAAAAAAAAAAAAGGCAGGCCTGAGCTTCAAAGAGTTCTGTCAAAGAAACCATATTACACTGGGATATAGTAAAGGAAGGAAAGTTTTTCCCCCAACGGTGTTGCTTTCTCTCTTCTTTCATCATGCAGCACCCTTGTGAATGAGGCAGACAAGTACAATGGAAAGGGCACTGGATTTGGAGTTAGAGGTTATGGGCTTGAATCCTGGCATTTCCACTTACTACCTGAATGAAACGGCAAGTCAGCTGTTCTATCCTGGCCTCAATTTCTTCATCTGTAAAATAAGGGAGGTGGTGTAAAATAAGGGTCAGACTAGATGATCTTTATGGTCCTTTCAGTTTTAAATCCATAAAATCCTAAGATCCTACTTTCAGAACACAAATTAGGAAAAGTGTTCTTCGTGGTCTTTCTACCCATCAGTTTCCTACTTTCCCATCAGAATGAACCTATGCTTTGTCTTACTCCCTAAGCACTTGGTTAGGTGACAGAAGCAAACCTAGTCAATGAATTCACAATGAAGAATCTTGGAACTCCTAGAGTGCTTTGTAGTTCCCTCTCTCATACACTTAGCCCATTCAGTTTTGTGCATTCTGTGCATCCCTGTCTGATTTACCCTGCTAGATAAGCTTGTACCAGATTTATCCATCTTTGTTTCTACCTCAGTATTTTGCTCTGTGCTCTAAATGGAGATTTTTTTGAGGGACAAGGGATTCTGGGGAGAGATGGGGTCTCTTAATTATTTCATTCCTAACTGGTGATTTCATCAGTATATGGAACATGTGTGTACCCCCCCTCTAATCCCTGCAGATCAGTTACTCTCCCTGTAATTTAGACTTTAAGAGAGTTTTCTGAGCCATTGAGAGCAAAGCGCTTGGCCTATGCTCATACTAGTCTCCATCAGAGGAAGGACTTTCTGACTCCAAGGCTAGCCATCCCCTATAGCATGCTGGTGTTATGCCACACTGAACAGGATATGCACTTAATGTTTGCCATATAAATAAAGGATGCTACCCCTGCCTGCCAGGAAATACAATCATGTTTTAGGAAAAGCCCTTCATGCTTTAGCCAGAGAGGCCGATGGTGGGAATTTTGAACCTTGGACCAGGTTGGTGGGAGATATCCTTTTGAATGGAGGATGTTTGAGTTTCCCTCCAATCATAACACATAGGCTTCCCCCTTTTCTACCAGAAGATGAGGTTGGCCTTAAGAGCTGGCCACTACTTCTTCTAACACTTGTATAACCTCTAACACAGTTGTTCAAGCTGGCCTGCTGGGTGAGAACAGAAAAGATAACAGGCCTGAGGTGGGGGAGCCCTCATAGATCACATAGAACAACCACTTCCTTTGACAGATAATAAAACTGAGCTTCACAGGGGTCAAGTGAATTGCCCAAGGTAGTTGCCAAGCCAGGAGTGGAACCCAGGTCTTTCGATCCCAAGTCCAATATTCTTTCCACCAAGTTAAGATACCTCTTTACTGGAACCTTCTCTTCCCTCATGTCAGCCAAGGCTCCCTTTCTTCCTTCAGGCTCACACAACAAAGGTCTCTAATATAGTTACCCCAATTTAATCTCTTTTTCTTGAGGGCGAAGAAGGGTTTCTTTTGCATATGCTAATTATCCTGGCAAGGATGCCTGGTTTCCAATTTGTAGCACGTACAGAGTTAATAGTACAAAATATAGAAACATCTCACACTGCCTCCTTCTAATGGAGACTTCTATTAAGAAAGGGCTGCTGCTTCTAATATGAAAGTCTTGTCCACTGCCCTGGGAGCAAAAAAGGACAATCCAAATGCAAAAGCCTAATGCCAAAAAAATAATAGTAAGATCCGAAGCTTCTGGCACTGTTGTCAGACCTGCAATGGAACTGTAAAATATGCCAAGTCATGATTATGAGAACATTAAGGCTGCTCCTAAAGACAGACTCAGAAGATCAGCAAAGGTGGTAAAGTCTAATTACTATTATGAATAAAAGAAATAGTGTATTCATCTCCATATCAATATGAAGGTTATTGTTGACCTTTGCATTCAAAGACAACTCTAATGCCATTATTTCCCAATGCTGGATTTCCCTTAGTAGAGAGGCATTTGTGAGTTCACAAAAGCACTGATGAACCTGGGATTTAATTGATACCAGTAACTCCCAACTGAGGGCACTCCTTTTACCAATGAATATTAAAAGTTTCTCAGCTAACTTATTGGTCTTATAACATTGAGAGGTTGAGCAATTTGCCCAGGGTCATAAAGCCAGTATGTGTAAGAGGGAAGACATCAATATAGGCTTTCCAGGGTCTTAGGTTGACTTTCTATTGACTATGGAACAGTTCCTCTCCAAAATGTTGCTGTTCAGTCATTTCAGTCATGTCCTGCTCATCCTGATCCCATTTGGGGTTTTCTATGGATACTGGTGTGGCTTGACATTTCCTTCTTCAGCATATTTTTACAAAAGAAGAAATTGAAGCAAACAGGGTGAAGTTGATGGGGTACAGGCTCTGGGAACCCCTTGAACTCCCCTTGAATCTTCCCACTTGATCTGGCATTTGCCTGAGGTCATAAACTTTCCACTATTTCTATTCCCAAATCTCTGTTACTCTTAACCTAGCCTAGCCTTCCATTGTCTGTTACCACCAGATTACCTCTGGCTGCTTCCCACCCTTGATCCCATCAAAATCCCATTCTCTGTTTCCTGGGAATCTGAACTCTAGTTACCCCTGTTTCATCAAAATCCTCCCTGGACCCCTCTTCCCATCACCCTAGGATACTAGACCACCCCTAGATCCCTCCAACAGTCTTTCTGTATGTAAGATTGATCTTGCCTCCACGATGGTTCTCATATTCAATCTAGCTCAGATTCAATCTGACCGGCTTCTCAATATCATCACAAATGCTTAGGCTCCTTAAAAGTCTACCCAATATGGCAAATCTTTAATAAACTTTGCTTGTCTTTGGCTGAGAGAAGGCTTGAGTCAAATTGATTTGTCAGGACCCAGTGTGTCAGTATTTTGGGGTCCTGAGCACCCCTAAACTTCAGCAAAGTAACTTGTCCAGAGTCACATAGCTAGTAAGTGTCTGAGGCTAGATTTGAACTGAGGAAGGAAGATGAGTCTTCTTGATGCCAGGCTCACAGACTTTTTCCACACATTTTCACAAGTATTTTTAAGAAGAGAAGAAAATCGGCTGCATGGACTAGTGGCAAGAACCCTAAGCTGTGAGTCTATGGATAAAAATTCTGGTCTTGGCTTTTCCACTATGTAGGTATGGGACTTCAGACAAGCCACTTCACCTCTCTCAGACCTAGGCTCCTAATCTGTGAAATGAGAACTTAGAGCTAGATGGTCTCTGAGGGCCTTTCCACTTCTGTACCTTCAATGTAGCAGACAGGACTTGGATCCCAAATTCTGTGTTTTTGTTTTTGTTTTCAGTGGAATAACCTTTACAGACTCTGGTGGGGTGGAAGTTGTAATGGATTTTTCTCATCTACACCCTCATACTAGAAGAAAAATGTTGCTGTCTAGAGATGCTTGGGAACCCCGAAATTCAAGGGCAAAAGGTGTGGATCTGCCTCCAAAGAATTTGACCACTCAAACCTACTTTCAGTTGGAGACAAAGTTTATTTTGTAACCAATAGAAGCCCTAGAGGTTTTAACAATCTGTGAATTTGGTATGGACAAGACTGACTTTTTATTAAGGAAACCGATTATGGGAAGATTGGAATGGGATCAAAGAATGGCAAATAACCTGGGGTGATCACAGAACAGGGGTCCAGATGGGATTTAGGGTGGGAAGTAGCCTGGGATGGTCTGGAGGTAACAGACAATGAAGGGCAAGATTGGTTTGAGGTAACTGAGAATTGAAGGTCAAGGGTCAAAAAGTAAGTTGAAAGGATTATTGGAATGGGTGATGCCTCAGGTGAATGTCAGGGATCTGGGCTGTGTGGGAAAGTTCAGAAACTGGGTTATGTTTTGGGGGACCAAGTCCCATACCCCATCAGAAGGATTTCAAGGATAGAGATTTTAAAAAGAAGCTACAGGCATTGGAAAAGATTAATAGAGTGGGAAAGAGGATATCAAACGAGAAGACAGCATGAGAAAGCAGAAGCAATGAGGCTACAGGAGGCTTCAAAGAAGGGGCAAAGAGAAGAAAAAGGAAGGAAAAAAAGTTGTGACAGAGTAGCCATGGAGATGAAAGAAGTCCCACTGACCCCCAAACTGCCAGACCAGAGGAAACCAGCACAAAATTTCTTATCATTCAAGCAGCTAGAATCAGAGCTTGTGAGTTTAGAGAAAGAGCAATAAAATATCCTTTTAAAAAGTGCCCTGCAAAGAGGGAGAGTGAAGCTAGAGAGAGCTGGTGGCCAAAGCTTCGTGCTCCCTACATGTATGGCCCAGAAGTATAAGATCAAATAATTTGGTCTTGACCATAGTGACAGGTTCAAAAGCAAAACAAGAGAGAAGGAACCTTCCATTAGCCAACTAACTGTAGTATCAGGCCTTCACTGGGGCTGTTAGTGAATGTGATCAGATTGTGGAAACTTTCAACTGCTGACCAAAGAGCCCAAGAACTCAGCAGAAAAAAAGACAGCAAAGTAGCTTTAACTTCCTGCATGAGTCATCACAGTTCACAGAAAACCCAGACATGTGACACCAGTTGGAACCTGTCCAGATCTGGTAGTCTTCCAAGCACAAGCTCCACAAGGAAGCCACAATATTCATGCTCTCACTCCTCGGGTAAACTGAGCCTTGAAGTGTCATGCATTAAACCAGGGCCAAGTGTTAAAGCAGAAATGGAATCATTGAGGATTCATTGATATCATGCCCTTTATTCAAGGTCCAACATGGATATAACCTCCTCCAGTTAGCTTTCCCTGATTCGCACACTTCCTCTTTCTGACCCCAGGTAAAAGTTATCTTTCCATCCTTGACTGTTCACTTTCACAGCACTTGCTTCATACATAGATGTACACATACATATGCACACATATATGTACATGAGTATGTATGTATGTGTGTATGTATGCATTTTGCACTTTAACTCTAATTTGTGTTATAATGGTTTGTTTTCAGGTCTTCCTTGGTAGATTGGTGATCCCTTTGGGTCAGGCCTTGTGTATCCACTTCATCTTTTGCATCCTCACTGAATACATAATTTTGTACATAATAGGCACTTAAATATTTGTGGAATAGAATTGAATTGATTCAGCTCTTGGATTGGAGAAGAATGAACACTCAGCTGTCTCTTCCAGGCCACAAAGCCCACATCCTACACTGAATGAAACATTCCTCACTTTGTCATGGGAATGAGTGCATTTCCTGGACAAGCAATATTGTCATTACCAAATATTTGGTATGTTGATGGTATAAAAGTGGTAGCTTCCCTTTTGTTCTGTAATTCTAGGCAACAAAGATCCACTTTAAGCCAGGGTCCAAAAATAAGACAAGAGTCAACTCAGTTGGGCATTGAAAAAAAAGCTGCTGCAGTAAAAATCAACCCTGGGCCTCTTCTTCTTTCCCCAAACAAGTCTAAAATTACAGTTATAGATTTTCCCATTTTTTCCAAAGATAGAAACTACCAGTTTCCAGATATTCCTTAAATGTGAAGAGCTTCAATATATCACTCCTTATAGAAAATGAGCTGACAGTCCCTGTGCACCTGGGTAGAAATGGCTTATGAGAGGCAGCCAGAATTCTGATTCGCCTCCTAGTATGATCATTTTTATATAACTAAATGATTCTATGTAGATGGCTAGATTAAGCAGTTACTAAGTACTTAATGTGTGTCAGGCTCTTTTAGAAAACTATATTACATATTTTCTAATATTGTATTATGATGTATACATATAGTTTAATGCTGATAAATACTATTAAGCACATAGTATAATAATAGTGTATACAAATATATTTTATATAATATATATAATAGCAAAAACTCATAGCTTTAAGGTTTGCAAAAAAATAATGACAAGCTTTATTACATTCGCCACTCACAATAACCTAATGAGGAGTGAGGAAACTGAGGTTCAGAAAAGTTATTTATAACTGATCACACAGATAGTAAGTGCCAGAAGCAGGATTAGAATACAGTTTTTGGTTTTTTTTTTTTTTTTGGAGGGGGGAAGGCAAGGCACTGGGGGTTATGGGACTTGTCCAAAGTCACACAACTACTTAAGCATCAAGTGTCTGAGGCTGAATTTGGAACTCAGATCCTCCTGACTTCAGGGCCAGTGCTCTATTCACTGTGCCACCCAGCTGCCCCTAGAATCCAGTTTTCTTGACTTCAAACCTAGTCCTCTTTTCACTATACTATGCTGGCTTTCATACATTAAGTAGATGAAAGGGAAATAGAGTAGAAGAAAGAGAAAAATGGAAGTAAAAGAAGAAAACAGAAGGAAAAATGGAACAAATTTTTTGACATAATCTATTTTAGAATTATATACTATATATGTATGCCCACATATACACATATGCACACTTATATATTTATATAAACACAGACACAATTTTTTGGTCCAGTCCTTCAGGATTTCAAACATGAAGGTAGCTCATGGTATAGAAATTCCTTCTACTAAAGGAACTCCCCAGCTGTTCTACAAACTCTATTCTTAGGTAATACCCTGGGTTATCCCAAGGTTAAGTGACTTGCTCAAGGTCACACCACCAGTATTTATCAGAATTAGAATTTGAACCTAAGTCTTCCTAACTGACTTTTTCATGCTGCCTCTATATCAACATATATAAGCAGAGAGTACGTATTTCTATGTGTACACACATGGATGTTCCTAAATATACTTATTTAAATCTATCTGGGCAGCTAGGTGGTACAGTAAATAGAGCACTGGGTCTGAAGTCAGGAAGCCCTGAATTCAAATCCAGCTTTAGACACTTTAATAGTTCTGTGAATCTGAGTAAGGCATTTAACCTATATTTGCCTCAGTTTCCTCAGCTTTAAAATAGGAATAATAACAGCACTTACTTTAAAGGGTTAAGAGAATCAAATGCAAGAATATTTGTAAAGTGCCTAGCACAGTGCATATCACAAAGTAGATTCTACATAAATGCTATCCTCCTCCTCCTCACCATCATTGTCACATTCTAGAGATAGAATTATCGATATATTTCAATACTTTAAGAATCCAGACACCATTCTCAAAGTATGCATCGACAGAACCAGCAAGAAGAAACCAGAGAGAAGGAAAATAGAACTCTGTAGCAATATCTTTCAATATAATTGACAGTGAAATCACTACCTTTGGAATGTAGCCCCTCAATGCTGGGTATACTATAGAGTCCCACAGAGAATTTTCAAATTAAAAGGATCCTCAGAAGTTCATGTGAAAAATGCCTGGCAAAAATGAAGGATATCTAAGGCCTAAGACAAATGGAAGAGGGATTCCCCCTAGCTGGAAGTCCTTCAGATGCTCCTATCTCTAGATGATGGGCTAACTACCCTTACCCCCCACCCCAGAACAATGAAGAGATTCCTAAGTGAGATACACAATTATTCAAAGAGTTCAGCTGATCTATCTACACAAGAGGATCCAACAAGTAGATGAAGAATGTCTATTGTATAGATTGGGTTTTGTCATTGACCAGATAGTCCATAGTACTGGTGTATCAGAATATTAATCTGAACCATATCCTTCAAAAAGACAATAAACTGGACCTATAATGAACAGAAGTAGGAAAGTAGACTTGATTATTTTTAGGAAACTACTGAGGGCTTTTAATGAGCTCAGTCTTATTCCAAACAAAGGCTTATCTTTTAAATACCAGTATTCTTCCAATGTTTCTAAGTGGATATCAGTCATGGAATAATGTAATTTCTAACTAATTAAACTTTCTGTTCAAATGTGACAAAATTACAAAGAACAAGTTTGGCCTCAAAGAAGAGAAATAAGATGACACTTCTCCAGATTCTTTTGGTATCCCATGAGTATAGGACATGTGTTGTCAGATTTTTCAATATATTCATCAATTTTACTCTCTTTTTCCTCTTTTTTTTCTTTCCTTTTAATTTCTTTTTCTAAAGGATGGCTTTCTTGGAGAGGAGAGGGGAAATATACAAGGGGAAAAGTAGGTAGTAGAAAAATAAAAGGTATCAACAAAATTTATTTTATAATAAATGTTCTTTTTCCCCCATGGTGTGGTAGTACACACCTACAATCCAAGTTATTGGTAGTAGGAGAGAAAAAGCTAGCAGATCTCTTGAGTTCTATGGTTTTGAGTTGTGGCAGGCTAAGCTAATCAGGTGTTCACATTAAATTGGGCGTAGTATGACGAGCTCCCCAGTAGTGGGGGACCAGTAGGTCGCCTAGGAGGCAGACGACACATTAATGACTAGATATTAATCAAAAGAAGGTGGATAAGGGTTTATCAGAGAGGTAAACACCTGTGCAGTGGGGGGGAAAGGTGGGCCCATCATGTAGTAACATGTGGTGCTAGAGACTCCATGCTCTTGTGGTCTCTGCATAATGCCAAGAGAACCAGGGGAAGGCCCACAGCATGGTGAGGGACACCATATGGAAGATATATAGGAAGACACAGACCACAGTCACAGTGAGTGAGAGGGCAAAGGTGTAATTGTATCACTGAAGGAAAGAGTCACACTGATGAGATCACAAAGCCAGACTAAGGCAACACAGAACATACTCTTCAACAGATTAATTTGCTTTCATGTATACAATGATTTGCCACCACACTTATCTATCCAAGTAAATAAGCATTCATTGAGAAAAAGGATCATTTTTTTCTTTTTAGTAATAAGTTATTGTTAACTTAGTGTTTAGTTGTTTTTTTAATGTATTAATTACAATCTTAAACAAAACAAACCTAGCTATACTGTCAGACAGAAGAGGCACCCTCCTTATTGTGTGGTCTGAGGGAAAAACCCTCTTGAGCAGTTTTCTGTCCTATATTTTCTCATAGTATTCAAAACTCTATCCATTAGAATCATACTTTGGCAGGTGATTGTTAAATGCTAACATTTTAATTAGGTGGCAGGTACAACGTCTGGAGCTCTTTCAAACAATGCTTAATCTTATTCATAAAGGCATTCTATAGCTGAATCCAGATTAGTGTATAATCACAAAATCACCCTTTCTATGAGCTAGACCCCAGCTTTGACATAGGTACCAAGCATGGCCACTCTTTTCTGGGAGTCTCTAATGAGTGGGATAAGGAGGGAGGAGACACGGATACACCCTAATCCACAAACTCCACCCCACCCTCAACCCACCTGTTTCCAGATACTTTCTTCTGAGCAGTGAGATTGCCAGTGGAACACATATCACCAAACGGAAGGAAAAGCTCTGAGTCACCCAAAACAAAATGCAGTCCTCCACACCATCCAACCATGACTTAAAGCCAACAGGACTCTGTGACTAGTTTACATACAACAGTGCCGACACTCTCCCTTCCCACTTCCTGAAGTACCTTAACTAAGTACTACTTCTGTACTTTGAAAATGGAAGTACTCGTGAGGGTGGGGGGGGCAGGTAGCACATCGAGTAAGAGCACCGGCTCCAGTGTTGGAATGACCTGGAGATCAAATCCCGGACTCAGACACTTAGCACCACACCCAGAAATAACTGGCCATGTAACCTTGAACAAGTTACTTAACCCTGATTGCTTAAAAAAAAAAAAGAAGAAGAAGAAAATGGAAGTACTCTCAAAAGTCTCCCTTGCTCCTTCCCCTCTTTTTGTTAGGTTACCCTACCAGGACAATGCCCTGGCACTTTAGCCCTCGTTAATAGATGGGTATCCCTGGTTTGATCAGCTCCCTGCAAAAGAGCAGGCACCAAAAAGATCAGGCTATGTCAGAGCTCTAAAAATCCACCATTACAAGTTACATTTTTACATCTTCATCAGCAGCTGGTGAGTCAAACTTCATCATCAACCACTTTCTTAGGCCTTTTCCCATGAGATAATGAAGTAGGCTGGTCATTTGTTCCCCTCAGAAACCCCATTAAAAAAAAAAAGGAGTCCCAGGCTAACCATGTCTTCTTTCTTCTCCAGGCTGCCCTCGTGACTCTCCTGGATTTTCACAGATTTTCTCTACTATGCTCCCCCCAACACCGCCACTGTGGTACCTTCCTTCTCTCCTTGCCCCTTTCAGTTTCTTTTTATGTGTTGTCTTCTCCTATTAAAATGCAAGCTCCTTGAGAGCAGAGACCATCTCCATTTTCTGGTTGTATTTACTTATATTCCCAATGATTAGAAGGATGCTTGGAACGTCATAAATGCTTGTTAATTTGTTGACTCCAAGGGTCAACCTAGTGGCAATCCTCAATGAAACATTCCAGGAAAACAGACAAGACAGATGTAACCCAGGCTGAAACCCCTGGGGTAGATCAGAGCATATAACCTCCCTTACTTGGAAGACATAGAGTAGAATACTAAGTAATTATAAGGAAAGAGTCAGGCAGGTACAAGAGTCCTGCAAAGAAGATATTGCCCACAGAAGTCTATGATTATAGTGCTCACTCTGGCAATAATCTAACAAGCTAGGCAGTAAAAAGAGAAAGGATGGGAAAGTGCATCTTTCAAAAGAAAAAGAAAAAAAAAACCCAAGTTGACAGTAAGGAGATTTCTTGCCAGTTATTTATAGCCTGCTGCCATATGGGTGGCAGCTCCACTTTCAATCAGCACTGACGATCACCTGGGCTCTGAGGCCAGGCATGGCCCTGGCAAAGGAGGCACACATCCAGGGGCACCATTTCTAACACATCAGTGTCTCTGATGCTGACAGGGCACCAAACAGATAGGATTTGATTGGCAAGAGGGATTAGAAAGGACCATAGCAAGGGATTCCACCTGGAAAGGGAAAACCCAGATGGAGTCCAGCAAAGGGAGGGGGCCCTAGGTCATCAGGGCAGTGTGTGAGCACCTGATACCAAGGAAAAAGTGGAGGAGATTAGATGACAAATATAAACTTCTCATGAGACTATCCTTGTTCCTATGGTACCTAATAGAGCAGTCTACATACAAAAATTTTCTGATTGACAAAAAAAGGGATACTTTCAATAAAATGAGGTAACTAACAATGCAGGTAAGTCTGTAGTTGTATGAATGAGGAGCAGAGAAGGGTGCTTCCCAAAGCAGGCTTCAAGTACTTTCTTAAGGCACTCATGCAAAAACCAAACAAAACAATACAATAAAAACAAAAAACAGCTACCAAGATTTACATCAATTTAGAAGATGAAGGGAGCATGTAGAAATATGGGAAATAAGAATAAAATGACTAGTCCTGTGTTTTTGATGAAATAAAGAGCATTTTTTTTGTGGGTGAAAGGAACTATGAGGGAAACAATGAAATGCGAAAAATGACTCCTGCCTTTAAGAAGTTTGCAATTTAGTTGGGGAAAATAAGACAACAATCATTAATTAAAGATTTATTGTGTATTAATACTGGGGATAGAAAGACAGACAAACACAGACCCTACCCTCTAAAGATCTTATGTTCTAATGGGAGATACAGAATATGGATGGATACATACGGAGTAGAGGGAAGATTCCATTAGAGGCAGCGGTGGGCTCGTAAATGTTTTATTACTCTCTTCCGAAAAATATATAATAGTTACCTATGTTACATATTTTAAGTTTAATCTGCTTTATTAACATTTTCTCCATCACTCTTAAGTTGGGACAATCAACAAAATAATAAATAAAGTCTTGATTTGTAGTGATTTTTAATTTCTGAATTGTAAATGCTCACGCTGATAATTTACCTATCTTCTTGCTTCCACCAGCTGCTTTGAGTTGTTTCTAACACTTCACTGAGAGGGGAAGGGTCTAACATCTGACAAAACATTAACTTGATTTGAATGTGTTGGGGTTTTTTTGGATGTTGTCATCCCTCCTCCCATTAGATTGTAAGCTCCTTGAGGGCTGGATTGTCTTTTGCCTCTTTTTTTCTGTCAGCAATGAATGAGCACAGCACCTGGCACAAAGTACGTACTTATTAAATGCTTATTGAAGTGAAATTGAAGATAACTAAGACTAATTCAGTACTTTAAGGACCTGCAATTTCTTCAGAGTTGGCATATGATAACTTTTTCTCTCATTTGGTAGATGATCACAGGATTATAATATAATATGTTTATAGCTAAAAACGGATCTTAGAAGTCATATAATTCAACCTCCTCACTTTCTATTAAAGGAAGGGTTCAAAGTGGTTGGAATGTTCCAGAGGCAAGATTTGAATCTAGGTCTTCTGATTCAATGCCAACATCTTTTCCAATGCACCAGATTTGTTGTGACTGAAAAAGTTGTCCTAGGGTCTGACTGGTGATAAGCTGAATTTTAGGGTTTATTTAAGGGAAGAAAGGGAAATACAGCTGAAAGATTATTGTAAACTGGCCCCGGAACTGAAAAGGAATATGAGCAGGCTGAACTGCTTTCAGGAAATTGCAAAGCACTGTTATTGACCCCAAGTTTCTCATAACAGCAAAGGCCCCATGTTTTCAATACAAATATTTTGCCAGTGTCACTGTACGGCAGAAGGGCCTGGAATCCCACTGATTCTCAAGAGCTAAAGATGCACGTCACACAGAGGGCAATGAAAGGGCACGTGGTGGGTGTGAGCAGGCTACAACATATCACCAGAGGAATTCTGAAGAACAGGAGTAAAGGATGTCTTCAAAGAATTATATGATATGGATAGGTCTCATGGCAAGGGTGCTCCCATGATACCCCTGCAATATCAGGAGAAAGTGAAGGTGGCTTCCACTATGTAGGATCCATTCCCTGGAAGGCATGGATGTATTGCGATATTCATTGTTGGATGGAACTCCTGAATAAAAAAGGTCAAAGTTCCATTGAGGTAGTATTTACATGTCAGGTAATTGCAGATTATCTAAAACCTGGAATCCTCTGGTCCATTTTTCACCACTGTCATCATTCATTCAGAAGCAAAAAGATGATATAGTAACCTATGCAAAAATACATTGTATATTTTTCTTTTCTTTTTTCATGAATTTCCATGGCCACATAATTCATCATCAGGACACCAATTAATTGGAAATAAGCTTTTCTATACTCACCTATGCTGAATCTCAGAAATTAAACTCACACTCTTGCCAGAAATGGATATGAAGCCCTTTGAGGACCTGCAAAAGATTTTAATTTCCTAGCATAGCCTTGAAGGATTTGGGGTTATCTCTATCCCATGAGGAGGAATCAAAGTAAAATTTTATGAAGAAAGACCTCCCCTCCCCAGTATTTTGGATAAACCCCCTGTGGCAGGTAAATCCAGCCACAGACCAAAGACCGTAGACAAAAGTCACAAAGGATAATGATCAGATATGGATGGGTTGTGACTTGCCTCATTAGAGACAATACTCACATTGAAGAGATCATAGATCTGTCAAAGCTTTAAAGATTTGGACAGCATCTATCTTCTCCCATCAACAAGAATTTCCCAGGCAAGGGTTAATAGCCAGACTAGGTCAGGTAGTCAGAAGCAACTATTCATCAGATTGTTGGGAAAGGAAGCATCAGAGAGCTGGACTTTGAAACTAGGTGTTGAGATAAGCAAAACAAGTGTCCAAGTATGTGACTATGTTCCACATGAGAAAGATAGAGACAGGAATCATTGCACCAATGGAGAAGTAAAAGTCTAAGAGTGAAGGCTGGATCAAAACCCAGGAGTAAATTGATGAAAGTAGTAACAATGATGAACTGAAACTTTGAGATGAGTCAGAAAAAGAAAATAGAAACAGGATCAAGATGGAGCCTTGGAAATATCCGTTAAATAAGACTTTATCCCACCGAGGTCGTGCTCTAGCATAAATACCCTTTAACACAGGCCCAACATGTACAAGAGAATGTGTAGGTCACACTCTCTTCTGCCCAATACAGGGGAAAAGTACAGTTATAAGTTAGTTCCCATATAATGTTATTGTGTTTTTTTTTTTCCTCAGAAATAAGATGTGGACAAACTTTCATACTATGCCCAAGTAAATCATGTTGTCAGGTCAATATTGATGTGCAACAGAATCACAAGGCTTTGAGGGCCAATGACCCCTTGAAGTCTTTTCTGAGTTTTTTTTTTTCATTGAAGATACTGGCCAAGGCTTACATTTTACATAGAAAAGACTCTTGATTAAATAGTCGCAGTGTATATTGATAGTACCATTAAGTGTGGGGTATCATTGCAAGGCATTTAAGATGAAAATAAGAAATAAATCTTCTGACTCAGCCACCTTGAATCACCTGATCCTATTTATAAAGTTCCTTGAACATTAAATGGCTCTTAGAAAACAACATTTAGATAACTTAAGTGCAACCTGAATCACATGTACATATATTTGGCAGCAGTTTGGTTCACAAAATGATTGAGTTTGTGTCCATTTAAATAAGATGATCAACTCTGTGTGTTGTTTCTTTGTAGTCCCAATGGATCTTTTGCCACCTCAGACTTTTTGTTTGTTTTTTCTTTCCAGCCTATGCATAGCACTGAAAAAATTTACATAGAAATGCATAGAAAAACTGGGAAATGCCAGCTTGAAGGCTGAAAAGAGGTGAACCCAACCAGGTAGGCATGTCTGAAGTAGCAGCAGGGTTTTTAACCAGATGTATATGAACTTTAAAATATTTTGCTAACTATTTCAATATCATTAGTTTCTTTTACAATCCTCTATGTTTCATTTTATGCATTTAGGGATAGAATTCTGAGAAAGGCAGAGTCCTAACAGGGTCCATGACACAAAAACTTAAAAATATGTGAACTAGAGGATTATTCCTAAGGTCCTATCCAACCTTCCTCTATCTCCCAAGTATCAGTCTTTTCCCTTGTGTAACAGTGAAAGGTTGGCAGAACCTTCAATGGCAGAACTGAAGTACCTGCCTTGTCCAGATTGACCAATAGAGTTCGTTCCAGATCCAGCAGTCTCATGGATGCCAGCATGAGTGACTGAGGGGAAGATACTAGGTGGGACAGGCAGTCTTGAGGTCAAGTGGTCTGGGTCAGTCAGGATCATAAAGAAGCTGGGTAAGAGAGCAAAGATGGAGGGTTATAAGCCATAATTCAAGGATCATAGGATTTAAGACTGGAAAGGGTCTTAGAGATGATCCTCTAGAGTCTAGAGGTCCTATGTGGTCATAATCTACAGTTTAAGAAGTAGTTAGGGGTCACTCTGAAAGGGTCGAGAGTGGAAAAAGTTTAAGAAGCTATGTTCTAGACCACATGGGTCATAGACCTCTTTAGCAGTCTGATGAAGCCTATAGATATTTTCTTGGAATTTTGTTCCCAAATTCATAAAATAAAATATACAGGATTACACACACAAAAAAAGTAAATATTGAAATAGTTATTTTTTTAATTAAGTTCATAGACACTAGCTTAAGATCCCAACAGGGGTAAGAAACAGATAAGAAAACTGAGGAAAAGATAAGTAACTTATCCAACGTCCCATAGATACTAAATGGCAGGATTCAAATCCAGGTCATCTGACTCCAAATTCTTTTCTCTATCTACTACACTACTCTGCCTCCAGTGATGAAAGATTCTAAGGACAAAATCTGGAATTAGGGCAAAAGGAGAAACAGTTCTGTGGATAGTCACAGAAATTCTAAAACATTCTAGCTGCTCCAAAGAGGCATTGACAACTCCTGATCTCTGCAGTGATGTAGCTCAGGGCTACCTGTACAGCTAATTCTGCTCATCCAACTTTTTTGGGTATCTCTGACCAGGCACTCTCACTGCCTGTGTTATCTAGCAAAGACACATTTTCATGTGTATTTGCTACCACCACCCTCTTTTCACCTCTCCACAAACATTGCAATCTGCTACCTCTGGTGTCTCCTTCCTCCTTTGTGCAAATTTCCTCTGAGCTGTGGTCAGGGGCTCCTGGATATAGACACGCTGACAGTTTGGAGAAACATTAAGCTTTGTCAGAAACTTTCCTTAAATTGTACATTCTTCCAGACCTTCAACAGAATAAGCAATCCTCTCTCTCAATCTCAGGCTATTATCTCACAAGACCTTGAAGAAAATCAGTGATACTGGGGCTTTTCTGTTTGAAGAATGGAAAAGTCAAACTGGTCTAAACATCTTCCATTTTCGTTAGGGCATCATTAAGTCCACTCAGGCAAAATGATGAACACACCCAGAGATAGTGTTATAGACTTGAGATACTAATCTCTAAGGAAAAAAAATGTGGAGAGGCTAGAATCTTGGAAAATGACCAACCAAAATTTAACTAGACATGTAAACATTGCCCCAAACACAAGGAAGAGACAACAACTAATAAATAATGAACCATAAGAAGAATGAAATAATGCGGAGGCTGATTCTCAAGAGAAATGCATGATGATCTGTGTTAAGGAGAAAAATATGCAATAAAATCCATTCATTAGAAGAGGTACAGCCAAATCCTACAAGTTATTATCCTACAATTAATCAGATATGAGGTACAGGGGTAAATTTTGAGAGGGTAGTTTTAATGTAATTATAGTAAATTTTTACTAATTTGTAACTAGGAAGTTTTTACTTCTGAATACATAAGAAATCCAGATTATAGGTTTTTTTTAACTTGATTATTTTCAAGCATATAAACTTTAATGGGTAACTCGGTGGAGCTGTGGAGAGAGTACCAGGTCTGGAGTCAGGAAGACACATCTTTCTGTGCTCAAATCTGGCTTCAGGAAATTAATAGCTGTGTATGACCGTGGGGAAGTCACTTAACCGTGTTTGCCTCAGTTTCTTCATCTCTAAATTGAGATGGAGGAGGGAATGGTAAACCACTCCAATATCTTGGCCAAGAAAATCCCTAATGGGGACACAGAGTTAAATATGACTGAAAAACAACTGAACACACTTTAGAAAATTCAACTCAAAGATATTTACTGACCTCTGTATTAGGTGCCATAGCAACTATAAAAGAAACAGAAAAAACAATCCCTCTCCTTAAAAAGCTTTTCATCTTATTGAGAGACATGACATAGACAGATAAAATACCAAGAAACCAATGACCAAGTGCCAAATGATTGGTGCAAATACAATGAGATCACCAAGTTGGAGTGAGTAGCTAAGGGTTCCTGAAGGAAAGGGCATTTGAACCTCCTGATTACAGGGCCAGCACTCTACTCACTGTGCCACCTAGCCACCCAAATCTCTGCTTTTTTTTTGGGTGGGGGGTACAGTCTACCAATTTCACTGCTGAAGTACAGGACTGAGAAACTAGCACCTGGCACAGTGTTTTGGAGGTAGCAGGAGCTTAGTAAACGCTCATTGAATTGAGTATGTTATATTTTGAATTTTCTATTATTCCACGGGTCATCATGAACAAAGTAGTCACTAACTTTTTTGCCAGCCTTTTGATTATGGCATTCTTCATACTTAGCTAGGCTGATCTTTGGCTGTGCCTGGGACTTCATTCAAATCCTTTTATAGCTTGGCAGAATGTGTAAGAGCTTATGCTCACTCAACCTAGGCTCCATCTACTCAGGGTCCCTTCTTTACCATGATGAAGCATCATTTTGTGGATGTTCTAAGTCATTTAAACTCTCTGAGAATCAATTAATTTCATCATGTGTAAAATAAGGATGTTGTAGGTCCCTTCCAGATTTAAATCTATGATCCTTAGATCCTTTTGCAAATTCAAAATTCACAGAATGTGAATTACTAAGGTTTTTTTTTCCATTTAATACCTGTAATTTTATTTGTGAATATTTCATAGGGAAGTAAACACTATCACCACAAAAATAATTGCCATCATAAATCAAAACACCTACTTAAAGTACAGTCTTTGTACTTTTTCACTGGACCATGCCATCTGAACCAAGAATAAGGTGTCTGGTGTCCCAGAGACATTTTTTAGAAAAGTTAGCAATAGATAAAAGTCTTAACCTGTTTTATAACATTGACCCTTTTGGCATTCTGCTAAAGCTTATAGACCCTTTCTCGGAATGTTTTAAAATTTAGTGAAGTAGTTCAGTGGCCAGAGTCCTGGACTTGAAATAAGAAAGACCTAAGTTCAAATCCAGTCTGAGATATTCACTAGTTTATATGACCTTGGACAAGTTAGTTAAATTCTGTCTCAGTGTTGTCATCTGTAAAATGAGGGAAATTAACCACACCAACTTCCCAGGATTGTTGTAAGAATTAAATAAGGTAATATTTGTAGGGAGCTGAAATGCTAGCTATCATTATTATGTATAAAATGGCATAGGATGCCAAAGGAAACCAATCATGTTGGAATAATATAGTAATCAAAAAAATTTTAAGAGGTCATGGGACTCAAGATTAAGAACCTTTTCAGCAACCTTTCAAATGGTTGCCTAAAATCATTAGAATTAACTGAATTTACATTAGCTCAACCTATATTTACCAGTCCATCTGCTCTACCCCATCCATACTTTCTCACCTACTTTTACAGATCTCCAAATCAGTAAATTAAAGGAACTTAAGCTTCTGCCTATAGCAAATGGATCTGCTTATGTCCAATACACTAGTCTATGTCAAATGCATCTTCTTGCATCAAATAAATGCAGGGAACATTCACAAAGGTAGATGCCCATGAAAATCTAATGAAAGAAGATGCATACAGGAGAGGAAGAGTTATAGATAATTTCTTTTTAGTAATATGGTAATCAGATTTTCATTATGTCCACTGTCTGATTTTTATTAATCCTGCTGCTTAATTTTTTTTCCTTAAAGATTCTCAGCATGCCAGCCAGTGCTAAGTTGTCTTGTTTTGTTTTCTTTCATAGGGGAGGAGGGATGTAGTGGGGAATTTTATGCTCATATTAGCCTGATATACCTACTTATCTCTTCCCTTAGTTCAATTTTAGCATTTAGTCCCAATTTCAGTTCAAGTACAGACCTGAGTTATCTTTGTGGATTGAAAAAAATAGCAAGTAGAGAATGTTATCACTTCTGGACTTCTTTGTTTGCTCATCACAGACTCCCATGTACAAGGGCAAAAAAAAAAACATAAAAGGAAAAACAACTAGGTTTCCCTTTAAATCCACATGGCTTTGAAGATAAAGAGGAAAAGCAAAGGTATCCTTTGCCTTCTCTAGACAACTATTTTAAGACATTTTGAAATGCTTATCCTAACCCTAAAACACACCCAGGTACATTCACCTTCCTTCAAAGTTCAATAAACCCTGACACTTAGGGAAAGTGACAGAGGAATCCTGTATCTTCATTGTAATGTGTTTGTAAGACATAGCATAGGGTGTCTGAGCAATATATCCCCCACCATTTCCTCCCTCCCAAATATTCCTATTGATTTACAGCTCTGAGGAGGAACTATGATTCAATGACCCCCCCCCCCCCACACACACACACACCCATAACTCTGATCATGAGCACCAACATAAGCTCATGGGAAGCCCAGAGTAGCTGAAAGGGTTTATTGATATGGTGTGCTGAAAATAAAAGAAAGTACATTTTAGAACATATTACCAGCAATTAAGTTTTGTGAGCAAGCTCTCAGAAGTCCTAGCAGAGGTAAGGGATATGCCATTCTGCTACATGGCATGCCTACATGGCTCCTGTTTTTCTTTTCAGTAGTAGAAACACCTGAGAATAATTTGGCTACATAATACACTTCACCCCTCCATCTTAGAGGTTAAAATATCCCCTCTAATGGTAGTGGGAGAGGTAATTATGTGAGTAAATACTGTCAATTAAGTAGTATTACAAGGAAGTTCTCCATTAAAAATCAACAGCAGCCTTGGATGCGGTTCAAGATGAATTCACCTCATGCTCAATTCTATACTAGCACAAGTCATGTTATTATGAGTTTGCAGAGAGCTCTTAACCACCCAGACGTTTCTGTTCTTGTCTGTCCTTAGTCCAATGACACTTTTTAAGTCCCCACCAGGTACAGAGCACTGTAATTGGTACAGAGATGTGGTTGTAGAGAAGGGGAAGTCCAAAAAAGAGGAGAGAGAATTTCACCTTCTCAAGAAATTTCTAGTCTAAATGGAAAGAGTTCAAAAACACATGCAAAACTCAGAAGAACATTTATGCAGGGGAATAAGGACCTTTGCCATACTGGCCAAGACACATTGCAAAGGTTGCAGCTCTGGCCCTCCCCCTTCAGTGTTAATAGTTCTCCTTGGGGCTTATAGAAGCTTAAAGGTAATCTTTAGGACCCCCATACTAACTGCTAAAGGCATAACAGCAAATGAAAGAAAGTGACTGACTGTAACTCAACTGAAAAAAAAAAAGAGATGTGTAGTACTTAGTATGTGGGGAGAGGGAGGGAGGAAGTGAATCCATTTTTGTTTCATTTTGTTTTTGTTATATTTGTAATGCCATCAACTTGTGTGCTAGTGCTGCATGGCCCTTGGTGGTTGCTCAGATTGGAGCTACTCACTGAGTCCAAGAGAAAGAGCGCTTCAGGTCAAGCAAGCCTCACGAAAGAAACTTTGACCAAGATTTCTGGAAGAGGAAACAATTAGCTAAGCCACCCTTTCTGGAGTGCAAAGGTGCATGGTACTAGAAGTTAACCTTGATATCCTTATAGACCCTCCTCCTGTTGGAGGAACTAACTTCACAAGTTTGATAATGTGTCTAGAGGAAACAAGCTTACTTTTTCACTCCTGTTTGGACTTTGGTTCTGACTCTCCGGACTTCTTTTCTATGCCCCCAAACAGGTGTCTTCTCTCCTCCTCCCCTTACCTTTTCATGCATTGTCTTCCCCTTATTAGAATGTAAGCCCCTCAAGCACAGGGGTACTGTCTATCTTTTTTGATTTCATTTGTAGTCCTTGTGTTTACAAACTTCTCGGCATGCTTCTTGTCTCATAAAATGGATTATTTCTAAGAGTAACACTGTGCAGACCATTGGCCTTTAACTGTGGTTGAAAAGGCCATGTGAAGGCTTGGGGTACTACAGAGAAGAATTTAGAAGTTCGTAGATTTAGAACTAGAAGGAACTTGAAAGACCATGTCATCCAATCTCCTCATTTTGTAGAGGAAGCCCAGA
This sequence comes from Petaurus breviceps papuanus, assembly GCF_028583685.1. Taxonomy (NCBI): domain Eukaryota; kingdom Metazoa; phylum Chordata; class Mammalia; order Diprotodontia; family Petauridae; genus Petaurus; species Petaurus breviceps. The sequence goes on along the minus strand of NW_027185698.1, from coordinate 18,547,654 downwards.
ATTTTTAAGTGATTTGCCCAAAGTCACACACATAGTAAAGTAGCAAAGACATCCTTCAAAACCAATTTAGCATGTTGCATCTAGTGGTCTTTTTACTGTACCATACTGAAGTCCACAAGCCTAACATTAGGGAATGGAAACAAGGCTAGGGACATAGGCCCAAAGATCAGAACATCATCCTTAAAAAAAAAAAAATTCTGGGTTCTATTCATCTGGACTCATAGGCCCCTGTAAAGCAATGATATTGGGGACTGAGGACATAGAGAATCCTGGTACCTGGGAATGGATCCCAAGCAAATTATATTCCAAGAATTTTATGACAGGTATCTTCAGCATAGACATCTATAAACCTCAGGGTAAAAAGAACTAACAAGTCAACAAGCATTTATTAAGATCCTACTATGTGCCAGCCCTTGTGCTAAGGGTTGGAGGAACAGAGAAAACTAAAAAACAAACCTTGTTCTCAAGGAGCTTACAATCTAATGGGAGAAACAACATGCAAATAAAAATGCACAAATGAGTGCTTTCTCTATGTAGGTCATGTCACATGGAGCCTGGAGAATCCTAGTTAAACTACGGATGTCAGCTAGAAAATGGATAGAAACTGGAACTGTGTGATTGCCTATAGTTACCAGAATGCAATTCAATCAACTTGAGGTCCAAGAAGCTGGTACTGCCTGAGGTCTGCCACCCATAGCTGTGGTAACTCTTCACAATAATTGAAAAACTTTGGCCAGCATAGGACTCTGGAACAGATCTTTTTATCTTTTTGACCAAACTTGGAAATACATGTAAGTGAATGACCCATGCTTGTGTTTTTCAAAGGGAAAGCTTAGCAAAGACCTTGTGCTTAGTGAAAGCACATCAAGACCAGCATGCCCTTAGAATAGATGTGTATAGGTTTCTTCTTTCTGGGAGCAGATAAGGAGAACATTTATAACATCCTAATTAAGATAGATCCTATCACTAGGTATACACAGGCCTACCCAAACAAGAACCTGGGAGGCTGTATGGTAGTCAAAGTATTGTGAAAGAAGCGTTCTTCTCTAGGATTCCTTGCCAGGACTAATAGCTATCAAAATCAAGGCTTTAAGATCATGCTACCCAAGGAGATGCTTATTTTGGAGAGGGAAGACATCTAGAACCATATTTTATAATCCTTAAAGAGACCCAGGGTGAAAATTATCAATGGTACTTTCTGTGAATGTTGGAGAAAAGAAGTCTGAACAGAAGGCTGAGGTCAACAGATCACATTTCTAGTGCATGCACAGAATGCCACCAGGAATGATTGAATGAAGAGGAAAGCATTTGCCAAGCACTTATTATATGCCATATCCTGTGCTAAAATCTGTGGCTACAAACATAAGCAAGCAGTATAGTTGCTGCCCTCAAGGAGTTTACATTCTAGAAAACACATAATGCTTCAGGCTCTATTCTATACCTACTTTTATTTGGGCCAAAAAAAGCTACTATTCATTCATTCAATGCCAAACATATAAACAGTATGCTATGTAGATCCAGGCACAAACTAATGTTTCAAAAGAAATCAGGAGATATTCTGTGTGTCATTTTTTGTTTGTATTTTAAGTGATTTACTTTTTAATTTTAAAATATTAATTTTAGCTGTTTTAGTTTTCTTAACGAATAAAAGAAATAGCCTTTAGGATTGAATATTCAATAACTATTCATATTTTTTAAAAAATTCCCTGGGTACATGTACCATACTGAAATATATTGATCAGGCCTAAGTATTTAATGGACATTTATTAAGTACCTTTTGTGTGCAGATAAGCATGCGGAAAAATATATTTAGATAGTTTGGTCCTTGTGGAGCTTATGATTTAGAAAATAATGATACAAACACAGATAATTATAATTCACAATATTATATAATCAATAATCAGCAGGCATTTGTTAAGCTCCCTACCATGCAGTTGGTAGCATGATAGGCACTGAGAATACAAAGGTAATGTTACCTACTATTGAGCATGAGCTGCAAAACAAAGTGTTCTGTATAATCAGAGGCGGAAGGTCATTGCTAACTGGGGTATCCAGAAAGCCTTTCTACAGGAAGTGACATCGGTCGTTAAAGGATAGGTAGTAATCTGATGTACAAAAAGAGGGAGTGAGCGCCTTCCAGGTATAGGATACTACCTGAGCACAAGTATGCAGAACCCAGGGCAGAATAAGTATAGAGGAAATTTAGGAAACTAATATGAGATAAGGATGGATGGTACCAGATGCTGTAGGGCCTTGTTGAGTCCTTTCCTTTGTAGGCTAGAAGGAATAACTAAAGCTTTTGCAGCAAAGGAGTAACGAGACTAGATCTGTAGATGGGGGTGCCATAGTGATTCGAATGTTGGGCTTGGAGTCAGACTCATCTTCCTTAGTTCAAATCTGACCTCAGACACTTACTAGCTATGTGACTCTGGGCAAGTCACCTAACCCCATTTGCCTCAGTTTCCTTGTCTTTAAAATGAGCTGAAGAAGGAAATGGTAAAATGCTCCAATGTCTTTGCCAAGAAAAATCCGAATGGGGTCACAAAGAGTCAGACACAACTGAAAAGTGACTGAACAACAACAAAATGGATAAGAAGCAACGTTAGGTGAGTGGTATAAAGGATAGACTGGCATAGTATCATGTGGAACTGGGAACCTAAAGGAGGTCAACTATGGTATAGTCCAGGGGTGGGGAACCTACAGCCTCGAGGCCATATGTGGGCCTCTAGGTCCTCAAGTGCGGCCCTCTGATGGAATCCAAATTTTACAGAACAAATCCCATTGCCGCCCCTCCATAGGCAGTGGTAGGGGAAATTAGACAAGGATAAAATAAACAATTGTTTTTGGAAAAGATTAAAACTAACAGCCATGGGTCTTCATTTAATGATAAATGCAAGAAGGAGATGATTATGCAAGGTTCTGAGAAAGGCAATGGCATGGTGGTCTAACATGCCATTGTTAGACTTCTCCTTGATATGTATGGAGTGAATTGGAGAGGGAGGATATTGGCTGCCTTACTAACAAACCCTCAAGCAGAATCTGGGTGAGCCAACAGGGTCTGGTGTTTGCTTTGGTGGCAAATGTGTTCTGTCACCCAGGGCCCCAGGCTGTGACCTTATCCCTGAGGTTGTTCTGTTGAGAGCTCCTGCCTGTAGCTACTCTCACTCACTTGTGAGAAAAGGAGAGAGGGAGGGGGAAAGATTGGGTAACAGGGCTTGCCCCACTTGGACACTAAGCAAAGCAAATAAACAGCTCTCATAGCCTTCACCTTAGAATGTTGCTCTCACCCTCTTCCTCCCTGAGAGTGATGGGTTGTGCCTTTGCCTAACCTCTTTTTACCGTCAACCTTTTATTAAGAGAAATATGTTTGACCACCAGGCAAACATACTCTTATCTAGGGTTAGGCCAGGGGGAAGGTTTAGGGAGACAAGGCTGAAATAAAAACTACCTCTGGTCTCTATTCAGAGGCAACCAGTTAAAACTTTCTGTTTTAAAATGCACTAAAAGACATTTTGGGGGGTAGCTTTTGGTAACTATTAAGAAACCTCCTGAAACTGTAGTCCCCAATGTTGTTCAAATACTTTCCCTTAGTATGCACAAAGGAAGAGAAGAGGTAAGGTTGCTGGCCAAAAATTATAGGGATGAATGTGATCCTGGAAGCAGTGCCATAAGCAAGAATTATGCACCAATGGGACCCTAGAAATAATTATTGGATGCATATGAGTATTCAGCAACAGAGAAGAGCAAGCCTCCATATGCATCAAGGCATCCCCAAATATCCTAGGGTGTTTGGCCCTCATCATCTATGTCGATCCTCTCATTTTATAACGGATCCCCCAAGGTCCCATAGCTGTTGAGTAGCAGAGCCATGCCTAGGGCCCAGGCCTTTTGACTCCTAGTTCCAAATGGCCTTTTCCATTCTACCATGTCACTTCCTTGAATACTTTGATTCAATTGCTTAATCAGTGGTTAATAATAGGTAAACTTGAATTTCATTTTAAGAATTTAATTTTCTATAACTAGATAATTAAAAGTCTATTTCTTCAAAGATGGTCCTGGGTTTGAAGACAGAAAAGACTCACCCTACCTGTGCCCCTTTTAATTGTTTCCACTGTGTGCCCAAGGAGATAGGTAGCACAGTTCCTGGAGGGCTGGGTCCTGAGTCAGGGAGGCCTGAGTTCAAATTCTTAGTTGTGTGATTCTGCCTGCCTCAGTGTCCTAAACTTTAAAAGGGAGATAATAACAGCAACTACCTCCCAGGGTTCTTGAAAGGATCAAATGAGACAATATTTATAGAGTACTTGGCATAGTATCTGACATATATTAGGTACTCAATACATGCTTATTCCCTTCTTCCCTGTGCTCCTCTGGCAACTACAACTCTTTTATCATAAAAATGTTTGATAAAACTGGTAGTCAGTTGAGTTAAATTGAATTTCCAAGACTGATGATATTTCTTGGGGTTTAACAAGGATGTGGATGTAGATGTAGATGTAGACATAGACGTAGGTGTAGGTGTAGATATAGATTTGGGTGTAGGTGCAAGTGTAGATATATGTATAGTCATAGATGACATAAATGTTCTAAATGTAGAGCTTGGATAGAGAGGCATTCTGGTATAATAGATAAAGAACTAGCCTCAGATTCAGGAGGACTGTTACTGTTGTTGTGAAGTCATTCAGGTGTGTTTGACTCTTCATGACCCCATGGATCATAGCATTCCAGGCCCTTCTAGTAGATCTGCTACCTCCTGAGTCTGTCCAGGTTCATGTTCATTACTTACATGGCAGTATTTATCCATCTCATCTTCTGCCATCCCCTTTTCTTTTGCCTTCAATCTTTCCCAACATCATGGTCTTTTTCAGTGAGTCCTATCTTCTCATTAAGTGGCCAAAATATCTAAGCTTCAGCTTCAAGTATTTGACATTCTAAGAAGTTACTAACCTGAATTAATTCCTTTAGGCATTAACTGATTTGATTTCCTTGATGTCCAAGGGACCCTCAAAAGTTTCTCTAGCACCACAATTCAAAATCATAAATTCTGCAGCACTCAGGTCTCCTTTTAGTCCAACTCTCAGAGCCATACATTGCTAGCAAAAAAAAACATAGCTTTGACTATGCAGACCTTTGTCAGCAAGGTGATGACTCTGCTTTTTAGTATGCTGTCCAGATTTTCCATAGCTTTCCTTCCTAGAAGCAAGCATCTTTTAATTTCATGGCTGCAGTTGCCATCTGCAGTGATGTTTGAGCCCAAAGATATGAAATCTGACACTGCTTCCATTTCTTCACCCTTTGTTTACCAGGAAGTGATGGGACCAGTTGCCAAGATCTTAATTTTTTTATGTTAAACTTCAAATCAGCTTTTATACTCCCTAAATTTAAGTCCTTTGCAGCTGGGTGGCACTATAGTGCATAGAGCACTTGGTTTCCAGTCAGGAAGACCCAAGTTCAATTCTACCTCAGACACTTACTGTGTGACCCTGGGCAAGTCACTTAACCCTGCTTGCCTCAGTTTCTTCATCTAAAAAATGATCTGGAGAAGACAGTACCAAACTAATCCAGTGTCTTGGTTAAAAAACAAATAAAACAAAACAAAACAAAAAAATAGGGTCACAAAGAGTCAGACACAACTGAAATAATTAACAACAACAAGTTGAAGTCCTGCCTTCCACACCTCCTGGCTGTATAACCTTGGACAAGTCATGGAATATCTCAGTTCCACCAGGTAACTCTCCAAAATTATTAAATTTTAGAGAAAATACCAATCTGCCTTGATAGAAACCCTTCAATGGGAGCTCCCCACACCAAGAGAGTTGTAGGTGTGTAGTGGGGATCAGAATGGAATACATTCCATAGAACATAGAACAGAGCAGAGCTGAGCTTCCTGAGCCACTTCCCATGACACATGTGACTCAATGCTAAATGTATTAAATGTATAAAAGTAATTCCAATGTAAATAATAATAAGTATAATAAAACAAAATATGAAATATGAATATTTAGTTTAGTGCTAAAAAATTCACACTTTGGGATAATAAAGTAATTTTAGGGTACTCAGAAGTCCCATGGTCCCCATGATGGTGGCAAAAACATTTCTGCGTGAAAGAGAATTGGCCACTAAACAGTGAGAGCTTCCAACTCAGTGGACTTTAAAGGGAGATAAAACGTTTCCTTTCATTCTCTTCTTCCTCCCTTCTCCACATGTGTCTCAGGATGTTTAGAATTCTCCCTTGCACATTTCATGATCAGAGTGGAGAGCCTCCTCTTCAACTGCTGGCAACCACGGAAGCTTATGCATCTCAGGGAGCACACACTTGTCAAAGCAAATCTAAGCTTGAACCTGAGGTCCCTGAGTACCTCTTCTGCCTTGTGTTTCTTTCTTTGAGCGCAGGTGACCAAAGACTGACTATGAGATGTGGACTTCTCTTAAGTGATTGCCTCAGGAATTCTGAGCTATTTGTCAGAGCCAATAGCCCAATGGGATCTGCATCATTTAGCTACAATATAGTATCTCAAAGAAGATCACCACCAGCAGAATGATTTCAAGCAATACCCTGGCTTGGCTAGAGATAGGGATTTTAGGGAGTTGTTTGAACATTCTAGAGTCAAAGTAAAGATGAAATGTCTGTTCAACAGTTTCACAAAATATTTCGTGTTTAAATATTAACCTCTCATGAATTATGAGTTTCTATTTCATATTTTTAAGATTTTCTTCTGCACATTTATGGGTCTTTTGTGTTTTAAACATTTCTGTGGAGAAAAAAAAATAGCTGTCCTATACCTGATCTACTTTGTTTATCAAGTATCTTTCTAAGATGGACATTAATGATGCCTTTTGGGGAGATCCTAGGCATGAGCTAAATATGAGCTTTAAAAAAATGTCCCCAGGGCTTCAGAGTAGGGACATAAAGAGACAGAGACTATACAAGAAAAAGCCATAGTCTAATTTCCCCCACAACTGAATCCAGCCTTTGTGAGTTCAGAGTTGGGGCTCTTATTGGAAGAGGGTATTATAGTCTCTTGAATCCTGCCCACGCATACCTGCATGCACACACACACACACACACACACACACACAAATGACCTGTGTTTTCTGTAATGGGAATTGCCACTTGAGTTAAAAATTCATCTTCGCAACTACAGGATATAGAAGGCAGGGTTAGACATCAGTATGTCTGAAAAAAATATGTAGGATTTTTAGTAAAACATCATCTTGGTGTAACAGTAAAGGAATTGGAATATCCCTTTGTATTGGCAATCTAACAGGTACTTAGCACTTAATTTTAAGTTAATGATATCAAGCCTCTGTTAAGAAACAGAAGGTATTAACCCCTGTTGCTGAAGTAACAGGAAGGGGCTGGAACAGGGAGGAGCTAATACCTTATAGAAGGAAAAACACAAGATGGAGAATCAGAACTTCTCTCAGTGAGCATCTGGAGATTGGGCTGCTACTTCTGGACTGATAACTGAGAACAGAACTTTTTGGAGAAGCAGCTGGAGGCTGGGGAGGAGAGCCCCAGGCTGGAGAAAGTGATTTTGATTTTGAAAACAGAGCTTGTAGTGGCAGAGTTTCTTGTGAGAGCCAGCCAAACTCCTTCTGAGAGCTTCCTAGGGCCAACAGGAGCTGCCAGAGGAAGCATGACTGTGGAGTCAGTACTTTGTCTCTCTGTTTTGGGTCTATGTTGATTTCACAGGCATAAAGTGAATTGAGATGATAGTGCCAACCATGTGTGTGAATATTGTTGTAATTCTGCTAAGCTTGATGTTTGTAGATAATGTTGTGGCTCTGTTGAGTTTTCTCTTCCCAAGAACAGAAACTGTGAAGGATTTAAGGTGGACTGGACACTGTGAGCTCCAATGTGGAGCAGGAACTGCATGGAGAGCTAGACAAGGAACAAGGGTCTGCCTTTGAACTCAGGTGGAAGTTCATTATATTTGGGCAGGAACTGGGACCATGGGAGAGGAACCATGGAAGCTGAGAGCCTGCCACAAGTCAAGATGAAAAGACCTCTCCTTGGATATTTAATGCTGACTGATGAAATTGTAACTTCCTTGTGGCCTAGGGGTAGATGGCCTTTGTACTTTCCACTACCCCTTAAGAGGGTACTGAGTATTAACTGATGATATTGTAACTTAATTGTACCCCATTGGTGGAGGACTTTGACTTTTGTACTTTGTGATTAAACTAAGGACTTTATGATTGACTAAATGAATGTACTTTGCTTAAAACTATGTGACCACTTTGGTGAAAACTATGAGGCCCTTTTAGTGATAAGTTGTGAAGTTATGATATTCTGAATGCTGTACTTTGTTTTTTATGAATGCTTTGCTCCGATTTGTTACTGAGTAAAACAAGAAGTTGCTATACTATGTAATCAAAACCTTGAAAAGCTGTTCACAGCAGCAGTCCTCTGGAAAGCTGCTCATGCTTGACTTTACACTTGGTAAGAGTCAAGTGTGAGTAGTCAGTCAGAAAATAAGCTAACATGTTCTAAGCTAAGGTATCTGGCCTATGGTGTGTAGCTTCCAGGAGTAAGGAGATGACAATCACTCTGTACTCTGCCTTGCTCAGACACTAAGAATATTGTGATGAGTTCAGGGAGCCCCTGATTAAGAAAAGAAAGAATAAAACGAGAAAACATTGAGAAAAGAGAAACAAGGATGTTGGAAGACCTTGGGCTTGTGCCCTATGAGGTTTGGTTAAAGAAATTAAGAATGTATAGCCTAGAGAAGGGAAGACTCTAGGGACATCACAGTAGTCTTTCCAATCCAAGAAGAGCTATCATATTGGAGAGGTATTGGATTCTTACTCCAGAAAGCAATAAGAGTTGGACTAGATGGCCTTGGAGGTCTCTTCCTGTTCCTGATCTATGATCCTATATAATCCTTTGAAGTTATGTCTTGATATCAGGAAAGACTTCCTCATAAGTAGAACCATCATACCTTGGAATGGACTTGCTGGGAAGATGGGGAACACCCTCTCATTGGAAACTTTTAAGTAGAAGCTGGATGACCATTTGTCCAGTATAGTGTAGTAGGGATGTTTTTCAGGTATAGAATGATGGAATGGACCAGATGGCCTCTGAGGTACTGTTCATCTAAAATCCTGTGACTTGCCCAGGGTCATACAGTATCAGGCAGGATTTGAATTTCTATCTTTCAACTCTTGCTCACTCAGTATTTCATCCACAGCACCATGTAGTCTGTTAATGAACATCAACATTATGATAAAGTCCTTATAATAGAAGAAAAAAAAGCTCAAATTTATATTCTCTCTAAAGTTTTCGGTGGGCCAGCTCTCATCCCTCAGAGGTCTGAGAACGCTTCAGGGCATCTGAATTCCAGTTTTACTTTTGACATATACCAGCCCCGGACAAATCATTTAAACTCAATGTTTTGAGGCAAACCCTCCAAGACTACAGCTTTCAGAAAACACATGCTCCTGTATTGGTGGAGGGAGTTTCCTCCCTCAGGTGTTCCTAATACCAAAGAAATCATAAATCCTGTTCTTATTCCTTTAAGGTTGGCAAAGCACTTTACAGACAGTATAAAATTCGAGCCTCCCAACAGCTCTCTATAATAAGTGCTATTATTAGCTTCATTTTACAAACGAGGAAACAGACTCAAAGACTTTAGGTGACTGGCCAGAGGTGACACGAACACCACTAAGCATTTGAAGGTGGAATTATAAATCTATGCTTCCAGACTTCAAATTCAGTACTAGATCTGTCCCCCTACCCCGCCTTGAGGGTACAGTTGGGGTGGCAGGCAAGAGGGTGTGATATCTTCTCTCCCTTTTATTTTCCTGAGCACATAACACTACTCTGGGTAATCACCACCATCTTGTTCTTTAGAAAGAATCTCTCTCCAGCAATTCTTCCTACTGGTCTCCACTAAGATTGATACCAGATGCATTATACCAACAGCACTAATGCCATATAATTAAAAACATGATAAAGGAGATGATCTAAGAACTATGAAGCCATCACTGATTACCTCCAAGATCATTCTCTGTGTGGCAGTTGAGTTCTGGAGATGGGTTATTACCAATTAATCTTAAATACAGGATGTAGAGAGTGTGAAGGGAGGGGTTTTGGTCTAATTCAAGGCCTCCCTGATTTTCCAAGGAATGATAACATTTATCTTTTTAACTTGGGCTTTAATCTGAGGAGGTTGGAAAGGCCTAGAGATGATGCAAGTCTTTTCCTCTTTTCCTTTTTCTTTTTTGAAGGTGGCCAGGGTCCATGACAATTTGGCTTACAAAAGGAATATTTAACTTTCCAAAGGTAAATAGAGTAAAATAGGGTGACAATAGGGAATCAGAGCCCTAGCCATGACATAATCCTCCTTACATAAGAATTAATTATGATGGAACTAAAAAAAATCCCTAAGAATGAATGGATTGCAAAATATTCCTTTTAAAGGGTAGGAGTTCCCTGTTATAAAATGACAATCATTATCATTTAGGTAGACTGAAAGTAAAAATCTGTCCCATCTCAAATATTATTTAATCATACAAAGATATCCTGCTATAACAGGTTGCCTATAAAGGAAGCATTTTAGACTATATGTGGAATTTTAAATCATAGAAATATATATATATATGTACATATATATATTTGGAACTGGAAGGGACCTTTGAAATCATTCAGTTCATTTTATGGATGAGAAAAATAAGGCTCAAGTGACTTGTCATTAGTCACACAGTTAGTAGGTATCAAAGACAGCATCTGAACCCAGATCTTCCTGACTTTGAGGTCCAGCACTGTACCTACTACTATGTCAGGACCTCTCTGTAAGTCAGAAACAATATGTTAACAGCAGAAAAAAAGTAATGGCTTTTGAGTCAAAGAGCCTCTGCTCTCCATGGTAGAGGTGAACATAACTGATGAATACCCATCAATCTGATGTTGATAACTCCCACAAAAGTTTGCTTCAAATATGAGAGATCATGGAAAATACGATTTCCAAAACAAAAATCCAAGAAGACATCAAATTGCCTGGTCATGAGCTGAACTTCTCCTCTCTGAAATCTGTGAGGAATGGTCTATATTTACACAGAGGGTATCCTTGAGGAACATAGGAGAAGGGAACAGGCTGGCAGATGTCACAAATAATTTTCTATAGCACATCTTCACATTCACAAAATGACTGAGAATGGTCATACATAAAGACCCACTATGTATATTGGTTGATTTCATTAAAAAAATAATTTGATTTAGGGAAACAAAATTCAGCCTTAATGGTTGACTTTAAATAAAATCTCTCTTATGAATGTTAAGCTTATTTAAGATTCCATGACATATGCATCCCAGAGATAACTTTATGTAGTAATCATCTGAGTATCAATATTAAACTAGGTATAAAATAGAGGAAGATTTAAGTTGATCATTACTAGTGCAATGAAGGATTTAATGAACAAAGTCCACAAAGAAGGAGGCACTATTGAAAAAGTTCTTTAGATAGTCCTATTTGCAGATGAAAAGATGGTTATTCAGAAGTCTGAAAACACTACAGGTCATCCTTAATGACATTTACTATTTCTCAAATAATATTACTAACCTATACATCCACAGCTGAGAAAACACAGTAAGTGAAGCCTACAAACTGCTTGTGTGACATTCAGTTGGACAGATGTTCTGAGTATATACCTTGTGAGATATATATATATATATATATACATATATATATATATATACATATATATATAGGGTGCATAATGCAGATGAACACTAACATGGACCCAGGATTAATAGGAGAAAACTGGACTAGACTTCACTTGGGAAACTAAACAGTGTGTTAGCAGATTCCAAAAATCTCACTCTTACATACACCCTTCATTTTAACACTAGGTTTTGCTGGTAATAGTGCATGCATCTGCATTAGAAAACACCACAATTCCAAGAAGAAGCAAAACTTCAGCTTACTCAAAGGTAATGAAATGTTGCATTGCAATTATAAGTAGCCTTGCCATGTTATCAATATTTTATATCCAAAACGTGGTATAAAGGATATCCTCATGTGTGACCAATAAAGAAGGAGGTGAACTGTCCATGTGGTAAATGTGAAGGACAATAGATGGAAAGTTTGAGTACTGAACTGGTATCCACCAAAATACTGGGAGAAGAAGGCTTTTTAACACATTGGATATATTGTAGACTATTGAAAGACAAAGAGGAATATAATTACAAGAGATGTTGTAGATTAGTAACAATCTTCATTGGTGAAAGAATTGCTCATGCTGGTAAGAAATCATGGATCTAATGAAGTATAAATTGATCTTTGAAAAAATCTTAGAGACTATTTAATCCAACCCCCTCAATTTAGAGATGAGAAGACTGAGGTCAAGTGACCTTAAGTGAACCTTTCTTTAGCACATGGTTATAGAGTCAGAAGTAGAAACCAGGTTTTCTACTGTCCAGCACTTTTTTTTATTACAAATATCTTCTTATAAAAGATTGTGGTGTCTGCCTTTTCAAAGTATGGACCCCAAACCATAGGAATATCTCAATAAAGTTCACAAATTCCATTAAAATTATTCATTACATCACTCATTAAAGCAATTATCCTCTAGATGTAATCAATTTCTTTACTTCACACAAACTTAAAACTTGTTCTGGTAGAGAGAACCTAAGTCAATATAATTAGTAATGTCGGAAGTAGGATTCAAATCCAAGTTTCCTGACACTGAGTCCAGAATTCTTTTACTAGATTGTCCTGCTCTGGGAGATGGATGGGGTTTGTATAATTTTCTACAAGGAGTTCCTTCAGGTCTAACTACTTTCCCTACCCCACTTGCCCATCAATACCTTCTTGTCACTATTGCCTACTCTTTTTGGAATGGATTTTTAAAAAATAAATCCTTTGTATTTTTTCCAACTCATATTTCTGGACCCCATCTGCAGAGCCTTTTCTAACCACTCCTTAAGGCATTCATTGCCTTACACACTGTAAAATCATCTTTCAAGAAGGCTTCTGACATCACTCAATTACATTGCAGTGTGAATATTAGTAAATGTTTTATACATTTAATAGTAAATAGACACTTCCTATGGTGGTGTTTAGATTTTAAACCGAATCTCTTATGATTGAACCAAAGGTCTTTTTTTTCAGGTCAAGGGATTTCAGACATCAGGGGTAAAGTGGGAGATGTATTTCGTAGATTGGGAAGATTCCATGGCATAATGGGATGAGTTGAGAAGACCTTGGTTCAAAGCTTGCCTCAGATACTTCCTGACTCTATGATCCTGATCAAATCACTTAAGTTCTCCAGGATTTATCCATGATATAAAAAATTTGGACCCAATGATGTGTAAGGATTAATTATCATCACAAAATAATTATGGGTGCTGATGAGGTTATCATGAAAGAGAGAGTGTACAGATGAGAGAGACAGAAGGTGAAAGAGACAGACAGACAGAGATGGTACCCAGCACAGAGCATGAGAAAGCATCTACAGTTGATATGGATGATAAGCCAGTAAAGGAGACTGATCAGGAATGATTAGACTATAGGAAGAGAACCAGAAAATAGTAGAGTCCAGAAAACTGTGTCCAGAGAGTATCTAAGAGGAGAGGATAATCAAATGCAGCAGAAAATAAAAAAGGATAAAGATTCCCCCCACTCCCCACCATGAAATTTGGCACTGAAAATATCATTAGTGGCATTAGAGAGAGCAGTTTCAGTTGAATAATGAAGGTGCAAGTCATTTTGCAAAAATGGAGCAGTGAAAGGAGAGGAAATGAAGATAGGCAATGTAGAAAATCAGTGTCAACAATGTTTTTTTCTAGGACTTCAGGTGTGAAAAGGAGGAGAGGTATAGGTTGATAGCTTAGGAGCATGATGAGGTCTAGTAAAGGTTATGTTTTAAGGTTGAGGAAAACTTGGGCATATTTGAAGGCAGTAGAGAAGGAGCCAGTAGATAGGAAGAGGTTGAAGAGTAAAGGTTAAAGATGTGTGTAAATATGTGCATGCAAAAGAGAAAGACAGAGATGTACAGGCAGACGGAGATGGATACAGACAGTGAGGATAACAGAGATTATAATTTGCTAGGGTAGATCAAGGACACATGTAAAGAGTTGGCTTTAGCAAAGAGAAGAATCACCACATTGTCACAGCCAGGAAGAAAGGAAAAGAGAATGTATATGAGGGTGTGGGGGATGTGGTCACAGTATTTTGTGATGCAGAGAAGGAGGAGGAGGACAACAAGAAGAAGAAAAAGAAATGGGAACTCACACTGAGTGGCTTCCGATTTTTCAGTAGAGTAAGAAGCAGGGTCCTCAGCTGTGAAAGATGAGGAGAAGGGAGGGAAGATTTAAGAGGAGAAAAGAAGGTATAGAAGTTTCTGTGATGAATGATACAGAGACCCAATTAGACAAGAATAAATGGATTACCTTAGTGCAGTGAGAGCCCATAATTTGAATTTAAAATATATGTATTCAGCAAGGCTGTGAGTTCTATACAGCAATGTATAAGTAGGAAGGGAAGGGGAGACTGTGAACAACCCAGGATGGAGGTTTGTCAAGAGATGGGCAGCTAGGAGTGGCTAGGGGGTGCAGTGAATAGAGAACCTGCCCTGGAATCAGGAGGACTTGAGTTCAAATCAGACCTCAGACACTTAATACAAAAACTAGCCGCGTGACCTTGGGCAAGTCACTTAACCCCAATTGCCCTACCTTCACCCCTCCAAAAAGCAAAACAATATAAAAGAGAGAGAGAAATGGGCAACTGTAGGACAAGGGAGTGAAGCATTTGAAAGCAGAGGACAGTGCAGAGTTGAATTGTCCAACTCTAGGATCAAGACTGGAGAAAAAAATGAAATGAAGTCAGAGCAGAGGTAATGGAATTAGCAGCTTCTACATTAGAGAATTAGAGGGATTGGAATATGATATTCTGGAGGGCAAAGGAACAGGAATTAGAGCCAAGAATCACATGCCCAGCAAAACTGAGTATAATCCATCAAGAGAAACAATGAAAATTCAATGAGGCAGAGAACTTTCAAGCATTCTTCATGAAAAGATCAGAGATGAATAGAAAAGTTGACTTTCAAATACAAGCCTCAAGAGAAGCACAAAAAGGTAAACAAAAAAAAATGAAATCATAAGGGACTTAATAAGTTTTAACTGTTTACATTCCTACATGGGAAAATGATATCTGTAACTTATAAGACCTTTCTCATTGTTAGGGTAGTTAGAAAGAACATAGATAGACAGAGGGCACAGGTGTGAGTTGAATATGAAGGGATGGCATCTAAAAGATAAAATTAAGGGGTGAGAGGAATGTACTGGGAGAAAGAGAAAGGGAGAGATAGAATGGGGTAAATTATTTCACATAAAAGAGGTAAGAAAATACTTTTGCAGTGGAGGAGAATGGGGGAAGGTGAGTGGGAATGAGTAAACCTTACTTTCATCATAATTGGTTCAAAGAGGGAATAATACACAGAGTCAATTGAGTACAGAAATCTATCTTATCATACAGAAAAGTAGGAGGGGAAGAGCATAAGAGAAAGGTGGGGTGGGGATGTGTGAGGTGACAGAAGAAAGGGCATAGTGGGGCAGGGGATAGTTAGAAGCAAAACATTTTTGAGGAGGGACAAGTTGAAAGGAGAGGAAAAAAATAGGATAAATGGGGGGCAGAGGATGGAGGGAAATACAGTTAGCAAAAGAAACTGTGGGAAAAAATTTGAAGCAAGTTTCTCTGATAAAGGCTTCATTTCTCAAACCTAGAGAAAATTGAGTCAAATTTATTAAAAAAAAAAATAAGAGGTGTTCCCCAGTTGATAAATGATCAAAAGATATGATCAGTTTTCAGATTAAATAATTAAAGTTTTCTATAGTCATATGAAAAAATGCTCTAACTCACTATTGATTGGAGAAATACAAATTAAAACAATTCTGAGGCACTGCCTCATACCTATTACATTGGCTAATAGGACAGAAATGGTAAATGACAAATGTTGAAGCGAATGTTGGAAAAATGAGACTTTAATGCACTGTTGGTGGAGTTGTGAACTTTTTGTAGCACAATTTGGAACTATCCCCGAAAGGGCTATAAAATCATGTATACCCTTTGACCTAGCAATACTGCTATTAGGTCTATATCCCAAAAGAGATGAAAAACAGAAAGGAAAAGGACCTATATGTACAAAAATATTTATAGTAGCTGTTTGATGGGGGTAAAAAATTAGAATTTGAGGGGATGCCCATCAACTGGGCAAAGTTCAAATTAAACAAGTTGTGTTACGTGAGTATGATGTAATATGCTTGTACTATAAGAAATGATGTGGTGGACATCAAGTTCTAGGTGCTTGGGGCAGCTGGCTTTGAGAAGGTGCTGGTGAATGGTTTAAGGTTGAGACCTCTGGATGTCCATCAAGGCTGTGGGGAAGAGGGCTGCTATGAAGCCAGTACTGCTCTCTACTTACCCCACTCCAGCACAGCTCTCACCTTGTTGCAGTGGCCATGCCCCTCCCCTAACCTGCCTGCTCCTGGCTCAGTTGTTTCTCACTCCTCCCAACCCCAATCTCCTATAACTGACTTTTCTGGAAGGGTACTATAATGGTAATGGAATTTAAAGATCCTGTTGTATTGGCTTGGTTTTTGGGTTGTGTTTAAAACCCAGAGCTTGTGAATCATACTTGTGAGGTGGACTTGATGTGAAGACAGGGGGCTGAACTGGGAGGAGTTGGTGCCATGAGAGAGGCCCAAGCAGAGAGAAGCCAGAAGAACTTTTGGGAGCATCATTGTGGAAGCAGAGAGAGAGAGAGACAGAGACAGAGAGAGAGAGACAGAGAGAGAGACAGAGAGATAGAGAGGAACTGCCAGTCAAGGCCACCCAGACTGCTGAGGGCCAGTTGGAGCTGTCTAGGACTTTTGAGAACACCACCCAGTGCTGCCTAGAACTGAGGAAGCATGACTGTGGTGCTGGTATTTTTGCTGTATTTTTTGATGTTATTTTGCCAGATTTATCTGCTGGTAAAGGGCAGTGCTGTTGTTGCAGAGGTCCTGAAAACTTGCTGTTGATTCAGAAGCCCTGAAGGAGGATTTTCTTGTTGTATGTTTACAGTAATCCTGGAGGAGGGTCTTGCTGATGTTTTCAGGGATCCTGAGATGGTTTCAAGGACATAGTGTGAATTGATGAGGACAATGGCAATGGATATTGTGGCTTTGTTAAGCTTTGTCTCCCCAAGAACAAAGATTGCTGAGAACTTGCCTTGGGTCAAGATGAAGAAAAGACCTCTACTTGGGTATTGAATGCTGTGATGACATCATAAACTTGTGGCTTAGGGGTAGATGGCCTTTGTGCTCTCCACTTCCCCTTTGAGAGGGCCCTTGGTGGTGAAGGATGGTATTGTAACTCAGTTGTGATCAAGAGGTGGAAAACTTTTGACTTTTGTACTCTGTGACTGACCAAATGAATGTACTTTGTTTATGATTGGAAACTAATCTCCAGTTGAATAGAGAGAAGATTTTGTGATTGACTAAATGAATGTACTACCTAGAGGTGGAGTACTTGGACCTTAGTACTTTGTGATTGAATTGAGAACTTACTAAATGACCGTGTTACCCTATATTTTGATTTTGATTTTCTGTAAATGTTTTGCCTTAATCTATCACTGAACGAATGGAGTTTGCTATGCTTATAATCCAAACACGGAAGTTGCTTGTGCTTGGTGTTACAGGTATTAAAAAAGCTCTTCCCTACCTCCATAGAAAAAAGAAAAAATAGAAAGAAAAGTAATGATCAACAGCATGCTCTTAGAAAATCCTTGAAAGACTTCTATGAAATGATGCAAAGTGAAATATACCATGTATATTGTGTACAGAGTAGAGAAGTATTATAAGATGATTGGTCATGAAAAACTTAGCTATCCTCAGCAATCCAATGATCCAACACAATTGTGAAGGATTTATGATGAAAAATGTTATCCATCCCCAGAGAAAGAATTGATAGTATCTGAATACAGATTGAAACATACTTTCTTTTTACTCTATTTTTTTAGTTTTTTTTTCTTTGTCTATGTTTTCTTTCACAACATGACTATTATGACTATGTTTTATTGGACTATAATGTTTAACCTATATGGAATTGCATGCCTTTTCAATGGCAGAGGCTGGGGGAAGGAAGGGAGAGAATTCAGAACTTGAAGTTTTAAAAACAAATGTTAAATTTTTTTAAATGTAACTGGAAAAAAGAAAATACTAAATAAAAGTGGTTTTGTTTTTTTTTTTTAAGAAAAACAGTCCCTGTCCTCTTGTAAGGGTTATGGGATTTAAAGATCTTCCATGCCCCATGGACGTGCTGACATAGGGGCGGAGCAAGCGAAAGTGAAAGCCAGAGAAAGCGAAAGCCAAGGACGTGCTGACGTAGCAGGAAGGGGCGGAGCAAGAGAAAGCGGAAAGCAAGAGAAAGTGAAAGCCGAGCTAGCGGTCCTGTGGTGGCTGGCGGTGGTTGCGACGGCGGCGGCAGCAGCAGAGGCAGCGGCAGCGTGAAGCCCTTTTTGAGTTAGGACTGCTAAGGACTTTCTGCTAAGGACTCCTGCTGAGGACTACCAGGGGCCGGAGCTGCTGGGAGCGCGCTTCCCGGACGCTGGGTGGTTGCTGTGCGTGGGGAGAGGAGGACCTTTGCCTGAGGTAGCCTGTTCTGTTTTAAAGGCTTGAGAATGTGGGTGCTTTCTACTTTATCTATCTGTGCCAATATCATAACTACTCTGATGGCTTTCACTTTCTGGTTTGGGGACTCAGTCTTTTGGTATCTTAATAAATTTTCTAGTTTATTTCCCCATATGGCGAGCATGACGTATTTTGTAATGGATAATTATATCATCATATTTGTAATCTCTATAGGCCTTGTGAATATGGCATTGCTGATACACCTCTGGGAGCTTACAATCTAATGGGGGAGGACAACACTCAAAAAGATGGATGAAGGGGGAACAGAGCTGTGAAAGTGGAAGGTTCCTGAAATACCAAAGTAGTATAGTCAAGTGAGAAAGAAAATGTTCTGAACAGAATTTTCTTCTGAAATGCAGGTTTTAGAATTCATGACTCCACCATCTAAACAGAGGGAGAGAGCTTGGTGATGAGATGGAGTCCCAAGATTGGTCAGATCTTGCAGAATGATGAGCTTTTCCCAATAATGCGCTTTCCGGGGCTTGGTGGAAAAATCATAGAATTCCCAAAGCAGTCAGGTAAGAAATGAAGAGATAAAAGCTTTCTTCTTTATTTGAAAAATAAAAGGAAAGAAACTGAGGCTCAGAGAGAATGAGTAAGAGGCAGAGTCAGATAGACAACATCTTTCAAATTTGACAACTGAGTCAAAAAGGTCAGAATTTCTCAGAATCTTATCGCTGATACCAATAACTGAGCCATGAAATTATCCAGTTACCTGATGGTCATTCCTTGTGACAGGCAGAATTTCAAATTCTAGTACGTTCTAATTGCAAGAGGAAATGTGCCAGCATTTATATAAAGGTTCTTGGAGTTGAGTCCTCAAAGTACTTCACTAAACCAAAGAATAAAGCCCCTCTTCATTTCTCAGACTGATAGATCAGTAAGTTATTAGACCAGAGCAGGGCATGGTACACTGGGGCTTAAAGCCCCAAATAATTTTTAATGGTTTTAGATGATATTGAAACTATTCATGAAAAAGCTATATGCTCCTTGAGGATGGGAGGAGTGGGGGGGGAGGGAGAGTTTTGTTACAATAATGTTCTGTTTTAATGAATTATCCCATCTTCTACTATAATGAAACCTGACTCAACTAGTTCTATCCCGCTTAGCCTGAATACATAGAACCCTACTGAACAGAGCCATTTTTAACTTTCCTTGCACCTAACCCAAGTATGAACTAACCAGATCGTCTTTCCTGTCTAACCAGACTGTATCCCATTGGACACCCTTTCTACCAATGTCCACTGTTTGGCCACTTCAATCTTAGAGGGCTCCCTAGGGCATTGAGAGGAGAAGAAAGTTACCTAGGGTCATCTAGACAGCATAGCTGAGAGAAGAGATATAAAAACACTTAGCAAATGGTTGCTCAATTCTATGATTTGTGTAGTATTACCATAAAGCCTACTTAGAACCTTTTCAGAAAGTTTGGAATAGTAAATGGTGAGCTGCTATCAGAGTTGGGAAAAATCTGAATTTGAGTCTTAGATCTAATACATCCTAGGTAAATGATTTAACCTCTGTGCTTTCTAGGCAATTCTCCAAGACTATAAGGATAGGTGCCATCCTGCACTGGTAGAGGGATTTTCCTCATCCAGGACTTGCCTATAGGCTAAGACTAGTGCTCTAACCACTATGTGGTTCTACCTCTTTTTAGAGAACAAATACATTTTCATATGCCAGTTGTTGCCTCAGTAAAATAGCCTCCTACAGATTGGTCCCTTTGTTAATATCAACCCTTATAATCAAGTGTTCAATTTCAATCTTGGCTTTTTCCTTTGAATCAGTTTCCATGCGTTGTATATTAAATATACAGCCACTACCTTATAGTTATGTTCTCCATCTGTGGTCTCTAATATTTTCAATGGCCCCTGGAAGATTTCCTTTGGGTACCTCGAGCAGACACAAAATGGGCAATCATCTCTCCTGAAGCAATTATAAACCTGGGTTGTTCATTTTTGTGTGGAGAGAGGGCATTTACCTTATGACTAAACTAACATCATGGCACACCGATGTAATACGAACCAGAAGCTTGAGCTCAACGATAGGACAGCACATCAGAACATTGATTATGATTAAAAATACATATACATTTCTCAAGCAAAGTCAGCTACACGCAGATAGGAAGCACCGCTTCTGATGACCATAAACGTGACAAGTTTGCAAACCAGTTTCACAGCATTCACCACTGAAATGGTAATTGAATGTTAAATTTTCACACAACCTTAGACTTCATCCAGTTGAATCTCCTGATTTTACAGATGAGGAAATTGAGGCTCAAAAGATTAAATAGCATAACCAAGGTTACACATCAATTTAGCAGCATAATTGGTACTAGAATCCAGGTGTGTTTTTTTTTTAACATCCAACACACAGCTTTTTCCATAAACCACCTTTCCTTTGTGTTGGATAGAAATTATAACTGACTTAAGAAAGTTATAGCTGTAAGAGCAAAAGGAGGGTTATCCTTGTATTATAGTGATACTTTGTTATGTCTCTGATTTGTGGGATAATAACAGGACCTACCTCCCAGGGTTGTTGTGAGAATAAAACAACATAATATTAATTAAGGTGCTTTACAAAACTTACAGAGCTCTATAAATGCCACCATCACCATAGTAACAATTATTAATTATTGTTATCTCTTTGATGTGGGTATTCCTTCCACTGATGTATATCATGATTTATGCATACCTTTTCACTCTGGAAGATTCTCACCCAAGTCCAAAGGGGATCTAATTCAACAGACTAGAAGCCTTCCTCTTGTTCTCTATTTTATGTATAAAATTGACATGACCACTGCACTAGAACTTGTTTTAGAAGCTTTGGGTTCAAGTTTCAATTCTGCCATTTACTAAGTGACCTTGGTAAAATCACTTAACAACTCTTGACCTCAGTTATTAGCCAGTAAAATGATAGTGGAAGTCTAGAGGGCATTTAAAGGAAAGGAAGATAAAGTATGATAAAGGTGGCTTTCAGCTTGACATTTATGACATAGTGAGCCTATATTCATAAGGCAGAAATTAGGCTCTCATTATTTTCATCAATTGACCTTGACAATCTCTTTTGAAAAACAACAGGGAAATAATCCAAAAGTTGCTGTCTTTATCTGGGATTTTCTACATCTAATGGAACAACCTATTTTTCTTTATGGTGAAACTATGTTGGATTCAATCAGAGGGAATTTTCCTGGCTATGGTAAATGATAGGAATGAATCTGATGATAATTACATCAATTGGAAAAATATTACTTTAAAATGTCCTATGAAAATTTAATATAAGTGCACCCTGACTGGGATGTGCCTACATACTGACTGTGCATAAAAGAAACTCAATTAGAACACTTAGTCTTAGGTCAATTGTAGTGGGATTTTAAATTCTATTATTCTTGCCAAGAAGGCTCCCTGATTTCCCCATTAATGAAAAAGAAACTTTAGAATGGAAGAGAAAGTTCAGATGGAACACATTCCCACAGCACATGGGAAGATCTCCAGGAATGTGTGTATGGCTTTTATTGAAATTATTAGGAGTATGGCACACTGGACCCTGCTTCTACAAACAAAAAGGAACCATTTAAATATGTATTAGATGTCTAGTTTTACAATTTGAAATTGAAGGATTATGACTGGTGCTAGAAGTCTATATTTTTAAAGTAAATGTTTTATTGGTACCTTCTGTCTTTACATCAGTCATTTCCATTTCCATCAACCTACCCAGAAAGCCTCCTCTTATAAATGAATTGGTTATAACAACCACATTGGAAAGACTATGCAGTGTTTGGTATCCATAGCCCCTACTACTTTAAGGAAAGGAGGAAGGTACATTTTCTCATCACCTTTCTGGAGCCAAGATTGGTGATTGCAATTAAATATTATTTAGCAAATGTTAGAGTTCCTTTCATTTTCACTAGGGTTGTCACTTTGTAGATTGTTTCCTGATTCTTCAGAACCCAGCACAATGCTTGGCAGATAGGAGACATTTAACAATTATTGATGGATTCTGTTGTCTTTGATCTGCATCAATTTATACAAGTTTTATTTATAAGCTTAAAAAAAAAGAATATCACCCCATTTCCTCCCTGACACTGACATACAGAATTGGACATTTTTTTTTAACCATTTAAAGTACGTGCCTAAAAGTTCAGTGAAGCAATACCATCAAAACAGTCTCATGGAGGGATCCTGGAAAGGGTATAATACAATAGCTCAGTGTGTGAAAAAACAATGAACTACATAGGAGTCAAGAAGTCTGAGATTTAGCCCTGGATCCATCACATTCCTCCTAAGCAAGAAGGGAAGAGATACAGAGGGCACAGACAGATACACCCTCTAAGGGAGTAGTATCAACTCCAGTGGGCATCATTGTCAAACGAATTCATGATGGGTATGCACCTTCCTGGGGAACTGACATCTGAGAGCAAGGAAACAAGCTGGTCCAAGCTGGTCTATCAGTTATGCCACATTTAAAAGGAATATGGTCTCTTTTCAGGAACCAAGGTGGTAGAGGGGAGAATTTATCTCTGTAGATATCCCTGTAGAGAGATGTACTTATGAAAGAGGGAGAGAGAGAGAGAGAGAGAGAGAGAGAGAGAGAGAGAGAAAGAGAGAGAGAGAGAGAGAGAAAGAGACTGAGAGAGAGAAGGAGGGAGGGAGAGATTGTATATGTGTGTGTGTTGTGTTACATATTTTTTGGTAAATACTCCTTTGCATATTTGGGAATTGGGTATTTGTGTATTGGGGAATTCAACATGTTGGGTACCAAACATACTCTAGTTCTTTTGCTATTTTGTGACAATCCAGGCAACGCTCCCTCTGTTCACCTGTTATTGTTTCAAATATGTTTATGTTTGCACTTCATTATTTTTGTTCTGGCTGATGTGAATTCTGACAAATGACTATTCCATGTCTATAGGCAGTGCCTGTGTTCTTGTTTAAAAATGTACTTTGGGAAGATCCTAATATGAATGTATCAGCATCTATTCCTATGTTTAGAAACAAATTGAGTCAGTAGGGAAGCAGCAGGGTCTACTGGGCTAAAGAGATCAGGAACTCTATGTCCCAGTTCCTGCCAGAGAACAAAAACTTGATGTGGTGCATCAGGGATGGAGCTTAACCTCTGTGGGCCTCAGTTCCTCTGTCTGTAAAATGGGACCTGCCTCCCAGGAATGACTGTGAGAAATAACTAATTAATGAGAGAAATAACTAATTAATGAGATTGCAATGGGAAAGGAAGAGGTACCACCTGCATGTTAAGTACTGTTAAACCCAGCGAGGTACAGAGGTCAACACCAAACCTCTCTTCCTAGAGAGATGCAACTAACACGAATTTTGGATGCTACCATTGATGTCTGTTTTGGGTTTATTTGTTGAGGCTGAAATATTCCTTGGAGGAAAAATAATCTATGATTTACAATAACGGGTGTCCCTGAAAGAATAATGTTATATTCCAGTCTTTCATTCTATGAAAACTATATTATAGTCAATGTGAAGTTAACTTGTATCTGGGAAGATATAATTATGACATATGTATGTGTGTGTGTGTGTGTGTGTGTGTGTGAGAGAGAGAGATAAGCAGTGGTCAGTGTAAAAACATCCTATTTGCAGTGATTCTCTTTTCACCTTGGAAGTCAACATGGCAATGATCACAGGATTACATAATTCATATTTAGAAGGAACCTTAAAGATCACCTAGTTCAATCTCTTGATTTACTGATAAGATAACCAAGTCATAGAGACCTAAAATGTCAAAGATCTCACAAATTATGTTCAACATATGTTTATTACATAATTACCATGTACAAGGCATTGTAGTAGGTGCTAAAGATGCAAAGACAAAAATGAAGTAGCCCCTATCCTTAAAGAGTTTACATTGGCAAAGGAAGCAAGAAGAGGTACCAGGACTCAAACCCAAGTCATCTGACTCCAAATTCAGTATTGTTTTCCACTACAACAAAGCAGTCATCACAAAAATAATGCAGTACTGTTTTGTCTTGTTTCGTTTTGTTTTAATGGATTAATCAGTGTGACACTTTAGATACACAACATACAGAAGCAAATGGACATCATTGCCTAGTGTTTGGGAAACCAAAGGCTCCAAGACTCTAGCTACAAGGAACTCATTCTTTAACAAAAATTACTGGGAAAACTGTAAAGCAGTCTGGCAGAAATTGGATATAGTATAAAGATAAATTCCAGATTGACACATGACTTAGATATAACCTTTCAGACCTGTTGAAAAGGCATGAATTCATGCCTAAATAAAAGAGAGGATAATAGAAGATAAAATGGACAATTTTGAATCTTTTAAAATTTTTACACACATAATGTAGTTTAAATCAGAAGCCAAACAGATTTTTCAACCCATCTGTTTTCTAGTTTTCCTAGAAGTTTTTGTTGAATAGTGAGTTTCCACTATCTAGAGTTTTGAGGGTCTTTTGGTTTGTCAGATACCAAGTGATGAGGTTTGTATATTTCCACATCTTATGTACCTTATCTGTTCCAGTGATCATCCTCTCTATTCTTTAATCAGTACAAAATAGTCTTAATCATTACTGCTCCATAGTATAATTTGAGATCTGGTACAGTTAAACATCATTTCTTCCTACTTTTTTTCATTATTACCTTTGAGATCCTTGGTCTTATGTTTCCTATATAATTTTCTTTCTTTTTTTAGATCTATAATATAATTCTTTGGCAATTTGATAGGTATGGTACTGAATAAGTAAACTAATATAGATATAATTGTCATTTTTATTATATTGGCTCAACCTACCCATGATCAGTTAACATTTTTGAAGTTTTTTGTTTCTTTATTTTTGCAAAGAGTGCTTTATAGCTGGATTCACATACTTTCTGTATGTAACTTAATAGTTAGATTCCAAAATATTTAACAACTTGTATAGTTATTTTTAACAGAATTTCTCTTTCTAGATCTTTCTGGTTGGTTTCTTTAGTAATATACCAGAAAGGCTAATGATCTATGTGGATTTATTTTATATCCTGTACCTTTCCTAAATTTCATAATTGTTTCAGTAAGATTATTATCTAATGCTAATTAATGGTGGTAATGAAAGAAGAATTGGAAGAAATAAGTAACAGGAAAGAAATTATTGTTTTTTACACATTTATACGGAGGCTTAAGGTTTATAAAACATCTTCCTCATCATGACCCCATGAAGTAGGTAGGGAAAGTATCCATTTTATAGATTAGGAGACTGAGGCTCAAAGATATATGATGTCTTTCTTGATCATGGTCACAAGGACACAGAGCTTAAATCCAGAAAGGCTGGTTTCTGATTCACTGCTTCCCTCTTTCTTTGTCCTCTATTCCCTCTGTATTCTTCTTCCTCACCTCAATTCCTCCAATACCTAGTGGAGTGCTTAGTGATAGACCAAGAGTTGGCAGTCAATAAATCTCATTGACATGTTTGGCTTGAGTAAATGGTTTCTGTCGCATGAATAATAGGCTAAATAAAGTCTTTGCCATTTTCTCACTGGCTACACTGCTCTTATGGCCATTACTGGTATCGTTTGGATCTAGTGTTTGGTCTTAACTTCCCAAAACCAGGAAGAAAAAAGAAAGCTTTCTAGTTCTAAAAACAAAACTAAACAAGTAAAGAAACCGAAACCAAACCTTAGACAAAGTCCAGAGTTGATCTTTTACTCCTGCCATTGATTTCCATCACCACCTATGCTGGAACCTTCCACTGGAGGTTCACAATGCACCAAACGCTCCAGCACAGACTTATCCAATATGATTCCCTTGAGGCACCTTTTTTATACACATACAGAAGGAGTGACTGTGGTACAACACTTTGGACTTTGTTCCCTTGGCATTTTACACAATTTGAGTTTTATATTGTATGCTGGAGTGGTTTCCAGAATGGGGTTCATATCGAGTCTCCGCTTGCAGTAATAAATGGATTGTCATAGGATGTTCTCCTTGTTCCTTTCCTGTTTACTCATGCCTGATACAATAGGGACAACTATCTACCTTCATTTGAGATATTATTGCAACCAGGTCACACCGAACACCTCCCCTCACAGCCATTCCTATCTGACTTGCATATTAAAAAAAGAAAGAAAGAAATTGACAGAAATGGAGTGTGGAGAGAAAGGACTTTGAGTGCCCATATCTCAATGGACAATTCCCATGACATATGATGTCCCATGACCAAGAAGATCAAACTCTGTCCATTGCTTTCCTCACAGACAGGAAGCATTGGATGGATATACAAATCGAAGCCAACAAAAGGTCTAAGCCAACACTAGTTATGTGACATCAGAGACATTTGGGAGCAGAGGGCCTGTACTAAGTGGATGGATTATTTTTATAGCCACCAACACAGATCACAGCAATTCTACATGTTAGTGAACATATTTTTTTTAACTTAAAAAAATCTGAATTTAACAAAGCATCAAATAGAGGGCTTTCCCATTCAAAAAAGAACAGAAAAAATAGTTGCACATGAAACTGTGAATTTACATTATATACAGCTATCTTTTTTTTTTTTACTTTTAAGTAATAAATTCAATGTGCAACTTTCAAAGCTATCCTGCTTATTTGTGTTTTTCTCAGGACTTCTTTCTGTTTTCTTCTGTATATTTCTTTTTCAAAATGCTTCAGTGATTCTCTTTTCTTAGTTTCTTATCATTTGTTTTCCTTCTCTCCTTTCTACTTAAATCCTATTAGATAGTAAGCTCCTTGAGGGAAGGCACTGTCTTTTGTCTCTTTTTGTATCCCCAGAACTTAGCACAGTCTCTGGCACATAGTAGGCACTATTTTTTGCTTTTTGGAGGGCAATTGGGGTTAAGTGACTTGCCAAAGGTCACATGGCTAGTTTTTATGTTAAGTTTCTGAGGCCAGATTTGAACTCAGGTCCTCCTGATTCCAGGGCCAGTGCTCTATTCACTGTGCCACTTAGTTGCCCCCATAGTACGCACTCAATTAAATGCTTGATTGACTGATTTAACTCCCTCCAAATGAAAAAGATGAAAAAACATTAATAAATATGCACAACTTAAATTCCAACAGCAATGGATAGAAATGTATGTCTCATTTTGCACTTTGATTCTATCATCTCTCTGTCAGGAGGTGGGAAGCATGTTTTATCATCAATTTCCTTGAATCATGATTGGTCATGGCATTGATCAGAGTTCTTCAAGCTCTAGAAGCTGTTTTTTCTTTAAAACCTTCTTCTTCTTGTGTACATTACACAGAAACATTAAACGTTTGGACATTAATCTATTGGTAGAACCATACTCAGAGCCATTCCATGTTGTTCGGACCTGCCAGAGATACAATTCTAGTTCTACGAGAGCAGTATTGAAGAACCAAGGGCCACTTCCAAACTCTGATGAGACTTCAGAGGCAGATTCTAGTGGAATGGGATCCAAATTCACATTGCTAGAAGGAGAGTGTGCAGGGTACGGTCCTCTTCTTGGACAGGTGGAACATAATTTTAAATTAGTTCTGGGTACCACATTTCTGAATAGACACTGATATGCTAGAACTTGTCCAAAAGAAGGCAACAAAGATTGTCAGAGGATTCAGAACTAAGCCACATGAGGTTAAATAGGTGGAACTGATAAAGTTTACCTTGGAGAAAGGAAAAATTGGAGGGGTGCAGAGAGATAACAGTTGTGTTCAAATAGTTGAAGATACAACATGTGAAATGAGGGCTAGACTAGTTCTGCTCAACCCCATAGGGAACAACAGAGCTATAGAGAAGTGAATTTTGGTTTGATATAAGGAAACACTTCATATGAATGAGAACTGCTCAAAAATAGAATGAGACACCTGTGGAGATCATGTAAACTCCATCACTGGCAGGGTTCAAACAGAGAGTGGGTAACTACTTGTCAGGGATTCCGTAGGTAGGATTTCTGCTTTGTACTAGATGTCTACTAAAGGTCCTTTCTAACTCTGTGATTCTATAATTCTATGAGTCTTTGAATTACCATCATCTTTTGTCTCAGCTAAGGCACATATAAAAAAAAGGTATCCTTGAGGAGGTCGGATAGATAGGGTTTACAATAATGATTAGTCCAGTTCACTTACTTCCTTCAATGTTTGACTTCAATGTATCAAACATGGGAATACCATGTGATTGTACCCCTGACCTGCTTAAAAATCTTCAGTGGCTACCTACTGATTTTTATGATAAATTACAGACTCTATATCTGACATTTAAGTCTCTCCATGATGCGGTTCCAACCAACCTTTTCTGCTTTATTTCATATTACTCTCCATCGCTCAATATTCCAGCCCAAATAGAACAAACATCTGTTCTCCAAACATCTAAAGTCTTTCAGTAACATTTTTTTCTTTTCTCTCCTCCTTTATTTCTTTCTAGGTTTCAGACATTTTTTCTCCACCATATCCCAGCATCATTCTCACCCTGGAAGATCACTCTGACCATGTGGTCCCTTCCTCTGATTGGCAAGTTCCTCACAGAACCTCCATTTTAAGAAAGTGCTTAAACCAGACACAGTCATTCCTTCATTCTTTTCCATGCTTTGTTCCTGACTTCCCAGACTTCTTTTCCCACAATGTCCTTGGTAGATAAGTTCTCTACCCCACTTCCTTTTAAACTCCCTTTTTAAGGTGGTTAACCCCACTAAAATATAAGATCCTCTTGAGTAGGAACTCTCTTCTAGCTTGTATTTTTATTATAAGCACTTAGCACAGAACCTGGTATATAATAAGCACTAAATAAATGCTTATTTCTTCAACTTTTCATTATTGTGGTCATCCAAATGTATTCTCCTTTTTACTTTACTCTACACAGATTCATATGTTTCATTTGTGTGGTTTCTAAATCCCAGCAGTGTTAACGCTTAAATAACTGCCTTATTTTTGGGGAGGTGGGGGGATGCCCCAGGACATGACAGCACTTGTCAGTGGACCAGAAATGTGGCTGCAACATTTGAAAATACTCAAGATTTCCATAGAGAAGCACATTAGGTAGCTCTATTCTGGGAGAGAAAGGGAGGAGAGAAGGCAAGGGGGGTTATACAGCAAGTTATTTCCAAAGACATTAAATTCTGTGGCTCTATTTCTGATCCTGGCATTTCAAATGTTCCTTGGCCAAGAGATGTTTCTCAGTTGGAAACCAAGATGAGAAAATAGCATTGTTAACAAATTAAAAAAAAAATATCAAAAAACCCTGAGCCAAATAACTCCCTAAAATTCAGTGGGATTACAAAGTGCTGTCTACTGAATACCAATAAACTCTCCAGGGAGTCAAGAGTCAATTCTGATCAATTAGTGTAGTCAATTCTCAGTCTTTCTGTTTTATTAACATTAACTTTTAAACATCATGCAGGGCCATTCACATTTGTATCTTGGCTTGTGCATTTTGAAGATGACATGATAGACTCTGCCTTGGCAAGCTACCTACAAGGGCAGAATAGTTCAGGGTATCATTTCCATGAAAGGAATAATTCATATTATTATATGGAAAAGAGAGGATATGAAGTGCAGAGAAACAGGACAGCTCAGGTAGGGTCTTTCATTCATTCATTGATTCATTCAATAAATATTCATTCAACACTTACTCTGTTATGGAGCCTAATGTTGGGCATTGAATCATATATAAAAATGCAAGCCAGAGAGTAGTCCAGAAATAGGCCTTCTACATCATATCCCTGGGAAGGGGAAATAGTAGCTCTGTCCATTTGGCCTTTGTGGAATATGGCAAGCAAACAGATTATCAATGAAAATTCCCTCAGTTCCTACAGAGTGGAAAGAGCTCTAGAGTGTGCCAGACCCCAGACTCCAAGATTGAATGACTGCTCTTCCTAGGGCCCTTGTATAAAAACATTTAATTAGTCATTAATTTATTGCCAGTCAATTAATAATTGATGATGTCTGCTTATAGAAAGAAATCTATACATAAAGTAGTTATGGTTATATAGTTATATATGGGTTTCTCTCCAAGTTGAGCTACTGACTCCTCTCCCTAGGACATTCTCTCTTATGGTATAGGAATCTCTTAACCTTGGAAGCTCCCTCCACCCATTGACTACTTTTCACATTGGAGGTGATGAGGTACAGGCTCTGGGAATCCCCTTGAACTCTACATTTTATGGTAACCTCTTCAAAGGTACCCTCTCCCTCTTCTTCATTGGTCCTTTCCAGAAATTCCCATTTAAGGAGGAAGCCCAAGTCAGTCATGTCTTCATTCCTCTTCAGGCTATACTGCTGACTCATCTCCACAAGACTTTTTCTAACAGTCCCCACACCCCACATGCCCCACTCTTTCCCACTCCCCAATCAAGTGACTTCACCCTTCTCACCTTTTCATTTCCCTTTTGTGTGTTTCTTTCCCCCATTAGAATGTGATCTCCTTGCAGGCAGGGAGTGTCTTTCTACTTGTATGTCTAGTGCTTAGCTTGGTTCAGGGCAAATAGTAATTAATTAATAAATGCTTATCGACTTATTGATTTGATAGGTTTGCTGGTTGTGTCCTGATCAGATCAGATCTGGAATATTTAGTTCAATTCTATGTCTCACATTCTAGGAAGGGCATGGATAAACTGAAAGTTTCCAGAAGAGGGCAACTCAGATGAGAAAAGCCCTCAAGATCATGCCATTCAAAGTAAACAAACGGGATGTTTAGCCTGGGAAAAGTAAACATATGGTAGACATAAGAATTATCTTATAGAATTTGAAAACTTCACATCAATATGATAATGGGGCAAAACCAGGAACAATGGATAAAGATTGGAAAGAAGCAAATTTAAGCATGATATAAGGAAAAATTTGTTTAAAAAAATTAAAACCATATAAAGAAAAAAGTCTAATACCTCAAATGTTATCTCTCCTCATCTCTATTCTCTGACTTCCCTGACTTTTTTCACATCCCAGTTAAAATCCTCCCTTCTACAAAAGTCCTTCCCACTAAGATTATCTCCAGTTTATACTACTTATAATGTGTTTTGAAATAGTTGTTGCCATGTTGTCTCCCCCATCAGACTGAGTTTCTTGGAGAATAAGGACTGTCTTTTGCCTTTATGTGTTTATCACAGTGCCAGGACACAGTAGGTGCTTAATAAATGCTTGATGACTTGATTTGACTTGTCTCAAGAGGTAGTACGATCTTTCCTTATAAGTAATATTATTAGTAGTCTTCAGGCAAAGCTGGATAACCATTTGTTGGGTATAATGTAGAAAGGATTCTTCTTCAGGTAAAGTTTAGACCAGGCTTATACAAGCTGTGGGTCACTGGCCATGCAACTTGCAACACACCAAAGGATTTCTACTACACACAAAGGATGTTTTCCTCTCTATTTTTCATGGGTTGGAAATCTTTGGCCTGCCCCCAAGCAGCCTGAGAGGTGTAAGGCTCCCACTGGCCACAGGTTGTATAAGCCTAGTTTATAATAAATGGCTTCTGAGGTCACTTCTAGCTCTGAGGTGCTAAGAGTCTATAATTACAAATGTGTTTAATTACATTTGGTGGAGGAGGGTTGAGGGAATGGACCTTAGTAAATAATGGTGATGGGGTTTAGGTTCTGGGAACCCCCTTGAATCTTCCCACTTGATGAGGTATTTGCTTCAGGCCATAAGACTTTCTTTATCACTAGGCCCAAATCTCTGTTACTCTTAACCCAGACTAGCCTTCCATTGCACAGTTATTGCCCACCCTTGATCCTATAAAAATATCTATACCCTAATCTGTTACCCTTAAACTAACCTAGCCCTCCATTGTCAGCTATCTCCAGATAGCCTTCAGCTATTTCCCACCCTTAATCCCACTCCTGGAATCTGACCTCAGTCCTGGTCAAGATCCTCCTTAAGACTCCTCCTCAAGACCCTCCCCAAACCCATCCTCTAGACCACCCCTAGATCCTTCCCACAATCTTTCTTTATGTAAGACCCATCTTGCCTTCGTGAAGGGGCTGAGATCCAGTCTACCTCAGACTCAGTATGTGTCAGATTGTTCTGACCCTGCTTGTCAATACAAGTGTCACAAATACTTAGAGTCTACCCATTTTGTCCAATCCTTAATAAACTTTGTTTTACTTTGGCTGAGAGAAGGCTTGGGTCAAATTCATTCAGTAGGACCCAATGTGTTGGTATTTTGGGGTCTTGAGCACCCCTAAACTTCCAAACCTCAACAATAGGATAAGGAAAGGAACTGAGCTTCAATTTCATTGGCATGTGGAGTTCCCAGTGAGGAACAGCCTGTACCAATGTAGATTAATATCTTTCTGCAGCATATAGCTTGAAAATTTGTATAAGCTCCATCTTGCCTCCCTGAGAGCCGAGAATTATCTAGCACAGACTCATTCTGTGTCAGTATTCTGGCCCATTTGTCAAGTACAAGCATCAGAGTTACGGAGGCTCAAGTCTACCGATTAAAGGCAAACCTTTCATAAACTTTGCTTTACTTTGGCTGAGAGAAGACTTGAGTGGAATTCTTTTGGCAGGACCCAGCGTGTTGGCATTTTGGGGTCTCATGCCCCCCTAAACCTTAAACCTCAACAATACTGTCTCTATTTTCTGTTTGTAAATAAGAAATGATACTTTAATAACAAACAATAAATGTCAGATATTGCTAATATCTAATATTTATGAGGTCATCATTTTTCTAAGCTCTTTCACCTACTCTTATTTGATCTCCATTTCCTGCTTTTTCCCTTCCCTTCCCTGCTCCTCCCCACCACCCTGTGAAATAGCCTGGGCAAATCACAGAACCAAAGCATCAGACTGAGAGCAGGGAGGCACTTTAGAGATCAGCCCATTTTACATATGAGAAGACTGAGGCCCAGAGAAGTTAAAAGACTTGCCCAGGTCACACGAGTTGCCCCAAAGCTATCACCCTTCCCCCTTCACCATGTTACCTACCAACTGGCGTCAGCATTTGAAGATAAGAAATGTAAGGCTAAGAAGTTAAATGACATTGCCCAAAGTCACAGAACTGGTTATTGACAGACTCAAATACAGGTCTCCTGTTCCTTCTCCATAGCTCTCTCCAACAAAGAGTAGAGCTGTGCTGTCTCTAGTAGTAACTGGCAAATGGAAGGAACTTGCCTGTGAATTCAAGTTTGAGTTTGGAGCAGGACTAGGCCAGGTTAGTTACTGCTTAATCCCATGTCTGGCAGAGTCTTCAATTAGCCAATAAAAATACTTGCAAGCATGCTGACACTATATTATTTTACCTCTCTGCTTACAAAGCCTTTCTGCGCTTATCAACACCCTTTTCTGTAAAATAACAATCTTTAATTCTCCTTTCACACATTTCTGCTTAAAGGTGTTCCTTCAAAGGGATCAAACTTAATTGCATTGTGGCCCTCAACTAGCTCAAATACCTCCATCAATTCACCTTGGACTCATCTTCTTTCAAAACTAAACAACCCCATTTTTCTTAATCTCTTCTCATATGCTCTATAATCCCTTCCTTTCCATTTATCATTTCTGTTGCCCTATGCTCTCTCCAATTTAGCTATAATGTTCTTCAAATAAGGTCTTCTATCAGCTGAGCACATGTTTAAAACTTCTCTCTCTCTACACTCATATTAGCCCAACTAAGCATCTTCCCCTATAATTTCAATGTGCACAGTTATTAGGAGTCTAAAATCTTGTAGAATGTGCAAGGACCTATTATAAAGATGTGTGACTGACTGGCATTTCTGAGTGTTAATATCTTGAAATGAGATGGTGCTTTGCCTCAAAATGAAAGGACCAATCTTCAAAGCCTAAGAAAGGAAATGCTTTTCCTTGAAATGTGGACTCTGATAACATCCAAATGCTGAAGTTACTTTACAATTTCTGGATGTGATTTCAAAATCATAAATAATTTAAATATGATTTCTTTCTCATAGACGCCTGAAACCCCCTTTGGCCAGCAATAGCTGTCATTATTAAGTCTTGAATCCAGAGCAATCCTAAAAATGTGCTAAATTTGTCATTAGATATCAGGTACTTATAAAAATAAGAAGCAAGTGATACTTAAACGAGACTGCAGCTTTCTAGAGCACCATTTTAAAAAACATCTGAGTGAGAGCCATAAATTATAGAAGCCCCCTCTGCCAAAAATAGCTACTTCAATGCAAGGAGTAATTACTGTCTCTCCAAGTTGACCTGGAGAATCTCTGTAGGCAGTGAATTGTAATATTGTGGATGGAACCATATGTCGTAGACAGCTCTATGCATTGATGGAGGGGCTAACTGGGGAAGGAAGCTGGGGAGGTCAGGGGATTGTTTATGCAAAACAATCCTGTGACTCCATGATAAATAGCTCAAATGTCTTATTCAAATTCTTGAGAAAAAAGAAAACAATACTGAATAGTTTGAATAGAAATTGGGCAAAGCAGATCACTGGTAGGTCATATGAAAGGAAACAACAGAGCAAGGCATACATGATGGAGTACAGATCACCAGCAACTGGAGTCTCGTAATGTACAATGACAACATCGCTAATTAATCCAAACACCCAGGCCAGTGTTCATGAGGCCACCCAGTATGTGGGAGAAGGATTACTAGTTAGGATAAAATGAGAGAGCAACCATGGGAGCCCAACAGACTGTAGGAATAGTGTTTCTCCACAAAGAGAAAGACTGTTCAAGTCACCAGGAAGTTACATTTTGACTCAATTCCATCAGAGAGACAAGGACAAGGGAGGTACTTGGGGCAAGACCTGTATATTTCCTCAGAACATCAGAGCTACTTTTCACTGTTACACAATCCACCTAATTCAGATTATACAGGCTAGGGAAGAGTTGTTCTGAACTACACTATTTAGGAACACAATTTGAATGGGACAGATAGCTGAGCCAAGATGATGCATTTCCAAGGGAAAGCTTCTTTGTGTCCTCCCTAAATACTTCATGGCTTGGAGTTGCATGGTTCCCTGTAGCCATATTACCCAGTGGAAGCATCATAGGTTTTCAGCTTTATCCAGGTTGACAGTGGTGTCTAAACAAGGGAGAGTCAAACATGACAGTAATGGTACAGGGAGATGGGCCATCAAAGGGACACTTCAACCAAAGGATAGAGGGAAAGCAAAAATCATTTGATGACTTACTTTCAAAAAGGGCTACCAAAGTTGGAGTGGCACAGCCAACTGAATTTTTCAGAAACTGATGACTCAGTTTGGTTCTCTGGTACTATCATTGAGGGGTAATAGAAGTCATGGTGAGCTACTGTATTCTTATATATCTTAAGTACCAGGCTCAGACTCAAAAACCCTAGAACTTAGATATGGGTTTCACCCTGATGTGCTATATGATTTCAGGTTACCCCTATCACTGGGGAGGTTAGCAGTTAATGCTTACTTAATACTGGCATTCCTAAGAAGTATCTATTGCATTAAGTTAAGGCCCTTTTCAAATACACATTGCTCTCTATATTCAGCTAGTCTTTTATTACTTACACAAAATTACTTACACATAGAAGAGATTCTAGAAGAATATCATGTCTGCAAAGGTAGCATCTCTCTGTTAATATATGTGTATGTATGTATGTATGTGTATATATATATAATCTATCTTTCTTTTGTTTCTCTTCTACCCTCCTTCTCTCTTCTTCTTTGCTTCCTTCTTTTCCTTTTCTTTCATTTTCCTTTCCTCTTTGATTCCTCCACTCCTTCATTTCTCCCTCCCTCCCTCCCTTTTTTCTTTTCCTCTTTCCTCAAATATTTCTTAAGCATATACTATGTATGTGCTCAGTCTGGTGGGGAATAGACCCAGCTATTGTTTCTACCCTCAAGGAGTTTACAATCTAATAGAACAGATGAAAGTGTCCATAAATAAGCTCTATATATGGTGATAATTTAGGGGTAGCAGCTATGTGTTAAATAACATCAGACTTACTTCCCATTTCACCCTGCCCTCCACCCCAACATTCTTGCCCCACTAGATGGAGCAGGGAATAGAACACTGGACTTGGAGTCAGGAAGACCTGAAATCCAATTCTGTTTCAGACATTTACTAGCTGCATAGCCCTAGATAAGTCACTTAACCTCTTCTAGTCTCAGTTTCATTATCTGTCAAATGAGGATAATAATAGTATCTACTTCACAGGGTTATTGTAAAGACCAAAGAAATCATTTTTCATAACTTAAAACACTATAAATGCTCACTATTTTTATTCACATTAAATTACCCAGACAATTTCATTGGAATGAACTTCCATTGGTTCTCTTACTCATTCTCATTTTTTCAGGTGATAAAATATATCACCCTTTCTGAGGTTTTCCAGTATACTTTTTCACATAATTACATGTAGCGTCCAATCTGACTTCAAGAAAACTATGCTTGACAATGAGGAAGTCATTTCAATGGCAGAATCTTCCTGTTTCTCACTGTTTCGTGTTAGTTTTTGCTATTTTCTGGTTATGTTTTCCCCAACATCCATGAGAGTAAATTAAATGTAAAAGATTTAATTTCATCAGAATTATCTTGTCTCAATAGCTATTTTGCGACCATGGAAACCATTTGCTGGTTCTTTCTCTCTCTTTTCTTCTCTTCCTCCCTTTTTTTTCTTTCTTGCCTATCTTTCCTTCCTTCTTTTTCCTTCCCTTCTTCCTTCCTATTTCTTTATTTTCTTCCTTTCTTCCAGAAAAATACATCCCCTTCTTTCTCCTTTCCATTTATTTCCTGGAACAGTGAATATAAGGTGTCAAGTTTCAAAGTACTCTATGCCCTGGTAACAGAAGCAATAACAGCAACTACACTACAGCTTCAGATGGTGAATGGCCACTCGACCAAATATCCCCAGGGTTACCCCATACCTGTCAGTATGTGTTGCTTTTCAAATAAGGCACATCTTTCTCCACCCAGATTTTTGCTCCTCATAAGTAAGCTTGTGGGCTTTGAATGCTCCCTAGAGTGGGAACTGTGATTCTGACTAAGGTGGAGAAGGATCTTGAGCATCCAGCAATATCACTCATTTTAATTATGCTACCACTCTCTTCAATGGGAGACTCACATGCTTCCTTTGAGAAGAAAGATGCAATTTGAGGTTTAACTTCAAACATTTAAGGCACTTAAAGTGCCAGATCCAATTTATTTACAGCTCCTGATCCATGTCTTCTATGTGGAATGTGTACTTCAGACTTAGATTACCATCCTTCTGTTCCTTCATCATCCCTATAGCCATGTGAAGTGTGAGTATGTTGGTCCCAAGATCATCTCTTTGGTGACAGATCTAGAGACAGTTGCAAGCCCTTTACTCTTAGAAGTCTCAACAGGAAACTGAAAAGCTAGCTGAGACAGTTAGTAGCTAGGACTAAGGTAGTTTCAACACATGCCAGGAATGTCTGAAAATTAGGTTCATCCAGTAAAGTTGAGTGAAAGTTGCAAAGGCTACCTTTCATTCACATTTAAAGGCCAAAGAATGCTTTTTTTCCCTCTTATACTGAAGCAAATCTATAGTCAATGTGTGCTCATTGTTGAGCCCCATACACATTATACTTTGTCTTTATTTTTTTAATAATATTTTCATTTTATTTTTTTTAACAATATTTTCATGTATGAACAGACTTCTCTATTTTATGGAGGAATTTAAAAAAAAACAACCTGTATCAATGGTAAAATTTTTCTAAGTCAGGGGTCCTTTTTTTGTGTACTGGACCCCTTAGATAATCAGGTAAAGCTTATGGATACTTTTCCCAGGAGGGAGGGT
This sequence comes from Petaurus breviceps papuanus, assembly GCF_028583685.1. Lineage (NCBI taxonomy): Eukaryota > Metazoa > Chordata > Mammalia > Diprotodontia > Petauridae > Petaurus > Petaurus breviceps. Next base: position 18,509,355 of record NW_027185698.1, on the reverse strand, counting down.
GGGATTTTTAAGTTAATGAAACATGATAAATTTGATTATAAAAGAAACCAATTATTTTGAAAAATAGTTATCATTTTTAGAAAGTTCATAAGCCCCAGGCTAAATAAAATGTTCTGATCTAAATTATAGTTTTTGGCAAAGCCATAACTTGGGTAGGGTAATCAGAGCTTTGCACTAGGGTGCTAAATTTAGGGGGTGCTAATAGTACTTACAATTCTTAGCAGCATAGAAATAATTGAGCTTAACACTTACTATAGTTATAAAAAGAGAAAATTGGATAAAATAAGAAATTACCAGGTAACAGATTGGGTTGAGTTCCTCTCTCACCTTGCCCTTATCTCTCTGTTTTCTTCAATCCTCCTTCCGCCAGCCCTAGCAACAGTGTTCTCATGTCAGATCTTGGGGTTTCTGTCCTTCCAAACAAAGCAACATCAACCTCCTGCCTTGGACTGAGGTTGAAAACAATTTATATTTCTTCCCTGAGGCACAGTCTGTGGCAATTCCCCCAGGATAAAAATTCCTAGTTTTTAGTATCATAGTGCAGAGGTAACATGGTATGGTAGAAAGACCTGACACTCAGAAGACCTTGATTCTTTTCCTGGTTTTGCCAGTGAATTTAGGCAAGTCACCTCATTTCTCAAGTCCTCAGTTTCCTAATCTGTAAAATAAATGTTTAACTAGATAATCTTTAAGGTTTCTTTCAACTCTAAAAGTCTAATATTACTGACTCTATTTCCATAAGCTATAAAAAGGTTACAAACACTCTCATGTAAATACACATATAATCATAATGTTGGCCAAGACTAGATTCCAGAGTCTCCTTTCCTTTTTTTTTCCCTCCCTCCTAGTAAGTCTGGAGTTGTTCCAGCATTATCTACAGGTATCTGATTTTATGGGAGTACCATATTTAAACATTCATTATCAACTCATGCAATCAGACTTAAGTGTACCTAAGTATACCATCTGTCTCTTTCTTTCTTATATATTCCTCTGTAGTCACACACAGATATCTGCTATTCTAGTGGTGTCTGGAGCCTATTACTGCTGCAATGGTTACAGGGCAATCAGCAGAGAAGGCATTCCCTTACAAGTCCTGATTTTCCAAATTTAACAGCCCTGCAGTTTATGATGGCTCCAACCTTGAATGTGACACACGTACCAGCTTTTCCACACAGGTGTTATTTTTTTTCCCCTTCCAACCCCCAAAGTTAAAGTTGATCTTTCAGGAAGTAGTTCAAAACTTGGACCTCCTTTGGTTAAGGGTGAAGGCATGTCAGAAAATGCATTTTTAATGTCACGAACAAGCAAGAGTTTTCAGATTGGAATGCATGTCCATGCATGCCATTTAAGTGCTGCTATGTAGATAACAGGCTGGGACTTTATCTGCCATTCAAACGCTGTCACCCAGCTGAACTGGGGAAGAGCCTGGCAAAGTTTTGATTAGATTCCACAGCAGTGTTGCTTAAACTGTGAGCTTGACGTTGCTCACAAAGGCATCAACTAGTCCTGGGCAAACCCAATAGGAATATATCTTTTAACATGTCATTGAGGATTCAGTAGCAATGGGACTCAGTTATGCAGTTGGATAGCTTGACTGTGAGGCTAACCTTTTTATAGCACAAAGCAGAAAAAATGAAAGCAGCATGCAGAGATGGTGCTGAGGCAGTAGGGGAACCAAACAAAATACTGACAGTATATTATGAGGTAATGACCACCACAAATAATTTGGATCAAAGCTCCCTAGTAACTCTTATCTAACAATCCCAGCACTACAGTGTCATAAAAATTACTTGGAATAAACAATAATCTAGATATTGTTTTATTTTGTGACAGCAATGATAATTTAGAAATGTTTCTTTTATTAACATTAGGCTGGTTTAAGACTTCTGACTTATACAACATAAAACTGGACTGAGATGGTTTCCCCAACTTTAATTAGTTCTCTGTCAGTTTAGCAATAGATTTCCTGCCATGTATATGTGTTTTATTGTTCTCATTTGTTGTATTTTCAACTTGGTGGTATTTAAAAAATGAGTATTTTTCCAAGGAAATATGCAAAAGTTATAGTTCTTAAAGAGCACACTTCAGTGACAATTAGAGATATTGTAGTGGCTGTTGGTGGCATATCAAGGATCACTCAGTAGGATCAGTCACACCAAGATTCAAAGTAAAGTATGGGAAAGAACAATGCCAAGGATTGACAGACTATTGCTGCAAAATACCCTGCTCCATCCTCAGAAAAGAAGCAAAGACCTTCAGAGGGAAGTGACAGTTAAATTGGTTGTTATTAATTCCTATACAGTGTGAAATAGACTTCCTGAAGTTGAAACAAAAGCAAGAAGAACAGTTTAAAAAAGATCAGGAGCTAAATGTTGCTGGGGGGGGGGGGCGGAGAATGTTTGTTATGGGCAAGACAATATAAAGAGTAATGACAATTCAAAAAGGTAATTTTAACTAATGAAACTCATTTTTTCTTATTATGTTATCTCAAAACCATTGTCAGAAAAAATCCAGATGAGCTGTTAAGATAAGGACATCGTTATTGGACTAAATTATTTACTGGAAAAGAAAAAAAAAGCCAAAAGACATTGCTTTCTTCCACCGTTCCTGGATGTCTCATTCCCACAGAATGAATGATGAGTTGTAATAAATATATTGATACACTAAGAAGCATTATTGTCCTAGAATTATAGAAATTCCCAAGTGGAAAGGGAATATTGCAAAACAAACTTGTACTGTGCCATACATCAGGAAAGGTTAAGAAATTTATCTAAGAGATGGAGATGAACAAGCTTGAATGGCTTGAGAATTCACTTGACTTAAACACTACTGAAAATCTATGGGCTAGAATCAATGCTTGACTTAGAAAAATAAACTGTTTGTCAAAGTCATGCTTAATATCCAATGTGATAAAAGCTGCAGAAAAAGCACTTATTGCATATTAAAAGTTTATTTTAAAATGTAAAATGTTGTAATGTTTATTGTATAAGTCAAAAATTTTTTCTCTATTTCTCACAATACTTCACACAGACCCCTGTCAACATAAATTATTTTTTATAAGAGTACTTGATCAAGTTGGATGATACAACAGCCCTTACCAAGGAAGTCATTGTAGGCCCATAACCCATATGATTTTCTCTAAAAATGCTGTTTTTAAGTTAAAACATTGATTCACCATACCTAACCCCCACTTCAAAGTCACAAAAACCCATTTTAACATCATTTGGCTAATTGTCTAAGATATTTATCAGATGCCTAACAGTGATCTGGGCTAGTCTTTGGACTATCTCTTGCCATGTCAATCAGCTTACCATTGCCACAGCATTATATTATATTATTACATCATGTCATGTTATATACCATGTTATAATCTGGGTATGCTAAAACATTTTCCCTTTAAAATTAATTACTACCCATCTCCCACACTTATAACATAATTTCCCCTAATATAGTGTTTTCATGAAATTCATTAGTCACATTAGGCATGACATATTTTCATGTAGACCTGTTCTGAAAATGTGCCAAAGGTTGGGGGGAAACGTGAGTGAAAAAAATACATCAAAATATCTTGTGAGATAGGAAAAACAAAATAGCTTTGTGATTTTTTTGGAAATCTACTACTGTTTGAAATCAGTTTTAGTATCTAAATAAATGGCAAAAGATTAGTGATTTCATCAGCATGGAATATTCTTGATGTGAGACTACTGTTTATTGATGAAGGTTGAAACCCATCTCTAACTCAGAGTTAACTCCTAGGACATTGTATGAAGCACAGAGAGGTTGGGTGACTTACCTAAGGCCATGGCAGGTCATAAGGGTCAGAAGGAGGATTTGAATTCAGACCTCCTTGGCTTCAAGTTCAGATCCTTTTGCTATGCTTACTCCTTTCCAGCATGAGTGACTTACTGATGGTGTTGGTAACCAAATGTTATTCACTTCAGGTGTCTGAATGTTTTATGTAAAATCATCCATGAAAGCTATTATTTTAATTTATATTTGTGTGAGTCTCCAGACTTCATCTTCCATTTCATTCTGTATAAGCAAATGAAAAGAAAATAAACAGCCAATGCAATTATTACCATGATCATATCTCAAGTCCTTATGCTAATCTGCATAACTCAGGTATTAATTAAGTCTGGGTTTAACTTTCATGAAGACTCTCTTGATCATTTTTTTCTCTTTTCAATTTCTGAGGAGGGAAGAAATGGGAAAGGGATGCCCAGAAAAGGAATACTGAACAACCTAGGGAGCATGGCTCTTGCAGCAACTTTGTTTTCCTGCAATGATCGCCTTTAAAATCCTTTCTCCATTTATCAAAACTAGGTCTCTGGTGAATTACAGTGGAGCCTTGCTAATTCATACTAATGACTGGAGGACCCAATGCAGATTATTGAATTTTGAGAATTAGCAAGTGAGCAAGAAAAAAAAAAGAAAGAAAAAGAAAAGAAAAATGACAGTAAATCAAGGCTACTACATCATGAAATTTTTTTTTGTTCATTTGTTTCTTAATTATAAGCCAGTTTTAAATTAATTAGGTTAGTGCCTCATTGTGTACAGATACTTAAGCATCTCCCCATAGATCTCTGCTGTTGGAATATTGGTCTAGAGTAAGTGTAGGATCGGTTGGCAATGGGTGGGAATTAAAGGATTGCCACAATGGCAAGGTGAGATTTAGTTCTGTACAAAGTTCAATCAATTTCCTCTTACTTCAATAGTTCTCATTTTGTCTCTGATGCCTTAGACCCATAGATGATTTTAGCCTGACTTAGCCCCTGTCAAGCAAGAAATATGACTAATGTCTATTTCTCAACAGTTAGTATGCTTGGGCCAGTGGCTATTAAAAGGCTATTAGAAATCCCAAGAAAAATTGCTCCTAAAAATATTCCCGTGGGAAGATATTGGTGATATAAAATCCTCTTTTTGGCTTTGAAAACCCTTCATAATTTGGCCCTTTTTTAGCTTTCCAGCCTTCTTATACCTTACTTCCCCTGCTCCCTTCTCCATCTTGTACTCTGGGATCCAGTAACATTAGCCTCTTTGCTATACGTTGCACAAGACACTCTAGGTCTGAAAAGTAGTCCCTCCTTATCTCCACCTTCTGGTTTCCCTGGTTTTCTTCCTTTCCCAGCTAAAATCCTGTCTTCTATAAGGAGCCTTTCCTGATGCCCCTTAATGGTAGAATCTCCCCTCTGTAATTATCTTCTATCTATTATATCTATATCTATACCTGTCTGTCACCTTATTTGTACAAAGTCATTTATTTACTGTCTCAACCATTAGACTGTAAGTTCATCTAGAGCAGGGACTAAGTTTGGTTATTGGTTATTTGTTTGTGGGTTTTTTGCCCTTTCCCTGTTTCCAGAACTTAGTATAGTATCTGGAAGCTGGGTCACACAGTGGGTAGAACACTGGACTTAAGAGGCAGGAAGACCTGAGTTCAAATACGGCTTCAGACACTTATTAGTTTTGTGACCCTAAACAAGTCACTAAAATTCTTTCTGTCTCAGTTAGGTTCCCATTTAATTGTTTATCTTTTAGATTCTCATTTTAACTATTTTTGTGAACTAGGTGTTATGTTTAATTATTCATTTTGTAGTTGGTATCCTACCTGGAGGCAGGAAGATCTGAGTTCAAATCCAGCCTCAAATACTTACTAACTGTGTGACTATGGGCAAATCACTTAATCCCAATTGCCTCCAAAAAAGAAATGATGCGTGTGTGTGTGTGTGTGTGTGTGTGTGTGTGTGTGTGTGTGTGTGACAGAAAGAACTCTTTGGCAATGTGTTGGTTCCTACGGAGCCCTTCTCAGAATGTTTGTAAATGTATAACATAAAATACATAGGATTAGAAATAAAAACAATTATACTGAAATTCAGTTATCAAAATATATCTAAAAATATATATATATATATATATATTCATGGAACCCTGATAATATAACCACTTCATTTTATGTAGGAAACCCAGAGGAGGTCAAATGTCTTGTCTGAAGTCACATAATTGACAAGTGGCACATTCAGGACCAGAAGTTAAGCTTACATTAAAAATATTTGGATTTGAGTTTTTTGTTTCATCAATTTAGGGAATCCCCAAAGAAAAAATTCCCTCCACTGTCTGTATCTTAAAGTCTTCGAGCCTTGAGTGGGGATGTAAGTGATTGGAGGACTTATCCACACCTAGTGTGACAAGTAGGAATTGAACCCAGCCCTTCTTGGCCTTCTGTCTGACCCTCCTTCCACTAAGCCCCATTTCCTCTCTTGGCTTAATGTATATTTACTGAATTGAATCCATTCCCTCAACCCCCAACACACACACATACACAGAGATAAGACAACCTCTTGATCTTTCTTCCATGTGTGGAGTTCCATCCTGCCCTTGGCGCTTTGATGCAACGTTGGCAGAGAGTAGGCTGATGCTTTAGAGAAGCAGCAAAGATCTCACAAGAGATGCATGACTTTCCCCACAGTCCCCTGACAGGTCTTCTCATCTACTCATTTCAGCTGCCTGCCTATCTTCAGCTGCCAAGAATCTGCTGTTTGCTTTCTCACTTCTCTCATCCAATCCACACTGAGAAGACAACATGGCCAGCGAGCTCCAGAATGCCAAGCTCTAAGGAAGCATGCGCTCCTCCCTGAATGAAAAGAGCCCATCCATGCAGAGGGCCCTCTGCTATGCAGTGCTGAGACCATATTGGACTTGGTGGTGAATTCTTCAGCCACCTGGTCCCGGGATTCTAGCTGATGGCTCTGGGGTTTGCACAAGCCCTTGTCTTTCATCTTTAATGTCACCGCTGCAGATGATTGTCTGTCATGATGCATTTGCATGATTCCTCCAAACCAGCCTTCTGGCCAAGTGACAGCATTTGATGTCTCTCTGATATCGACAGTCATGGTGACTTTCAAAGTGTTCTATTTCTGTTTCTGTCAGGTAGGCAGGGAGTGGCCCACTTGAAAGTACTCTGCATGAGAGGCAAGGGGGCCCTAAACTCACAGGTCTCCTTGCAAAGAGAGCCAAAGAAAATACTGTGAAAAGGGAGAAAAAGATGTTCAGTGTATTAGCATGTTACTTGTGTGCACCATCTATCCTTTGACTTCAAGTGATACTAAGGGCACATGAATAGACCCTCCACTGACACCTAATAATGATGTTGAGGTTACCCTGGGGTTTTAATGGCTTTGACAATGGGCCATAAGTTCTGGCAGGAGGCTGGAAAGGCTTCAGGTTTGAGCCCAAGGATGGACTGTTGTCCCAGCACCTGTTCAGTGGACTCCCAGAGGTTCATCAACAGAACGTGGGCCACCAGGGAGGTCACAATCTATTTCTATTCAGGAAGTTTTCACACTGAGGGGTCAATGGATTCTCTGAAGTAGGATTATACCAGCATATCTCAGTCTGTATCATCACCACAACCACCACCACACCACACATGCACACATACACACAGGGATGGTTCAGGATTTGAGGTATGTTGGCAAAATGAATGATCCAAGGACTGGATAGAATCCTCTGGAATACATTGGTCACAGAAGGGGTAAGGCATCCCAATCTAGGTGAGAACCTGGCAGAACTGTATTTGGCAGTTCTGGTTGCTGGGGGGAAAAAAACTACGAAATGACTGCCAACAGCAACAAAATGGTGCCCTTAAATCAACTTTTAACCCTGGGACACATAAAGACCCCAACTGGGGAGATCAAGGGAGGGAGCAAGGTGAGACCTGGCTGGAGAAGAGCTCACTTGGGTATGTGCAGGATAGGGAATTGTATTTACATGAGGCAGAGCTACTCAAAATTGTCAGTCTCCCTCTCTCTTCCAGTCATCAAAGTCTAATGGCAAGACAAAAATCAAGGTGACTGGCAATGACCCAGCATGCAGCAATGACCTTGACCTTTCTAAATCAAAGTCCTTTTCCTCAGTTTGTCTGAGGCAACATCCATTCAATGGCTAAGGGCTAAGCAGAACTGAAACAAAAGATAGCTTAATTTACCATCACAAAATATCAATCTGGGCAGGGAAGCCCCTCTTACCCTGTTCTTGCCAGAACAGAAAACAATTGCTATTTAGACTCCTTCTAAGCCATCAAAACCAAAACAATAAGAGACTTGAGTTAAAGATCTGTCACTAACTAGCAGCATGAATAAGAGTTATGACCTCTCTGGGCCTGGGTTATGTTACCTATGAAATCAAGGTTTGGGTTAGATAATTCCTAAGGCCTGTTCCAGTTTTTTGAGTCTACGAGCTATTCTACAATATAGATAAAAGGAAGATCTTCATCATCATAAGGAGCTCCTAGGTGGGAACTCCCTCCACTAACACAGATCACAACCCTTCTATTACCCAGCAGATAGGAATTCTCTGACACATAACAGTTAAGTAATTTCCCAAAGTTACACAACTAGTAAATCTCAATTGTATTTATCACTGAGGTCTTCCTGATTCTAGCCCAACACTTGATCCAATCTTCTCTTACTTAGTGAGCCAAAAAAACTATGTAAAATCCACTTAAGGAATCCCTGAAATTTCAATGAGAAAAAGATGTTGCCAATTTCCTGGGAGTCACAGCTTGATTATAATGATCGACAGGCACTGAAGGTTATCTCTAAATTCTTGCATGTGTTTTTTCACTTATAACTTTTCAGTGCTCTGTCAATCCAGGAAGAAACAATCCCCTGCTATTTTGACTGGAGATGAGCAAGGTCATTCATACTGTTATAGATTCAGCCCTGGAAAGAGCCTTAGGGAATATTGCATCCACACCTTCCATTTTCCACACGGATGGATACATGACTTCCTTATAGTTGCAAGTCAGGATTTGAACTGAAGCCTTCTGACTCCCCTAACTCCAAACCCCATGCTTTGTTCCCAATGCACCACATTGTCTCTCCCTCATGCCAAAATAAGTCCAAGACAACCACTCCCCTACCTTTTAAAGACGTGTAGAGGGGCGGCCAGGTGGCTCAGCAAGTAAGAGTACCGGCCCCAGAGTCAGGATGACCTGGGATCCAATCCAGGCTCAGATACTTAGCACCACACCCAGAAATAAATGGCCATGTAACCTTGAGCAAGTTACTTAACCCCAATTGCTTTTTTAAAAAAAAGAACTGTAGAGACCACTCAAATCCTGTTCCATAGACTCATGAGGACTTGGGGGTGACCCAGGTTAAGAAAAGGCCATGCCAATAGAGATGAGCTTTGGCATTTCTGACCAACCTGGCTTCAATTATAGTCCTGGCAATGTTATATCATCTGAGAACCATCCTGGCTTAATTCATAGAGGTTCAGTGCCAGAAAGTTGGCTACCAGGCAATGAATATTTCAGATAGATTATTAACTCATGAAACAATCCACTAAGATGTGGAAGAGTTATGATTTTGGTGGAGGGAATACCTACATTGATGAAATCATAGTTATTTCTTTCTTTAAAATGTTTTACTGATGCCTTCGCTTTAGTGTTCTTTTCATTTATATTATGCACTTTCCTGCTTACTTCAGTCCACATCAATTTACATGTCTTTACCTGTTTTTTTTTTTCTGAATTCCTTTTATTTGCTATTTCTGTTACATTCGTATATCACAGTTTGTTCAGTCATTTCCAAATTCATGAGCATGTACTTTTTCCTCACTTTCTGGCTACCATCAAAAGAGCTGTTATGATAATCTTGATCTATATGAAGCTTTTCTTCCTGAAATAAGAGCCATTTTGAAGTCTTGAAGTTGAAAAACTAAAGCCTGTGATTTTTCCAGTCAAAGGAGTAAAGAGACACTAATTAAATCTTGGTCAAACAAGGTTTTAACACCTTAGAGGGCAGGCAATATATGACCAGGAAGAAATGAAAGTGAGTTAGTAAATGACAAAATTTCTACTTTCTGCTCCAGTCTGGGACAGAAACCACAGAACCCATGAGCCATCAGATCTCCTTCATAGAGCTCTCCCTAGGACTCCTATGCCATTGAATAGATGGCAACTGGGCAAAGTTGGGGGGGAGCCCACATATGTGCCCATAAACACCACCCCCAAAGCAAAGCAAGCTAGATAAGATTGGCCCTCACCTCACAATAAATACCAGCAATGATAATTCTCTTCTTTGCTGGAAGAGAAGCCAGGACATGGAAAGATTTAGGAGCAATGTGCCAACGGTTAATGGGAATACTAATAATGTCAAAATGTAGTGTTGAGTGGGAAACCTACGGCCCCACAGGAGAGTGTGGCACCAGTGATATAGTGGGTTGATCAAAGTAAAGGATCCCATGTGAGGGGGGTATAGTTGATCTCTAGCCTTTAGTGATTGAGCAAGCATGGGACTAGGTGGCAGCCAGGCGGTGATCTTGATGTTCTCTCTCCTCCCTCCCCCCACCAAAGGCATTTGCTATTTCTGAAGTGCAGAATCTTTACTTAGAATGGTTCTGTCCTAAAGTCTTCTCCTTGTATGCGAGGGAAAAGGTACTGAGGCAACCCATTGATATCTTCTGATAGCAGAGGAAATCTCATTGATACTAAACATCCATTGCAATGACCATTTCACTCATTCATTCAACAAACATTTGTTAAGCATCTACTGTGTATTAGGCCCTAGGTATACAAAGCCAACCCCTCCTGCTTCACTGCTTTGTCATGGTGGAGGGGCTTGGTAGCTCAATGAAACTATAAGGTATGCCATTGAGGATTACCCAAGATGGACAGGTCATAGTGGAGAGCTCTGACAACAGGTGATCTACTGGAGAAGAATATAGCAAACCACTCTAGTATCTTTGCCAAGAAGACCATAAGGATTGTTTCTCATGGACAATATTAAAATGCTGATTAGGAGATGAGCCCCTCAGGTCAGATGGTATCTAAAATGTCCAATGAGGTCACAAAGAGTTGGACATGACTAATGACCAAACAACAACAAATACAAATAGAAAGCCAAAAATGAAACAATCCTTTCTCGGACATATTGTTGGGAGAAAAAAACATGTACAACAGATAAGGATATGTAAAATCTATTCAAAGCAAATATAAATAAATTTGGTAAAGGACCAGGGTGCAGAGGGCACTAGCAACTAGGAAGATCAGAAAAGGTCTCAGGTGGGGAGTGGCACCTGAACTAAGATCTGAAGAAAGATTTGCAAAAGAAAAAAAAATCTGAAAAATATAAAAGATATGAGGGAGAAGAGAGGGCATGATTGATTTGGGAAGGCACTGTCTAAAGTCTGTGAGATAAGAGTATAGTAAAATGTGCATTGAGAATATCAAATGGGCCAATTGGACTGGAATGTAGAACACATGAAAAGGAATGCAAGTAACAAGTGTGGAAAGGTAAACTGATTGCATGCAAAAGGCCTTGAAATTCAACACAGGAGTTGAGTTTTTGATCCTCAAGACAATAGGGAACCACTGGAGCTCCTTGAGAAAGGGAGTGACATAGTCAGACCTGTACTTTAGGAGTGTATATTTGGCAATCAAGGCCAAATCTGAGTTGTTGGTTGTTTTTTGGGTTGTTTTTGTTGTTGTTGTTTAACATCATGAATGGAATGAGATAAATATAATTAGAAATGAGGATTTTTTTTTCCCTTTTTGTTTGTACCTAAAAAAAAAAAAAAGGAGGCTGCATTTCACAAGGGTGCTTTTTCATGACTTCATTGAATTTAAGTGACTTAATTGATGCAGTTAAAGCATTAACTTTGCTGCTTTAAAAAAAAAATGTCTCCGGGCAAATATTCTGTCATATTGTTATTATTTAATGCCAGCTGCAAAGCCCCGGTATGGGAATTGCTGCATAGCGCAGTAAGCCATGGTCCATGTCCCAGGGGCATCCAATCCCAGCAAGGTTGTTAGACGGTATTCATTGCAATTTGATGGACTTCATTTATCTAGACAGCCACTTATTTAGAATGAATTGGAACCCACTGAATCATCTTAATTCAGAGCCTTCTACTGTACCACGGGTCTGCAGCAGCTATTAAACCAGGGAAGATTTGGTGGCCATGACACAATGAATGTATTATCTCTGCAGAACTCTCAGGGAATGATGAATCATCAGCTTTATGGACAAGTGTTATGTAATATCCACCATCACCTTTTTTTTTCCCTTCTCTCTTTCAGGTTTTAAGTATGATATCAGTGCTGCAGTCATTGTTACTTATCTTTCCCCAATAAAAAAGTTATCTGTCATGACTATGGTTATTACCCCAAAAGCACAATCATTCAGAGTTTGGAAGAAGAAGAAATAAAGTCATAGCCTGGCACCCTGTAAGAAGACAAGGGGCCCCCCAGATACTAAATTTGCTGATCCAATGAGTTAATGAGGAGAGAATACTTCTCTTTTGAAGGAACTCTGCCCCCTTAATAAGGACCCATCCATGGCAAGCCACTAGGAGCAAAATCTATAAACTATGCTGAGATGGGACAAGGGGAGGGAGGCAGAGTTTATACGTGGTTTTGTTTGTTTGTTTTTGCAAGGCCAAAGGAGGAAGCGTGAAAATATAATGTAAACCCTATTCCTGGGCGAATGTTGATTACCTTAGAGAGCTACATCAAAAGACCCAGAATCACTTCCATGTTATGATAAGACATTATAGCAGGCTTTAGCAGAGGATATGTGTATTTATTAAGTTCTTCAGCAGATGAATGTAAATCTTTAAAAAAAAATACAATGATATTAATAAAAGCCAAGGAATATATTTCTCTAAAAATTCTTGGAATCCATTCACCTACAAGGACTTGTGCTGGCAAGTATGTTAAGCAGCTACAATCAAATTGAAATTTTGGTTTCTAGGAATCATTGATTCTTCATTAATGAGGGAAACAAGCATTTATTAAGTACTTAATGTGTTAGATTGTTATTTGTTCCTCATTCTCGGAGAGGACCATGACATCAGGGAGGTGATACTAAGACATGCAAGTGAATTGGATTTAAGTGAGGGAGAGCTGTGCAAAATCACCAGTCTCACTTTCCCCTCTGGGATCACCTGGATCCAGTGGCAAGATATGGATCAGGGAGACTAGAGATGGCCCTGGATATACTGGGAGACCATGGTCTTTTTAAACTAAGGTCTTTCCCAGAACTCAGTTCGACTGAGGCAACACCAAACAACAATCTCAGTAGGAACTGCTCCACTAGAGAACTGGCTAGTTGAGCAATACAAGTTTCTCTCTCCTCCTCTCCCCTCCCCTCTCTTCCCCTCCCCTCCCCTCCCCTCCTCTCCTCTCCTTTCCTCTTCCCCTCTTTTTCCTTCCCTTCTCTCTGTCCACATGAGGTATCATACTCTTACCTGTGGGTATTCTTCCCAAAGGAATCTAAATTTTGAATGTTGATCACTGAAACTTCACAAGATATCTTGGAGTTTATGGACTAAATTTCTTTCTTAGGGACCATACCTTAAACACAAATCACTATGATTCTCATTGATTGACCAACAGTAAGTCCTAAGCCAAGCTCTACTTTACAAATGTTTGGGCTCTGATTGGCTCAGAGTGAATGTAAATAGCAGTTGTTTCTGTTTTGGCCAGAAACCCTGAGAGTCTTTCCCTCCTAGATTGATTTTTTTTTTAACTAGGTAAAGAGACCCATTCTCTGCCTCATTTCTTACCTACCCTTAATCACTGAATGGGCATTGCCTCAGTCAAACTGAGACCTATTAAAGACCTTAGTTTAAAAAATCTAAGCTCTCCCATTGCATCCAGAGCCATCTCCAGTCATCCTGATCTATATTGTGCCACTGGACCCAGATGAGGAGGAGAGGCTGGTGACTTTGCACATTCCTCCCTCACTTGAATCCAATTCACTTGCATGTCATGATATCACCTCCCTGATGTCATGGTCCTCTTTGAGAATGAAGGACAAGAAACAGCAATATTGATGAGGTATGGGCTCTGGGAGCCCCCTCTAGCTCTCCTTGAGGCCTTGAAGTGCAGGCTCTGAGAACCTCCCTTGGACTCTTGATTTGATTGTCTCATTTGAAGAGGAATTTGCACAAGGCAATGGGCCTTGCATTGTGGCTGGGCCCAGATCTCTAGCCTAGTTACTAACTTCTAACTACTAGCCTAGACCTCCACTGTTCATCTACTTCTCACCCCTGAGCCTATCAAAATATCAATACACGCTTGAACTGGCCTAGCCCACCATTGTTTGTGGTCTCCAGGTGCCTTCCCAATGAGTTAATCACTCATTGACCTCATTAACTCCTCCTGAAGACCCTCCCCTAGACCATCCCTAGATTCCTCCCAAAACCTTCTGTATATAAGACCCTTTCTTGTCTTCATGTTTGTGAGAGTGCCATAGAATAGTGAGAGTGCCATAGAATGACATAGAAGGGTGAGAGTGCCACAGAATGACCTAGCACAGACTTACTCTGTGTCTAATGCAAGCAAACTTTTAATAAATTTTACTTTTCTTTGGCTGGGAAGACGAGTTGAATTCATTCAACAGGACCCAATGTGGTGGTATTTTGGGGTCTCCAGGGCAACCCTACCCCTCTTGGTGGGTGTTAGATACTGCACTATTAGATGTGCAGTATATTCTTCTCTAGACTAATCCAAAGGCTCTATGGAATTTTTAGCACAATGTTTTTTGTATTTTTTTTTTATCATAGCCCTGAATTTTAGGAAAAGTAATGCAAAATACTTTCTGGTTCCATGTCCTGGACTGAATGGTGGATAGGGTACTGTCCGTGGAGTTGGGAAAACCCTGGGTTCAAATCCTGCATCAGCTGCTGACTGATCCTGGAAAGGCTTTAATGTCTTAGTGCCTCAGTTTCTTTATCTGTAAAATGAAAAAAAAAAGTAAACTAGATGACCTCTGATGTCCATTTCAGGAAATTTAAAAGTCTACTTCCATGTTTTTATGATATTTTCAGCTTAATATTTCACACTAGCCTATACCCAATGTTTATTGAGCATTCTTATAATTTATTTTTTTTACCTAGCATTTAGATAATACTTTAAAGTTTCCAAAGTATTTTACCCAGATTATCTTATATAATCCTCACAACAACCTTGTGAAATAGGTGCTATTGATGGGTACAGGCTCTGGGAACCCCACTGAATCTTCCCACTTGATGAGGCATTTACCTGAGGCCATAAGCCTTTCATTATAGCTAGACCCAGATCTCTTACTCTTACTAGTCTTTCATTGTCCATCTACTTCCCACCCTTGAGCCTATCAAAATGTCTACTGCCCAAATCTGTTACACTCTTGAACTGGCCTAGCCCACCATTGTCTGTCATCTCCAGGTAGCCTCCAGCTATTTCCCACCTTTATTCCCATTCCTGGAGTCTGATCTCAGTTCCATCAAAGACCTTCCTTAGACTCCTCCTCAAGATTCTTCCCAAACTCCTCCTCTAGATCACCCC
The DNA here is from genome assembly GCF_028583685.1 of Petaurus breviceps papuanus. Taxonomy (NCBI): domain Eukaryota; kingdom Metazoa; phylum Chordata; class Mammalia; order Diprotodontia; family Petauridae; genus Petaurus; species Petaurus breviceps. The sequence goes on along the minus strand of NW_027185698.1, from coordinate 18,494,024 downwards.
TAAATCCTCCCATAATCTTTCTGTATATAAGATCCATCTTGCCTCCATGAAGTGGCTGAGATGCAATCTAGCTCAGACTCAGTCTGTGTCAGATTATTCTGGCTGCTTGTCCAATACAAGCATCACAAATACTTAGGCTCCTTCAGAGACTACCCATTATAGTGAATCTTTAATCAACTTTGTTTTACTTTGACTGAGATAGCTAGTGACTGAGGAAGGATTTGAATAAAAGTCTTTCTGACTCCAACTCCAATATTATCTCTACTGTGTCACATGATGGCATCCAAGCTGAGCTCCTCTAATTCTTATTCAAATAGCATTCTTAGATGTTCACTTCTCCCCTCTTCTGTACTGAGTATAAGTTCCTCAAAGGTAAGGACTGTTTCATTTTCACCTTTGGATTCCAATTCTTCAGCACCTAATGGGTACTTAAATGAAAGCTTATTGATTAATTCTTCCTGGAATAGAGTTTGAAATGTAATTATGTACCCCAAATAGCTTCATTTAGTAGTCCCTTATCATTTGTGTGTGTGTGTATCCAGAGCCTTATGATTTGATTAAAAAAAGTGTTGATCAATAAATAATATAAAATTTGTATATATTTTAAAAGTGGAAGAATCTCCGAAATGTGTTGATATCTCAGAGGCTAGCCAGACCATTGGTGGGAGCACCGACCATGTGCTGAGAATGTCCTTATTCAAACCAGAGAACTATGGCTCCCCAGATGCCAAGGAATATGGTTAGTTCTAGTCTACAGAAGACAGTGAATTGGCTCAGACTCAACAAGACCGAGGGAATGTCAGTATGGATAATGTCAGTTCCTCTAGAAGTGTGCCAACTCATTGTTGGGTGGAAAGCGATCCCATGTTGAGAGCACCAACTGTTAAATTAATATTAGAGAATGGTCTGAGAGGCATCTTCTGCCACCATCACAGAAGGCGAAATAGGGTACCCAGGACAAAAGGCCATTTTGTAGTTTTATCTTTTCAGGAGTTGCTGTAGACAAAAATAAAGAGATACCTTACTCGGTGTCCAGTTCTCTGGTGATGAATCTTTCCAAACCAAATTAGACTGGTCCTCAGATGCTAGACCTAATAGGACATTCATAACCTTCCATCCTCAGTTTCCTCATCTATAAAATGGAAATGATAATAGAACCTACTTCCCAGGTTATCTGAGGATCTAGTGAGATAATATATGTAAAATAGTTTGCAAACTTTTTTTCACAGTTTAATTCTAGCTATCATTATGTAGAGTCACATGGTCAGTACTGTAATCCTGATCATTTAAATCATTCTTTTCAGTTTGATAAGATCTGCCAGAACTCATACCTGGCAGGTTTAGCCTTTGAGAACCCTGAGTCACAAGGCATAAGTGCCCAAGAAAGACGAAAGCAATACCAGCAGGTCAGGATTTTCAAAGAGAATATCGCAAATGAAATACTTTCTGCTTAATTACTAGGGAGGCCCTTCTGCAAAAAACTTGCTAGGTGTTTTCCTGCATAGAAGCACCTCCCTAAACCAGTCTATGGTAACTAATAAAAACACCTCTTTTTATTATTTCATGGTGCAATGGAAAAAGTATGAGAGGCCTCTCACAAGCGTTGGAGGGAGGTCTGAAATGGTAATAACAACTGACATAGATGTAGTGTTTTAACATTTATAAAGCACTATTATACATACATACATGCGTGTATATTATATAATTTGATCATGTGAAGTGGGTACTATCATTGTGCCCTTTTTACAGATGGGAACACAGAGGCTGAGAGAAGGTAAATGACTTGGCCAGGTTCACACAGCTAGCACCATGAGGCATAATGGATTAACACTGGATTTGGATTCAGGAAGACCTAAATTCAAATCCTGCCTCATTCATTTGCTAGCTGCATGACTATGAGCAAGTCTCTTAACCACTCTCAGTTTTCTCATCTGTAAAATGGATATAATAATAATAAAGTACCTACCTTTCAGGTGTTCTGAGGATCTAATGAAAAATTTAAAACAGTTTGCAAGCTTTAAAGCACAATATTAATTATTTAGAGTCAGATGACCAGTGCTATAAAACTGATTCTGTGTTACTTTGTACAAATAATTTATCCTCTCTGGGTCTCAATTTTGTATACATAAAATGAGCTATTAGGCCTCAGTGACCTACAAGAGATATTCCAGCTCTAATTTAACTCAAAAAGCATTTAGTAAGTACCCAAGGATCCAATGAAATAATATGTGTAAAATAGTTTGCAAGCTTTTTCATACAATATAAATGCAATATAATTATTTGTAGTTACATGACCAGCACTATAACCCTGACCATTTAAATCATTCTTTCCATGCTTTTCCATTCTGGTCCAAGTCCCTGGCATCTTATCCTGGAGAAAAGAAGACAAAATAATAGTTCCTGTCCTCAAGCTAATAAGTGTTTGAGATGTAATAAAAAACCAAACAAAAAAAAAACAAATAAAACAAAAAACCAACTTGAAAGAAAAGACAACTGAAGAATGGGACATTTTGCAGGACATGACATGAGTCCTATGACAAAAATATTTATGGCAATTCTTTTGGTGGTGACAAAACGAGAAACAAAAACAAACCCCCAACAACTAGAAGCTAAGGGGATGACCATTAATTAGGAAATAGCTGAATTAACTAGGGAATGAGGTGATGGAATACCAGCGCTCTGTAAGAAATGAGGAAATAAGATGGTTTCAGAGACACAGATCAGATACAATCTGATGCTGAGTGAAATGAGCATCATTGAAGAGAACAATATAAACTAGAGTTTCAACATTCTGAAAATGAATAATTTTGAAAGCTGTAAGAACCCTGATCAATCTAACGACTATCGTTGATTTCAAAGTACCCGTGATGAAGCATGATAGCTCTCTTCTGACTCAGGATCCCTCATGATGCATTGGTTTTCTGTATCCAGCCTTTGAAGAAATTTGTTTTGCTTTATCTATATTTATTTATTGCAAGGATTTTGTTGTTATTTTTTCCAATAACATATGGAGTTAAAGGGAGAGAAAATAGATCTCTATTAATTAAAAAATAAAATTTAAATAATTAACAAAACAAAACAGTGGCTCAATGACTTTGTGCCATACGCCATACTAATCTGGCATATGAGATGTACAACAGTGTGCAAGGAAGCACATGATAATACTTTGCATTTCTCTGAGTTACTCCTTCCTCATAACACAATTCCCAGACGCACTGATAGCATAGCCAGAGAAGATGTCTATGGCTATGTACACCTCTCCCTCTCTGCCCTTTTTCTCAGGGTTTTCAGAGAAGTGACTTTCCACTTGACACACAACCAGTCCCGAGGTTTGACAGAACAAGTTCTGGGTGGCCTTCCCAGGCCCAAGCACTGTACTGCCACTGAGAAGAGTCAGCAGCCCCAATTGGCTGTGACAGAAGAGGAATTTGAGAAGGAGTAGAGAACAGGAGGGGATGGGGTGTGGTAAGGGGAGGGAGGTGGGAGAGAATGGATCTGTGTGCTGTGGTTTAGATGGTGTTTGTTTCTTTGAGGATTCTGCATTTTTAACTCTGTCAGGACGGACCTATCCAATAGCAAAAAAACAAAAACAAAAACAAAACACCTTCAAGTCCTACCTGATAAATCTTTCTTTATGCTTCTGCCAATATCTGTGTGGGTGTCTCATGACCTTGTTTCTTGGAACATTTCCTTCTAAAGAAAATACATGAAATGAAGGAGAATCTAAAAGCCTCTCTCTTATTTACTTCCTCATAACCATACTAGTAGAATTTACATTTAATACTGCTATTAAAACTCCATCTAAAATATTATGTTTTTTACTAACAACAGCAATAGTAATAGTTCATATTTATGCAGTACTGTGAGCTTTGCAAAATGCTTCATATCATCTCATTTTAGCCCTATAACAACCTGATGAGGTAGGTGCTCTATTTTATTGATTGTCCCATTTCACAGATGAGGAAACTGAGGCTAAGCACTCCAGGATAAAAGATAAACATTTCTGGGATTTAAAACTCTTCACATACTGGCTCCTTATTTTTTCAGTTTTTTTATATGTTATCTCTCTCCCCTCCCCCCTCCCTTGCCCATGCATTCAACAGTTCTGCCATACTGGCCTTCTTGTAGTTCCTTGAATATGACATTCCATCTCTCTGCAAATTTGCACTGACCATCCGGATCCCTAGATACTGTCTCCCCTTAACTCTTCCTTTTGGTTTCCCTAGGTTCCTTCAAGACTTAAATCAAATCCCATTTTCTCCAGGAGACCTTTTTTGGTCCTCCCCAGCTAATTATGTCTTCCTCATTCAGATTACCTTCCAACAACTTTGCATGTATCTTGTATATACCTAATCGTTTACAGGTTGTCTCCCCATTAGAAATCAATCTCTCTGAAGGCAGGGTCTGTGTTCACCTTTTTCTGTATTACCGGTGTGTAAGCACAGTGATTTACTATGAATAAATGTTTAATAAATTCCCATACTCCTTAGAATATAAATACTATACAGGGGTAGGGAAAGGGCTGTACTTGAGGACCTAGAGGCCACATGTGGCCTTGAGGCTGCAGGTTCTCCCTGCCCCCCCCCCCTTTGAAGAGTGGTACCATATTTGACTAGAATCATAACCAGCCGGAGTCCTAACTCAAAAAAAAAAGGCAACCGCCGCCAACTGCCAACCGCAGGACTGTTAGCTCGGCTTTTCACTTTCTCTTGCTCTGCTATGTCAGCACGTCCATGGGGCATGGGAGATCTTTAATCCCATAACCCTTACAGATGATCTCAAAACTGTCTCAAATTCCAGGATTCTAAAGTTTCATTCTTTCTTTAAAATGGGAGCCATATATACTTTAGATTGAATGACCCTAGAAAAGTCCAGATCTCATCTTGGAAGGTAACAAATCTTATCTACATACCCAAGACAGGAGGAGCTGTAGGATCCAGGAGCCTCTTACAATTGACAGCCTAGGAGGCTCCAATCAGACTCTCCTTGCTTTCTGGAAACAGAGACTTCATCATTCTTCATCTACATTTTGTTTTGTTTTGTTTTGCTTTTTTCTTAACCAATTCTTCCAAAGCAGATAAAAATGTAAGGCAGTAATGACCATAATAATCCAACAGCATGTGAGTGGTCCTATCAAAATACTACTGGGTTTTATGTTGCTTTTTTAAAAAAATATAGCCAAATTCAAACATCTGTGGTTTTTTTTATAACTGAATTCAGTTATTTAACTAGCTAGTAACCATCTCTGACCATTTTTAAAATAAGCAACTGTTTGGTTACTAAGTGGTACAGTGGGTCTGGAGTAAGGAAGACCTGAGTTCAAATTTACTTACTAGCAGTGTAACCCTGGACAAGTCATTTAACCTGTTTCCCTCAGTTTCCTTATCTGTAAACTAGAGGAGGAATTGGCAAAACACTCCAGTATGTTTGCCAAGAAAACCCTATATGGAGTCACAAGGAGTTAGACACAGCTGAAACATGTGAGTAGCAATAACAAAACAACTGTTTGGCAGATTCCACTCCCTCCCCTCCACCTTTTTTCTTTTTCAAGATTTGTGTGAATTCTCACATATAGCAAGCCTCTGCTTCTAGTTAATACATAGAGTAAGAAATGAATGCTTGCCTACATGGAAAAAAACTGAGATGCGCTCAGGAAGCAAATAGACAAAACCCAAAACAACACATGGGGGAGTGTTTGGCAATGTGGAGATAACATGGGGGTGGGAAGGGAGATTGATTGAAATAAATGGTATTTTATTTTTAAAGTTAATGAATTTGGGGTGGCTAGGTGGTGGGAGTCAGGAATACCTGAGTTCAAATCTGGCCTCAGACACTTAGACACTTAACACAAAACTAGCTGTGTGACCTTGGGCAAGTCACTTAACCCCAATTGCCCTACCTTCCCTTCTCCAAAAAGAAAAAAAAAGTTAATGAATTTTTTGTCCTTTTTAGATAAAATTTTAGAAATAATGAAGAGGGAAAAAATGAGGAATGGAAGGAAAGGAAGAAAGGAGGAGAAGAGAGGAAAGGCAGATGGAGAAAAGAAAAAAGATAATAGACCTAAACAGAGACAGAGAAGCAGAGTGAAATGTTTTTAGTTAGCTATTTCAAAAAAGTCAATATACTTTTGTGTTATTTCTTAAGCTTTTTAAAATCCCATTTTAGAATTCTTAGGAAAGGTTTCCCTATCATTCATTCTGTGCCAACGCAGAGAAAGTGAATCAGAACAGAAGTGGTTATCCAGACAATGCAGGCAATGTATCCCATTTCTCTATGGTACCTCCCCCAATAAGTTCTTTTGCCTAAATATCCAGACAGTTGATCCAAATGTGGGTTTTCCTTTTCTTTGCTTGGAATTGTCCAGGTGACTGACTTGATTATTTCTCTGTGCCTGGAGCAGATCCAGTTGAGGGGAGTCAGTCAGCAGGATGAAGTCAAGCCAGAAGAGGGAGCCACATACCCCCAGAGAAATGAGGGAAAGTGGTTCTTCAAGAAAACACCATACTAGGACCCTCAGGTGTAAAAGCCTAGGGCTGACAGAGAGGTGACTGGGAGACACACAGTGATGATGGGTGAGGGTCTGCTCAGGGAGAAACTACATCCCCATCCACACACCCACGTCGACTGTCTTTAGTATTCTGGAGCAAAATACCAGTTAACCTGCCCTAATTACAGCCTGGGCCATCTACCCTCCAGCAGTGAAAATTATAATCCATACACATTTTCGTATCTGTAGACCCAGTTAAAGTTAACTGAATGCTAATTTAGGTCCATGCTCAGTTTTTTTTTTCTCTCCAACTCAGCTCCACCACATGATTGAGGTTTATTATCCCAGATATGTGAGAGTCCCAAATGTTACTGTGTGACTTTGAACAGATCTGTTCTCCCACTTGGGACTCAGTTTCTTTACCTGTAAAATGGGGAACATGAGGTTCAACCAAATGACTTCTAAGGTCCCTTCATGTTGTAAAAGCCTTGCAAACCTAGGAAATATCATAGATAAATGAGAGAAGATTAGTGAAGGGGGGGGATGAGTGTGGATGAGTGGCTGAGAGGGATATTTGGTAACATTCCCAACATCCTTAGGGCGCAGCTTGGAACCTTCTAAATATGTCTTGCTTTCATTGGCACTCAGCCATTTTTCCTTCTTCCCTGGCAGGACATTCTAAATGACATTCCTATGTATTGTAACCAGATCCCCATTTCTTTTCTGCTTGATGTTCTGTATCAACATCAGGAGAGGCAAAACCACTGAAGATTCGATGGGACAGTGCTAAAGCCATGGCGGAATGCCTTTAGTTATTATTACCAGAGTAAATGAAGAAACTGCAGACCAGATGGGTGTATATTATCTTTCCAACTAAAAAAATGTCCTATTAACAGAGATAAATGATCTGAAATGGCAGAACATTTTCTTGCAATTTTAAAAAATAATAGCAGTGATATTTTAGGAGATATTTCTGCAATTTTTTTCCAAGGGTCCTGCTAAAAACCCCATTTGATATTGATAGATACATTCTTAAAGTGGCTGTTGGCACATTAATAAATATTGAAACCTGAGAGAGAATTTTTTACACCAACTTTAATAATCAGTATAAGAGTTTTAGGACAGAATGTGAATAGTTGGGTGACTTCGAGGTTTAAAAGTGGTCAAATTCAACATCCCAGCTAGGAGGCACAATGTATAGAGAACTAGGCCCAGGAGTCCAGATAACCTAAGTTCAAATTCAGACACTAGCTGTGTGCTCTGGGGCAAGTCAATTAAGTTCCTTTTACTTCAGTTTCTTTAGCTGTAAAATGGGGATTTGCACCTACCTCTCAAGGTTGTTCTGAGGATCAAATGGGATATTCATAAACTATTTGGTGCAGTTCTTGATACATAGTAGGCACTTTCCTTCCTTCCCTTCATGCCTTCTTCATAGGTACATTTCATCATTTCATAGCATCATGCATTAGGGTAGAAGATCTAACCCATCCCCTTCACTTTTCCTAGGAGAAAACTGAGGCCTGTTTTGTTAAGCAAATTCCCTAATGTTCACATGGAGTAAGTAACAAGATTGGGTTTTGAACCTAGGACTTCAGGCTCCAAATCCACTGCTTTTTTCACCCTGTCTTATCAATTGAAAGTCAAACAAATAGAGTTTTTGCAGAACATGAGGGAGAGAACACACCTTAAAGATGTTGGGGAAGTAGTAGTGTATTTCACTGAAATTATTATTAGACCCCCTAATTCTTATCGTAGGAGCATAGATCTAGACACAGGGAAGGCACATTTCACCGAGGAAGTCATAGTTTCTAACTTCCTTATCATTCAGGTGAGGAAACAGACCTAGGAAAATTAAGTGACTTGTCCAAGGTCATGGAATAATTGACAAAGTGCTGTAAGGTACCTTGAAATTTATGTATAGTAGAACCTCACCACCCTCTCCTGTTCCAGATGGGAAAACTGAGGCCTAGGAAAAAAGCCTCAGTAGTGAGTATCAGAGATTTAAATCCAGGTCCTCTAAGGCCAGAGCCAGTATTCTTTGTACTATGTCTTCTCATGATTTCTATTGCTAATAGTCATCATATGATTTAGAGTTAGGAAGACTCTTAATCAATCTAGTATACCTCTAGTCCAATCTACTCATTTTATAAATGAAGAAAGTGAGACTCCAAATGTCACTTACCCAATGTCACTCAGGTAACAAGTGGCCTAGGTGAGATCAGAATGCAGGTCCTCTGTCTCCACAAAGGCAATAATACTTTTCACTATGCTATCTGCCTCCTCTTAGTTACTTTGAAATTTATAAAAAAGTGGCCAACGTTTTGGAGATGGACCTACCCAAGTTTATCTCGTCTGGTTCTTGGACTTGCTGCCTGAACCCAGTCCACAGCTGAACCCTTATCCAAAGTAGATAGGACCTACCACAGCTTGTGTTCTTTTGATATTGGCTTTGGGAACCTAAGGCAAGATGAGATCCCAAAAAACCCTTTAGTCAAGGAGTGAAATCTCTGTTACAGCTAAAACTTGAATGTCATTAGAAAGAGGAAAGCATTTCCTTAATTTGCATTAAGCCATATCTGTAGGCAAAAAGGTATTTAGCATAAGAAAAATACAATTAATTTCTGAGATGTTTATTTTCTTTTGAAAATCTCTTTTCCCAAGGAACATAATGATGGCACACTGATTTACAAAGCACCATTCTTAGAAGCCTCCAAAATGGTTTCTGTGCAATTAGGTTACCTTGAATTTTAATCCCAACAATACCTGGAATGTACATGAGGCCTTCTGAAAAGCTTATTGTCATCTTAATTATTTTTATACTATCCCTGTGGTCCAAATTATGTTTATGCCTCTATATTTTTATTTTAATTTTCCAATTGGAACATTTAAAAGTGAATGGTTCCTTCAAGGTCACAAAATTCCTGAGTGAATAAAAGACATTGCCACAGTCTTCCAAAAAATAATGGATGAATGTTTCAGTTTCCTGAATGGCCTATCACTAACCCAGGATCCCTTTCCTAGCCTCAATCCTCTCCTAAGTAGGGAAAGGCAGAAAAAGCTTCAGAATCCTTCTTGCATTTGTATGGTGCTTCTAACTTTGAAAACTACTTGTCATATGTGTTATCTTATTGGTGGCTATGGACGAGTCAATCCCTTTCTCAAGGCTTTCATGCCCTCAAGTATAAACCAGCAGGGTTAAAATGGGTGATTTCTAACTTTTCTTCCATTTCTAAAGTCCCACAGGTGCTTTTGTGGATGCTTGATAGTGTGTGTCCTCTACCCTCCCTGTATAGATAAGAAAAGTGTGTCTCATGGTCTCACGGACAGAGCTAAAAAGGACCTTATAGGTCACCTCATCCTACTCCCTTATTTTTGAGAACCCTAGAGAGGTAAAGTTACTTGCTTGAGATTGCAAAGGCACTAAGTTGTAGGCTTTGGATTTGGACCCAAGGCCCATCCAGCTGGGCAGAGCAGTGGATGTGGAATGAGGAAGATCTGAGTTCAAATTCAGCCCCACACAATTACTAACTGTGGCTCCCTAGGCAAGTCACCTAATCATTGTTTGCCTGTTTCCTCAACTATAAAATGCGGATAGTAGTAATACCTACCTTTCAGGGTTGTTGTGAGGTTCAATTAAAATAATATTTGCAAAATTCTTAGCACAGTGCTTGGCACAAGCAATCCTTGCTTCTAGGACTTCAAATCCATCATTCTTTCTACTATGCCATTCTGCACAAGGAAACTGTAGAGCTTAGGATAGGGGATCATAGATTTAAGTCTGGAAGGTACCCCCTCTCACCACCTCATTTTTTAGATAAGAAAATCAAGACCCAAAAAAGTAAAATTGTTTATCATTAAGTTTGTGGCAACAGGATTATTTGAACCTGGGTCTCCTAGTTTTTGCCTAGATAGCTTATATTGTGTCACAGATCTGCCTAAAGTTATGCCTGCCATTTGGAACAGTGACATTTGGACCATTTCCTCCATGTGGCCTCTTCTAGACTCCCCTTGCCCAATTTCTCTCTATAACATAAGTCATTTTTCCTTCTGCCTCCACATTTTGGTGTATGTGGCTATCTATACCTACCCAAGTTTGGTATTTGGAGTTGAGGGCTGAGCTCTCCAGCATATTCACCAGATATGCTTCTTATCCTTCACCTTTACACCAGTATGCTTGGTACCAGGTTCCTCTATCTCATCCAAGGGTTAGACCCATCGAATTCATGCTTCAATGGGCTAAGCATTCCTCTGGTGAACTTTGCTCCCACAGGAACCCAACTTACCCAAGGGTAAATACTGAGGCTCCAGGGGATTAGACTCAGGTAACCATCAGAAGCCCAAGAAGGGACCCAGAGTTGGGGGTTAATCATGCCATTTAGTCAACCATGCAAATTAGCACATGCTCACATGCCCAGGGCCTGGAAGAAATCAGAAGGGCCAGGAGGAATTTCAATATGGTCTGTTTCTCCTTCAAATGACTTTTGGTCAGGTTATTTTTGTAGTTGTTGTTGTTGGTATTTAGATTTGTGGATATAGGCAATTACGTGTGTGTGTTTTCTTAACCTAGGCACAAGTGAGATCAGGAAGCCAGGTAGAATGAGTGAGTTAAGGAAAGGGCAAGGCAGAGCAAAGGCAAGGTCAGGGGGCAGGGAGGAGAAGTTAGAGGACATTAAAGAAATATTTTTTAAGACAAAAGTAAAAAAAAAAAAAGACACACACACACATCCAAAACCAAAAGACCCAAATATGTCTACAAAGGTAAAGCAGGGAATGCAATCATTTAATCATATGAGCAGCCCACATTGAAAGCTGATCCTTTCTTCTTTTTAAAGGGCACTATTACAATCGGTGTACCTGGGAGCAGGGGTTCGGACGGCTGCATTTAGTTGCAATTGTTCAAATATATGCTCTTCATAAAAGCCCACATCTCCCTCTGACAAGGGTTGTAACCCTCATACACTTGCCATAGAGTCTGCTGAACTGAAGCTATTAGACTGTATTCACTTATACCTTGCCAGCATAGATCCCATTTCCCAATTATTGGAACAGTGAGTAGAATAAAAGCAAATGGTGGTAAAGTAAACAACATGAAAAGAGTCTTTCAATATCTGGAGAAAGCTGAGAGATTGATTGAAATTAAGTAGCTGGAAACACTGTCCCAGGCCTTAAAATGCAGTGCATCTGGGGAGGGGCCTAAGAGGAGGAGGGAAAAGGGGAAAGAAAGCATTGATGCTAAGAAAGAGAATTGGTATCTGGGATTTCCTCTGCAATTTAATGCTGTCAAGCTAGAGCCTTGTACATCTATCCAGATTGAGCACATTGTTATTACTGAAGCACAGCTAGCTTCTAGGATGGATTAAAGAGCTAATAGGTGAAGCCAGCTGCATGGAGCATCTGGTTTTTCCAGTGAGAGAAGAATTCCGTGCAGAATAAGAAAATCACAGACTCCAGAGTTTTCTCAGGGTGTGCAGCTTTGGAGATGGGCTGCAGAAACCCTAATGGCCTTCAAAAGAGTCACCAACTCACCAAAATCTCAGGGCTCCGTCCCACATTTGCCCATATCCCAAAGGTCCTTCCATCTAGGGCATTGCAGCCTGGAAAAATACAGACATCAGTAGCCTGGAAAAATACAGTACTGTTTTCACTCAAAGTCCTTCTTTTCCCCAGAATAATTTCTTAATCAATGCCTTGACCTAACGTCCATAGGCGTACACTCTCATGCAGGATTCCTGTGTCATTAATTTCCTAGAGGAACAAATGAGCCTTTCTCTTCTAAATAATCAAAGGATCCCTCAACACCCAAACAGAACTTGGCAAAATGAGGCAGTTTTACAAACAATAAATCTAGGAAAGTATCTGAAAGTGATTCAAGCAGATGCCCCTGCCCACTGTGATTTAGCAGCTCAGTGGCATAGAGGGTAGAGTGAAGGTCTGGGTTCTCACTTTGCCTCAAGATGACTCTGGGCAAGACTTAATATAAATCCAAACATGAGTAGCTTTCCAGAGGACTGCTGCTGTGAACAGCTTTCAAGGTTCTGATTACACAGTATAGCAAACTCTCTATTTATTAAGTAACAAACTAAGACAAAACATTCACAGAAATTAAAATACAGCATTCACAATGTTATGGCATAACAACTTTTCACTAAAATGGCCACATAGTTTTCACCAAAGTGGTCACACAGTTTTAAGCTAATGGTAACATTCATTTAAGGCAAACCTCCTTAATTGACACAAAGTACAGAGGTCAAAGTTCTCCACCCCTTGGTCACATTGTCTTAATCTCTTCAATCAAAAAGTCCTCTTTCTTAATTGGAGAAGTCCTTAACTCAATCATCTAAATATAAAGGTCGGAGTTCTCCACCCCTAGGCCACAGAAAGTCATGATTTTCTCAGTTTGCATTAAATACCCAAGGAGAGGTCTTTTCATCTTGCCTCAAGGCTGGCTCTCAGCTTCCATGGTTCCTCTTCTGTGGTCCCAGCTCTTGCCCAAATCTATCCAACTACCACCTGGGTTCAAAGGCAGACAGCTCTCAGTTCTTTGTCCAGCTTCTTTTTCAGTTCCTGTTCTATATTGAAGTTCACGGTGTCTGGTCCATCTCAAGTCCTTCACGTTTTCTGTTCCCAGGAAGACAAAGCTTAACAAAGCCATGATAACATCCATGCACATTGCCGGCACCCTCATCAATTCACAATTTGATTCACAATCAAATCAACATAGACCCAACAACAAGGTCTGAGGAATCAACACAAATCATCAGCATATTCCCAGGACCTCTGAAATCATCATCAAGACCCTCCTCCAGAATTTCTGTAAACATTCAACAAGAAAATCCTCTTTCAGGGCTTATGAACCAGCAGTAAGGTCCCAGGGCTTCTGTAACAACAGCACTGTCCTCTATCAGCTGACAAATCTGACAAAGTAACATCAAAACAGACAAAGTACCAATACCCCAGCCAGGCTCCTCCCAGTTCTCCTCTCTTCTCATTTCTCAGTTCAGTCCTCAGTTCTCATTTGTCTTCTCATTTCTCAGTTCAGTCCTCAGTTCTCATTTCTCTTCTCAGTTCTCAGTTCAGTTCTCAGTTCTCTTCTCTCTCTCCAGCAGCAGCAGCCCAGCCTCCAGATGATCACTCCCAGAAGTTCTGGCTTCTCTCAGCTTGGGTTTTTCCTTATATGTGGTATTAGCTCCTCCCTGTTCTTCCCTTTCCTGTTACATCAACAAGTTCATCCCCCTGTGGGATTCACAAGTTCTGGGTCTTAATACTTGACACAATTATGAACTTGAAACTAAGTGCTAAGTAGCTGTTAGCTTGCCAGTACAAGGGGCAGGGAAGATCTTCAAATTCCCATTCCCATTACATTTTACCACCCCTTTCAGCTTCAGTTTCTGAGGCTTAGTTTCTGAACCCACTCGTGTCTGGAGTTAGCCTGCTCCACTATTGGACAGCTCATAGCCTTGCTATAGACAACTTCTTCTCATGTGTAAATTGGAGATAATAATAGCACCTACTGCAAAGAGCTCTTGTTATAATAAAGTGAGATAATATATGTAAGCTTTGTGGAAACCTTAATGGTTACATAAATGTTATTGTTATTATTATCTGTAGTAGTAGTAGCAGCAGCAG
>NW_027185698.1:18451461-18479811 GCF_028583685.1 Petaurus breviceps papuanus | reverse complement strand
GTAGTAGCAGCAGCAGAAGTAGTAGTAGCAGCAGTGGTAGTAGCAGTGGTAGTAGTAGCAGCAGTAGTAGCAGTAGTAGTTATAGCAGTAGTAACAGCAGCAGTAGTAGTAATAGTACTGGTAGTAGCAATGGTAGTAGTAGCAGCAGTAGTAGTAGTAGTAGCAGCAGTAGCAGTAGTAGCAGCAGCAGCAGTAGTAGTAGTACTGGTAGTAGCAGTGGTAGTAGTAGCAGCAGTAGTAGTAGTAGCAGTAGTAGTAGTAGTAGTAGCAGTAGTAGCAGCAGCAGCAGTAGTAGTAGTACTGGTAGTAGCAGTGGTAGTAGCTGTGGTAGTAGTAGCAGCAGCAGTACTAGTAGTATTAGTAGTAGTAATGGTAGTAGTATTACTAGCAGTAGCTGCAGCAGTAGCATAGAGGCACCAAACTGCCTCCATATATCTTCCCTTCCCTGAATTCCCACAAATGTCAGAAAATATGATATTTTAGCTTTGGAGATAATTTTTTTAGGTTAAGCACTTTCTTTTAGCAGTCGTACTCTTTTAAAACAGGTCAGCTACAGATTGTCATGCTAAACTGTGAGAGACTTCCCTACCAGATGTCTTCCATCCTGACAGGAGGGTCCCAGTATGGTATGAGAGTAAGAAGAGAAAAAGGAACACAGCAGGGGGCAGGAGAGAGGTACAGCAAAGATATATCCTTTGACCATGTTCACAATTTTGCCAAGAATTAGTCTGAGCTCCAAACCCTTCCTTGGGCTGGGGATGTTTCATCCTCTTAATAAATGCTTGCTGATTGCTCGGTTCTTCTCTATCCAAACTCACTTCTAATTATCAGCTGGGGATACTCACCAGGCTCCTTCCAAGTCCAAAAGTCTATGGTTTGATGAGAATGAGAGAAAGAGCCTGTGTTTGGGGGGTGGGGGAGGGAGGGAGGTGAAGTGGGAAGAGAATGAGACTGAGACAAAGGAAAAGATAGGCCATCCATTGTAAAGAAAGCCTGTAGTAGATCAATCTGGAGATGGGTAGATATGAATTCTCCTATTATCATCAAGGATTGAGCTAATTAAAACCAAATCCTCATTTAATCCTGAGCTAGTGATCTCAAGAAGCAAAAATAAAATTAGTTTTAATTCACTTTAATTTTAAAAAATAAAAAAAATGTCAACCAGCACCACTTTAGCTGGGGAAAAGAGTATGCTGCAAAGCCAATGAACATAGGCAGGATGTAGAGACACCCAGAAGGATGCGTTTGATCAGGCGTGGGGAATCTGTGGCCTCAAGGTTATATGTAGCCCTCTAGGTCCTCAAGTGTAGCCCTTTGACTGAAACCAAACTTCATAGAACAAGTCTCCTTGATAAAAGTATTTGTTCTGTAAAACTTGAACTCAGCCAAAAGACTGCACCCAGGGACCTAGAAGGCCACATGTGGCCTCAAGGCCTCAGTAGGTTCCCTACCCCTGCCCTAGGGCCTAGGAGTTCACATTATACAATAGATTGAATACTTGTGCTGACAGACATCAGCAACTTTGACCAAGTCACATCCCCTCCCCAGGTCTCCATATCTTCCTTTGGAAAAAGAGGGAGTAGAAGAGGTCATCCCTAAGGTCACTTATGTTTTTAGCATTCTGTGATTCAATCATATAGAAAGTTGGGGGTGACAGGTCAGAGAGGGCTATATTGACAAAGAACAGTACAATACACGTTGCATGACATTGGTAGAAACTCTAAAGATTCTGGTGCTTTCTAACTGGTGGAAGCCTTTTGTTTTTGGTTTATTACCACCGTTGCTTTCTCTTTGGTGCCTGGGCAAGAGAGAAGGTGATAAATCAATCCATAGGACTTGCCAGTAAGTGCATTTAAGTGAAATCATTGTTTTTTTTCCTGTAGCAAGTGCCAAGCTATCTAGTCCCCTCATACAACCACAAGAAGATAATTAAACATGGATATATCTTCAACAAGAAACAAAGGAGAAATTTCCTGCATTTGACCATATATGATAATTGTCCCAGATTTCCCATCTGGGAATTCAGGAATGAGGAATTCCTGAATCAGAACTATTAAGCTGTGGAAAGTTACCTAGAATAGATTAGATTATCCTCCCCTTCCCCAACCTAAAGCAAAACAAAACAAAACAAAACAAAAAAACAAAAAATCGCAGAACTGGAAAGTCATCTACTTCAATTCATGCCTGATAAACTCATTCACTTAAGATATCACTGAGGATCAGTCATCCAGCCTCTATTTGAAGACCTCTAGTGAAAGCAAATCCACTTATGTTTGGAGTTAGCCTATCCCACTTATGGACAAATCAAATTGTTATAAAACACTTTGCTCCCCTTATATCAAACCTACATTTGCCTCTTTTCATCTACTCACTTCTTTTTTTTTCTCCTTCCTTCCTTCCCTCCTGTTTCTTTCTTCTTCCCTCCTTCCTTCCCTCCCTTTTTTCTTTCCTTTCTTCCTTCCTTCTTTCCTTCCTCACTCCCTCCATCCCTTCCCTCTTTTATCCTCCTTTCTTCCCTCCTTCCTTCTCTCTCTTCTTTTCTTCTTTCCTTCCTTCTTTTTATTCTTCTTTCCTTCCTTTCTTTTTCTTTCTTCATTTCTTCTTTCCTCCTGTCT
This sequence comes from Petaurus breviceps papuanus, assembly GCF_028583685.1. Lineage (NCBI taxonomy): Eukaryota > Metazoa > Chordata > Mammalia > Diprotodontia > Petauridae > Petaurus > Petaurus breviceps. The sequence goes on along the minus strand of NW_027185698.1, from coordinate 18,477,196 downwards.
TCCTTCCTTAGAAAATGTAAATTAAGGAACCACAGTATATGGTGTTTGAGAAAGGGGACAGGGAATGGGAAATAGTGGGAGGGATGATACAGACAGACATAGCATAGAGTGAAGCAGATGTTACACAGTATGGATTTTCTTAGTGGGGCACCTTAAAGGTGCATTTGTAAAAATATGATTTTCCAAAAGCAGCAGAAATATAGGAATGCAGGCTGTATCAGATAGGCAGTAGGTCTGTCAATAACACTTATTGAAATGCCCTCTGTGTGAATAACACATCACTAGGCACAATGGAGGAGAGAGATAAGAAAGAGTAAACACCATCACTATAAAGCACTTATCAGGAATCAAACTGTTAGGTGCTATGTAGTCAAAGCAATATAGTCAGAGTAAGGCCTTTCAGATTCTCATAGGTAAAGAGAGAGGTCGAATATTCATGAAAGATACATAAGAACACCTGGGCCAAGAAATTCAAAACACATGCCTGCCTAATTATGGATCAAGGTATATTCTCCAGTAGATTTGGTAGCTGAAAGGATAGGCAGGTTTGTTTATTGTTGTTTTACTTGGATTTGAAATCAAAAGGTTGTATCTGAACTTTGTTATTCACTATGTGACTTTAAGCAAGCTGATCTTCTGAGGCTTTATTTCTGTATCTGTGAAAAAGAGGTAATCAATTAATCATTAAGCATTTCATAAGCTCTTACTGTGTGCTCCATACTTATTAAAAGTTGGTGAAACATAAAAACAATAAAAACAGTCCCTGCCCTCAAGGAGTTTCCATTCTAAAGCGGAAGACAAAATGCACATATGTATAGTAAACCTTTGAGTCAAGATTTTAACTAACAGGTGTCAGACACAGGTCTTCCTTCTCCCCAACCCTTGAAACTCCTGGAAACTGCTATTGCCTGTGCTTTGTCCTTTTCTTCTGGTTGAACTGGTATCTTATTGACCTCACATCAGTTAAGCCAAGAGAAAATGTCACCTTTGGAGAAATGTGGATTCTCTTTCTGAGTCTGTTCTGAAAATCATAGGTTTAGGGTTGATTTGAGCTGGGAGGGTATTGGAGCTCTCTCCAAGTACAGATTGTCATACCCAAAATCCTAATGCTCTTGTAAGGATGACCCCTGAGTCGGGAGATGGTAGCAGAGGGTTGACTTGTGCACTTGCAGGTGCAGAAATCGACAGCCCATAAATACCTCAGTTCTGGGAGGCTTACTTATTTAAGATGAGATCAACAGTTCTTCCATGTACATCCTCTTGCCTTTTACTTCCCTGGCCTGGCTTGGACAGCAGGGAAGAAAAAGCTGGCTGTGAGAGAAAAGCACAAAATTACAGATGGAAAAGACCTATGAGCTCTCGGAGTAGTATCTGCTGCTCCTGAAATAGAGCAGGCTTCCCTTCATGCCCATTTGGCATTCCCCCCACAGCGATTCTCAGTTCCATGTATTAATGGAGTTACAAGGGAATTACAAAGTCTGAAATCCTAAAAACAACCAGTGCTTGTGGCTCAGTGTCTGTGAGGAGCCCAGGATCCCAAATGAAGAAAGGGAAATGCAAGGGACAGACAATCATTCAATCAACAAGTCTAGTCTACTGCCTCTTGTGTGCCATGGTGTACTGACAGGTAGTGTGATGGCATGGAGAGTGCCAGGAGATCTGGCTTTATTTTTTGGCTCTGTCACTCACTAGCTATGAGATGAAGGGAAATCATTTCTCTGCTTTGAGCCCCACTTTCCTCCAGAAGAGAAGTTCTTCACGTTTTCTTTTGGTCATGAACCCCTTTGGCAGTCTGGTGAAATTGATGGACCCCTTCTCAGCACCATGTTTTTAAATGCATAACATAATATACAAGAAAACTATATTGAAATTCATTTTTTTTAAACAATGGGCCCCCAGGTGAGAAATAGCTGGGTATAGATTCTGTAGAATGGGGATAATCATGCTTATATTTAACTGAAAGAGTAGCTTGTTATGAGGAAGGCACTTTGTAAACCTTTAAGCAGTCCATAACTGTGTCCTGTGATGATGGGCAGTGCAAGTGTTGTGGCCTGGGGCCCTACTCTCAGGGACAGTTACAATCTGATGTGTACATTAGATCTCTTATTCTTTGACCCAGACCTACAATTTCATTCACTTATGGAATCTGCCTGTACTGGTACAGATTGCTCACAGATCTGTAATGTATAGTCTCAGGGAGTTGTCTGGAGTCATAGAGATATTTTGTGCCTTGTGGGCAGTCACTCAGCCAGCAGGTGCCAGATACAAGACTGAAACCCAAGTATTATTGACTCCAATGCTGACTCTCTTCCAATAAGCTGTAGCATGGTAATTCTACACACAAAAGAGGGAAAAATGCAATCCTTGCCCTCAGGGGCTTTGCATTTTGATTTTAGGGGGATTAGAGAACCCCAGGATCTAAGACATGGAAGGGAAGGGTTCTTTGTTGTCACTCTGTCCAACAAAAACAGGACATAAGCATGAACCCCATTTACAACAAAACTGAGTGGTCAATCCCTGATCTGGCAGTGGGAAGAAAGCACCAAGATTGTAGCTAGAAGAGACCTCTGGGACAAAGAACTGATATTCTAGAACCAGCCCATTCCTTTTGGGCCATGTGGGGGCCAACCCTCATTGTCGGGAAGTTTTCTCTGTTCATCAACAAACTACTTTGCTATAACTTCTCTTCCATCTTGGTTTGGCCCTCTAGGGTCAAGCAGAGTAAATTTAAGCCTTCTTCTATACCACAACCCTTCAAATAGCTATTAATTAAGACCTCCTCTTTGAGGTTCTCCTTTCCCAGGAAAAACATCCCTAGTTCTTTTAACTCATCTTCCTATAGCATAGTTTCAAGTGATTTCACCAATATGATTGTTCTCTTCTGGATGGCCTCCAGTTTGTCAATGGTTTTCCTAAAATTGGATGCCTGGAACTGAACATCACATCCTAGATTGTCTCTAGCTAGGTCAGGGTACCAAAGGAAATTACTCTTGTCCTTAAAAGATGTCCTTCTCTTGATTCAGCCTGAGTTCAAATTTAGCCTCAGAGACTTACTCTCTGTGTGATTCTGGGTAAGTCACTTAACTTCTCTCTGCCTCAGTTTCTTCATCTGTAAAACAATAATAAAAGTAACAGTTAGCATTTGTATAGCACTTACCTTGTGTCAGGCAGTGTGCTAAACACTTTACAATCATTATCTCATTGCTCCACACAACCACCCTTTGAAGAAGATGCTGCTATTATCTCCATTCTAAAGATGAGGAAACTGAGGCAAACCAAGGTAAAGTGACTTTCCCAGGGTCACACAGGTAGTTTCTGAGGCTGAATTTAACTCAGGTTCTTCTGACTACAGACCTGGCACTCAATCTACTAGGCAACTTAGCCACTGAGGATGACACTAGCATTTCCTTCTTAGGGTTGTCATGATAGGATCAAATGAAATAACATTTGTAATGCACATTGCAAACTTTAAAGATTTAGATAAATGCCAGTTTTTGTTAGAGATTATTATTATGCAGCTTAAGCTCACATCCACACTTTTCCCCTTGTTTGTTGACTCATATTGAGTCTACATTCTGTTCAAACATTGTGTTTCACAGTGGGTCTGTACAGGCAGGAGCAGAATTGTGTCTTGGACTGCCACCCTAACATGATAAGCTGGTCCTACCTTTACCCTACCCAAAAAACCTCCTCCCCTGGTCTATTCCAGTGTCTCATTCTACCATTAGTCATTGCTACAAGTTAAGATAATGAAGGTCTCTGTTAACTATAAAAATTCCTAAGTAGCCATGAACATCTTAGATGGAATTAGTTATAAGGTTAGCTTCTTATATAATGAGACCTTTAAGAAAGGCAGTGGGACATGGTAGAATCAGAAAGACCTGGATTCAGATCCCACCACAGATTCTTAACTACCTTTGTAAGCCACCTTACCTCCCTGAGAAAGCCACAGTTTCTTCATCTGTCAAATGGTTATGCCCATTTATTCTCATTATCTGCATTAGAGCAACTAACTTCATAGGGTGATTGCTTGGAGGTTTTTTTGTTTTTGTATTTTGTTTTTGATTTTGGAGAGGATCAAATAAGATAATGTATGTAAATATTCCATAAACCTTAGAGTTAATATATACATATTAGCCTGTTGAATTGAATTGTTGGATGGACTCTGAGAAAGATGGAAAGCTGAAAGGAAGAAGGTAACATTAATAGGAAAAGTAAGAAGATGACAAAAGTTACTATTTCATTCCCCATTTTATCTCAGGTCAGTCAGACCTAAGCAAGAAGGTGGGTATAACTAGATCTTTTCCCCATGCATAGGAAAGGAGGAGAGGCCCCTGCATCTCTGGACATTTTGCCAGAAACTCACTGTCCTCCTAAAAATACTTTAATTTCATCTGGCTCCGTGGAACACTAATATTTCTCACCCTCCTTAATCATAATTCTCTCTTTGCAAAGAATTGATCATTTCTGGCATTTGACCCAAGAAACTTTCAACTCCCCGAAATAGTAGCTTTCCCTCTCCAGCTAGAGAAGCCTCATCAAAAGCCATTCCCAGCTGTCGCAATGACATATTCTTTCAAAGCCTCTAGAGGGCAAGATCACTGTAATTTGCTCCTAAATTTCATCTGAGCCGTGATTCCAATTCCGTCAGAATTATGAAATGTCCCTTTGAATTAAGCAAGCCACAGCAGCACTTAAGCTATCTCCGGGATGGCGATATATCCCATTAGTGGCTGCTTTACGGATTTCATTGAAATCCAAATTCATTTGTAATGGCCCCACAATTGGCTCTCCCAACCTTGATCACTACCAAAAAAATTGTCATTGATAGAAAAGATGTATAAGGAATCAATGTACAGTGTTAGTGCTACAGCAAAACTATTTCGGTGCAGACAAAAGATATTTATGGTCATATGCTCTGACTTGCAGTTGTTGACCAGCTCAGGATATATAGTCCACACTTTTTTTCCAGGAAAATCAGCTCCTAAACCAGCAACCTGAATTTCAGAGAATTATGAAGGGCTGAATATGGGAAGGCAACTATTACAAAGACACCACAGGATCCCCCAATCCTAGACGGAGAAATAAAGGAGCAAGTCTGACAGACTTCAAGAAAGTTTTTATGTTGCAGAAGAAGAAGGAGGAAGTCAGAACATCAAAAAAGAAATCCCTTTCATTGTAGACTATGTGGACAAAAAAGAATGATTAATGAAATCTGAGGAGAGTCATGGCAGTGAGGAAAGGGAAAAGAGAGTTCTGTTATTACTTCCATTCAAGAATGCATCCAACTCTCACCAGTCTACCACCCACAATCAGGCCCTCATTACTTTTCATGGGAACTATTGCAGGGGCCTCCTAACTTATCTCCTTAGTCTTTCTCCTCTAAGATGCTTCCTCCATGTAGCTGTAAAAATAATCTTCCTGGGGGGGATATAAGAGAGGGAGGACTGGGGGATGGAGTAATCAGTATGTTTGCCATCTTTGGGTGAGGGGTAGGGGAGAGATGGGGAGAAAATTTGGAACTCAGAATCTTGTGGAAATGAATGTTGAAAACTAAAAATAAATAAACAAATCCTATAAATAAATTTTTAAAAATAATCTTCTTAAGTCACAAGTCAGACCCCTTGATTCCTCCTTGATCAAAAAACCTTCAGGGGCTCCTCTGTGGATTCTAGCATAAAATATCAGCTTGTCATCTAACGACCTTCACAACCTGGCACCAACTTAATCTTTCAAATGAATTGCCTATTAAGTGTCCCTAACACACTGGGGACAGTGTGGTCCAGGGAAAGAGCACTGAGCTTGGAGTTGGAGGGTTAGGAGAATACAAACCAATTGGCATGAACTATTTAAGTCTTGAGGGACATTTCTAGCTAGTGAGATTGTGGAGAGATATCAAAGAGAAGGTGACAATTGAGCTGAGCCTTGGAGAGGGTTTGCAATGGGTAGACATGAAGATGTGAGGGAGCCTTCATGAGGTATGGGGGTGTTGTGTGATCAGAGGCTAAGGAGGAAAGTTTGAAATAAGAAGTATTCAGGGGATAAGGTAATTGCCTAAGTTACTAGGTAGATGGGGGTACCTCAAGAGAACCAATGAAATGAAAAAAAGGAAGTTTTAGAGAGATGAAGATGACAATGAGATATCAGCGTACATAAGGCAGCTAGGTAGCATGGGAGATAGAATGCTCGACCTGCAGTCAGGGAGATCTGAGTTCAAATCTAGCCTCAGACGCTAGCCAGTTGGGTGAGTCCCTTTACCTTTGTCTGGAGATAATCATAGCACCCATATCCCATAACTGTTTTAAGGACAAAATTATTTAATATTTGTAATGTGTTTTGTAAACCTTAAAACACTATACAAAAACTATTATTATTATCATCATTATTGATATCAATAAATGGTACGATTAATATTGTTGATATATATACCTATTGGAATTAAAATGATGATAGAAGACATCCCAGGGTCACGAAGCCAGTAAGCAAGGCTGGATTTGAATTCAGATCTTCTGAATTCCAGCTCCAGCACTCTATCCACTGTCCCTCATCTTAGACACACAGGAAGTGAGCAACAAAGCTAGGATCCACACCCTCTGGCTTCCAATCCAAAGATCTTTCCATTGCATGAAGCACTACCTCTTTCATGAATCCTCTCCTGATCCCTTCAGCTTCCTGACGTCATGGACCTCTTAGAGAATGAAGGACAAGCAAGCACAAAGATGATCTGATCCCTCCAGTTACTAACATTCTCCCAAACCTAAATTACCTTGCATTGATTTATATGCCTTTTGAAATATATACCTATGTCTCCATCTCTAGAACGGCAGTCTTCTTGAGAGCAGAGCCTGTTTCATTTTCATCTGTATGTCCTAAGTGCCTACTGCAGTATCTACAATATAGTAAGTGCTTAATAATTGTTTAGCGATTGATCAGTGTGAAAGTCAGACCCACATTAATGTAGCTAAAGTAAAGTCTAGAGTGTTTGTTTTGGTTTAGGAATGTGATTTTATCCATGGATGGAACTCCCAGTGTGGAAGCTCCCTTCAGTGGTGCAGATTTGCTGTTTTTTTCCTGGTGATAAATAGTTTTTTGAGAGATTCTTTGGACACTGAGAGAAAAAGTGATTGCCCCATGGTCACATAGTCAGCCTGTGTCAGAGTGTAGTGAAAACAATGTTAAATTTGGAGTCAATGGACTTTAATTCATACCCATAGGAAAATAATTTAATTTGCTGTCACTCAATTTGTCATCAGTAAAATGATGGGAGTGCAAAAAGTTATCCAATTGTACATGCTCCTTGACCCAGTGAAAGTGTCACAAAGCCCATATGTAAAGAGATCAAAGAAAGAGGAAAAATGACCCAAAGGAACAAAAAGACTTTTCATAGCTCTTTGCATAGTAGTCCAAAACTGAAAACAAAGGGAATGTCTACCTATTGTGAATAGCTAAACAAATCATGGTATATGAATGTAATAGAATATCACTGGGCCATAAGAGTAGATGAAATGAATGATTTCAGAGGAAACTGAGAAGACCTCAATGAATAAATCTGGAGCAAAATAAGAACTAGGAAAAAAATCATTTCTACAATGGTAACATTATAGAGAAAAACAATTTCAAAAGACTTTAGAACTCTGATCAATGCAAGGCTAAGCCACAAATCCAAAAGATTGAAGATGAAACATGTTTTCCAAATCCTGCCAGAGAGGTGATGAACTTAAAATGCAGAATGAGATCTATGTTTTTGGACATAGCTGGTCCATATTTGAGCAGGGAAGATTGGTGATTCAGTGACTAGAATGCCAGACCTGGAGTCAGGAAGACTTGAATTTTTACCTCAGACACTTACTATCTGTGTGATCTTGAACAAGTCACTTAACTTTTGTTTATCTCAGTTTCATCATATGTAAAACAGGAATAATAATATATTTCTCTTCCTGGGTTTGTTGTGAGGATAAAATAAGATAATATTTGTAAAGTGCTTAAAACAATGTAATTCCAATGGTGATAAGGAAGAGAAGAAAGAAGAGAAGGAAGATGGTAATGACAGAATTTGTTTTGTTGGACTATGTATATTGATTGAGGTAGTTTTCTTTTTTTTTCATTTTATTGCTCAGTGGGGAAGAAGAGATAATAAATGTCCCTAAAAATAAAAAAAATAAATCAAATGAGCAGGTGGACTTGATTACTTCTCTGGATTCTTCTATCTCTAAGTCCCCTATACTATTCTTTCATGATTATTGATTAAAGGTGAGCCCTCTATCCATGACACCTTGCTTGCCTCTCATCTCAGAGTTGATTAAAGGATTTAATTTACCAGTTTGCTTGTTGACACAGAAACTCCAAAAGGGTTACAGCTAGCATTCTTTTGCTCTGAGACCAGGAGAATCAGAGACTGGCTGGACATGAAGGGCTGGGTGTTATTTCTTTCAGCTCCTGTGATCACCGGGGAACAAGGAATTTCATGAATTCCTGCTTACCTCATACAACCAGTACATTAGGATGCTCTTCTAGTCTCTTTCTGGAAAGCTTCGTCATACAGAGCCACAGCAGGAAGGAAGTATCTCTGTGGGCCACCACCCAAGTAATCAGTCCAGGATGAAATCTCAAGTCCCCCATCTGTGCTGCCCCCACCTCCCTTGGAGACAGGCCACTCCATATCAACTGGCACTAAAAATATTTCAGCGGGGCCCGAGCAGAAGCCTCTCCATCACCTTCTATAAGCCTCACCTAGAGCAAGGAAGAGATTTACCCATGCTGACAGACCTCTTTATGACAGTGATGATACAGCAAGATTGGCATGGGCACATCAGGTGAGGATTTATGAACTCCTTTAGATGTTTAAAAAAATGTTTCAATTAACAAGGATTTCTTTTTCTTTCTCTTCCTCCCTAATGCCCATGTAGAAAGAAAAACAAAATCCTTATAACGCTATGCATAGTCAAACAAGACAAATTCCCACCTTCTTCATGTCCAAAAATGTTTACTTATCCTCACAGAAAGATTTCCATTTTGCTTTGCTGTTACAAGTAGTTTCATCACCCCCTCCCATCCACCCTGTCTCCCTCATCCTTTTTGTGTATTCCAAACTTCACCACAAGCTATCAATATGATTTCAATTCTAGCATCTCTTTCCTCACTTGACTCTTTCCCAGATTCTGCCTTGGGCCTTCTTTTCATATGCTGCAGTCTGCCTGCCACTGGAGTCTTTTCCCTGCACTAACTCCTACTCAGGCTCTATTCCAAAGCTAATTTTCAGTTTCAAAACTCTTGAGGGGGAGAAAGACAGGACTGGGAAGCAAGCGTTAACATTCAAAGCCTTTTGGAATACCCAGCTTGGTTTTTCTTCCCTCCTCCCAACCCTGAAGTCTATGTCTGGCTCTTCTAGACTTTGCTTCTCGTTAGCATAAGCACCAAAGTCACAGAAGGGAAAGCACAATGTATGCATCCTGATCTTGTTTGAGGAGGTGGGTGCTTGCAGGCAAATAGAGTGATTTGTTCAGAGGGAGAAAAGCCTCTAGGGAGGTTATCAACGGTGCTTCCCATGGATGGTACCAGGGGTTCTATCAGAACCAGATCATCCCCTGCCCCATACTGCCCTGACTCCATCTACACACCCCCAAAATATATATCAAGCACCTCCTCATGGGGCACTGCCACTGGAGCTTCCTGGTGAGCATGGGGGAAAATTCAATTGAATTGAATTGAATAAGCATTTACTGAGCCCTCTACTATGCTAGATATAGGGGGGTGCAAAGTCAAAAATCATAGTTACTTCCTTCAAGGAGCTCATATTAAACTGAAGAAAACAAATAAATCCGATGTAATTTCAGTGAGCAAAGAATTCTAACAACTGGGTGGATCAGAATAGGCCTCCTCTTGGAGACTGTATTTCCTGAATTGGGCATCACAGGAAATTAGAGAGTTAGCAAGGGAAGAGATGAAGAGAATTTTGGGCATGGTGGAAAGCTTGTACAAAGACTGAGGTGGGAGATGGAATGACATGCACAGGAAGTAGGAAATAGATCAGTTTTAGCTAGAATATCCTGTGGTTTGTCCTTCATGAAGAGGACCATGACATCAGAAAGACAATGCCATGATTTGCAAGTGAATCGGATTTAAGTAAAGGAGGGCTATAGTAACCTAGGAAGTAGACAAAATGACACCTCCTTGGCAAAGGTAAACTAATCTCTGTCCCCTTCAATGCACATAAAAGTCAACTGCCTCTTTATTTAATTACCCTATAGCTTAAAAGTAAAATAACTGAGTATCTAGAACACAGTCCCTGTGGACAGAGTTTTCCTACTGCCACCTATAATTTGGCACTGGATTCACATTCATTTTTTTTTTTTTTTTTTTTTTTTTGGGGGGGGGGGTCATTGGGGTTAAGCGACTTGCCCAAAGTCACATGGCTAGTAATTGTGTCAAGTATCTGAGGCCTAATTTGAACTCAGGTCCTCCTGACTCCAGGGCCGGTGCTCTATTCACTGTGCAATTCACATTCATTTTATCAGCAATATTCTCAGATTGAACATTGTAGAAAATACTTGCATAGGCAATCCCCCAAGATTATCTTTAGTAATTTAAGAGGAAGATATGTTGAAGTCATAGTATCATATAATTATAGCTGGAAGGAATCTTTAAGGTCGTCAAATTCAGCTCCTTCATTTTACAAACAAGGAAACTGAGGCCCAGATTCACAGAACTAATAAGTATCTGAGGTAGGTTTTGAACCCAGATGTTCCTGACTCCAGTTCCAAAGCTCTATCCACTGCACCATATTTTACTACAGCAAAGTCTTGGAAATCACTACCTTTGCCCTAGCTGTCTAAGGTGACCACTCCCTCATAAAGGTTAGAGAGAGAAAGGTTTTAGTGAAATCTAATGACTAACCACTTCTCAGATGAGCTTTGCCAGTCCTCTCAGCTAGAAATAACTTTAAGTTCATTTAGGCATTTGTTAACTGAGAACCAAGAAGCCAATGATGGATCACCAAAATCAGAGCTAAGTAATGGTTCACCATAGCCTGGTTAATGGTTAGAGGAGCTATTCATGTTTGATTAGGATTTTCTTTTCCATTACAGTAATTGTATGATAATTAACTCCCTTAGAACTACATCTCATTTGGGGGGAAATGTGTACATTTTGAAGTTTCAGGGTTTGCAGATTCTTTTCCCCAGGCAAAAAATAAAAAAGAGCTTAGAATGACCCAGCAGGGTTCCTTGTAAGCCATTAATACGGGACCAGGAGCTGTGCGCCCTTGATTTGTCTCTGAAGGAGACGATGAGTTTCCTCCAATCCAAACTCCTCTAAGTTAGGCTCACAGCACAAAGGTGCACTACCCCAACAACTGCTGACGGATTGGGATTGCCAAGCGGCAAACAGCATGAAGGCCTAATAGACTTTGACTCTGGAGGATCAGCCCGAGATGGATGAAGTATAGGAGGCTGGCCCCCCCAAAGCAGAACCAGTCATTAATACAAGCAACACCCCATGATGTGGTATTTTACATAATGGAAGCAAATTCTTAAACAAACAAACAGAAGCAGATGGCAAGTTATCAGATTTGGTGTTCAGACGAAGACATTTATATTGAACTGTCTGATCTCCACATTGATCTTTCCTTCCTCTGACCTCCTACAGCTCTTATCTCTGTCACACATTTTTTTGGCTCTTAATTATTTACTGTTTTTGGCTGTCTGCTAATTGTTTCCTGTGTATGCCTAGTCTCCCCAGTGAAAACTGCCAGCTCCTCTGGGTGGGATTCCTGCCTTAAATTATTGGGCTTTTTGTTCTGTTATTGTTTGTTTGTTTTGTTGTCTGGTAGCCTTCCACATCATGCCAGTACTTCATAGAGAACATAACAAATGAGAGATTTTTTTTTCCTCAATAAGATAGCAGGTAACAAGAACGACAGGATATAAGGGTGAGTGGATGGATGGGTGGGCGATGGGTGACAAACGCAAGTGGAAATGAACAAGGTATTCAATTCAGTTCCATTCAAAAAACCATTACCATGCCTCAAGTATTTGGCCAGGAGAGAGGCAGAATGGCTTAGTGAACAAGACAATGCTCGTACACCCAGGAAAACCTATGTTCAAGTCCTACCTTGAACACATGCTTGTTGCAGTTGGCAAGTCACTTCACATCTCAGGACCAGTCAATTTTCTAAGACTATAATTTGCCCATGAGGACACGTGAAAGGTTGCTACCTCAGCAGTTCCCCATTCTGGTGAAGGGACAAGTAAATATTTCTGAGATTTAATTATTAAATTTACTCATCTTTCCCTCTTTGTAGAGCTGATACAAGGAAGTTCCGTAGATACAGGCTAATTCTGGTTCATTCTATTTAATAGAATACATTTATGTTGTTACAGGAAGTGCCAGGATTTCACCACACTGGGCTGAGATCAGATTTAATAATTTAAGCACATTCTTTTCCCACTCCCACCTCCAATCCAACAAGGAAGATTCAGACACAAGTTATTAGAAAGAAGACGAAAAAGAACCTGACCTCCCTGAATGGCCAGTGAGACCCTGCCTCTGGTGCTGACTGCAAACACAAGCTCTCCTTCTGTATCAACACAGCATGGAAGTTCCTTCCAGTAGTCAATGGAAGTTGGGCATGTGATGGGCATTGTGGTACAGGCAGGGTTGTTTCTCCAGCACCCTTGGGTTCTTTACATATCTGATTCTCTTACTATAGAAATCATGCAAATTTCCTACATTCACCTCAGTTCTTCACTGGGCTTCCAAAGGAACCATGCAAACTCAGGAAACAGGCAGAATTTGTTTAACATAGAGTAAGTGATAAGGCTTAAATATGAAAAAGAAACAGGAGGTCTCACAATTCTTTCCCTTCCTCTCAAACATCCTCTAGGGGTGGGGAGAAGTAAACCAGAGAGAAAAGATTGAGAGCCTGAGGGAAAGAATCAGGAGATCTCAAAGGAAAAGATGGTTAAAAAAAAGCATCTCAAAAATCAGTCTATTAATCTAGAACAAATCTGTTAAGCACTGAGGATGCAAAGAAAGGACCAATCCCCTACCAGTACTCAGCACAGTGCCTAGTAAACAGTAGGTACTGAATAAATGTTTATTAGTTGCTTGATTCCATCAAAGTTCTTAAATTCTAATGAGGGAGCTATATATAGTGTGTATGTACATACAAAATATATGTATATATATATATTATGCATGTATATACACACACATGATACATATGATGCTAAATATATCACTGGTGGTTGAGTGGAGGAGGATTTAGAGAAAAACCCAAGTCATTTTTTCCTATGTCTGTAACTTTTACATGGCAGCTAGGTGGTATGATGAATAGAACACTGGGCTTCGAATCAGAAAGACTCATCTTCATGAGTTCAAATATGGCCTCAGACAACTATGTGACCCTATGCAAGTCATTTAGCCCTGTTTGTCTCAGTTTCCTCATCTGTAAAATGATCTGGAGAAAGAAATGGAAAACAACTCCAGTATCTTTGCCAAGGAAACACCAAGTAGTGTTATAAATAGTGGGACACAACTGAAAAACAACTTAACAACAAAATACAAAGGTAAAATGAAAAGAAGCTTTCATTCTAATGGCAGGATAGAAAAAGTGGGCAGCTAAGATTTTCAGTAAAGATTTCCTGGAGAGTATGGCTGATGAACTGAGTGCTAAGGGAAACTAAGAAGTCTAAGGGAGTCAAGAAAGAAGTGAATTCTGGGAACGTGAAACAGTTTGTACAAAGGCATGGAGATCAGAGATAGAGTACAGCATATTGGGAATAGCCAGTAGACCAGTATGACTAGAACATGGAATGCCTGAAGGGAGTAGGTAGACTGGACCTAGTTCTGGAAAGGTTTTAAATGCAAATCTGAGGAGTTTTTCTTTTTTCCTAAAGGCAATAAGAAGCCATTGTTTTATGGAGAAGGTATAACTCAATCAGCCTTGGGCTATGGGAACATGATCTTGTCAGCCCACAACATGGAGACTTAAAGAGGGAAGAGATGGGAAGCTGGGAACTGCTGGGATAGGAGATGGGAAATAAGGAGACTGCTGCAATAGTTAGGGCCAGAAAGGTGGAAAGCTTAAATGAGAATAGTCATGTGAGTGAAAAAACAGATTTTATAGAAGTAAAATCAACAAGTCTTAGCAATTGGTTGGGCTGGTCTCCAAGTGTGGGGGGAAATGCAGAAGGTTTGAAAGTGAAGAGGGAAAGAGAGTTTTAACTTTCAAGATTTTGTCATTAGCTTGTAGTGCTTACTATACAATCCAGGACTTAATGACATTGTATTTTCCCTCTCATTGTCTCATGTATGTTATTTGTCTTCCCAGTGAGATTATAAGCTATTTTAGGACATGTAGCATATCACACTCTCCTGTACCCTCCTCAGTGCCTGATATACAGGGAGTCCTGTAAGTCTTAGTGTAGTTTAAGGCATTTAATTGTAAAGCTTCACTAATAGGAAGCATTATAGATAGAGCACTGCATTTAGAATAAGGAAGATTCATCTTTTAGAGTTCAAATCTGGTCTCAGACATTTACTAGTTAGTATGACCCTGCATAAGTCACTTCACTCTGTTTGCCTCACTTCCTCATCTGTAGAATGAGTTAGAGAAAGGAATGGAAAATCACTCCAGTATCTTTGCCAAGAAATCCCCAAATGGGGTCATGAAGAGTTGGACACGACTGAAATGACTAGACAACAACAAAGAAGACTTTGAGGATTCTGTACTTATTGATTAATTGTTCATCCCCTACGGATTTCTGACAGCATGTTTGTCAGACTCTCAGAGATCTTAATATAGATGGTGATCTATGTCCAGAAGGCTGGGAGCCAAGAGCAAGAGAAGGGAATGGAATGAAGTGGGACAAAAGAACTTATAAAGGTATGGAAAGATCTTGTTATGTGTCAATATAGCAAAGACCCATGATTGTTTGGATGTATAAACACTCTCTACCCAAATAGAGAGTAACCAATGTATACCTTAGATAGTTTGAAAGAGTTACCTACATCTCAGAGAGATTTAGTGATTTGCTCACCTCCCAGATCTACTAAGAGTGAGGCATTGAATTAAGTGCTAAACAGCCAAGATTAGGGTAGCAACAGATACCAAAAGATGCCAAAGTGTCATTTATAGAAATGGTTCCATCATGCAGACAGCTACTTTGGCTCCCCTCTTTCCCTAATACCTACTCTTACTCCATCTCACCAAACCCTTAATTAAAACTGGGACTTGGAATAAAGAGTAATGGATTAGGTGACTGTCCAAAATGATTAAATTAGAACATTTCATCATCAACAATGAACATTTATTAAATACCTTCTGTGTACACAGCACTGATTTAGGTGTTATGAATGCAAAGAGGTTTAGTACATTGTATCTGTCTTACAAGAAATAAACCCCTTGAGATGAGCAGGAGAACATTGTATATATACAGTATGTATACAGTAACAGCAATGTTGTATGATGATCAGCTATGAATGATTTGACTATTCCCAGCAATACAATGATTCAAGACAATTCTGAAGGACTTATGATGAAAAATGCTCTCCATCTCCAAAGAAAGAACTGATAGAAGCTAAATATAGATCAGAGAATACTTTTTCTTTACTTTCTTTAGTTTTCTTTTTTTTCTGTTTTCTTTCATAACATGACTAACATGGAAATGTTTTTTGCATGACTGTACATATATAGCCTTTATCAGATTGCTTGCCTTCTCATTTGGGTGCAGGGGAGAGGAAGGAGGAAGGAAGAGAATATGGAAATCAAAAATTTTGAGAAACAAATGTTGAAAATTGTTTTTGCACATAATCTGCAGAAAATAAAGTATTAGATTTGAAAACAAAAGTAATAACAGCTTGTAGTTGGAAAGACAGGTCATATACACACATAAAAGGAATAGCTAGTCATATAGGCAGCATCTTCTAAGTGCCTAGTGAATGAGACAGGAAAGTCAATTTGGTGAGCATTAATTAGCCCACTTTTCCAAAGTATTCTCTAGGTACTGGAGATGCAAAAAAAAAAAAAAAAAAAAAAAAAAAAAAAAAAAAAAAAAAAAAAACAAACAAACAAAAAAACAGTCATTGCCTTCAAAAAACTCATATTCCAGGTAGGTGGGAATAGGAGAGAGGATATGGCATGTACACAAGTAAGTAAATAGAGCATATATGCAAAGTAATTTCAAGAGGGAGAAATTTCTAGAAGGTAGAAAATCAAGAAATACCAGATATAAGAGGTGGCACCTGAGTTGTGCTAAATAGAGACAGGGAAGGCATAAGAACCAGGTAGAAGGCTTTAAATGCCAGTCTATATTTTACAACAGAAGCATGAGGAAGTCATTAAAGATTTCTGAGGAAGGAGGTGAAATAGTTCCATAAAGGTGAGAGTCTATCAAGTGGACCAATAAATTACCCTATCTCACTTAAAGTAAATGTCAAATTGTTAGACTCTGACACCTTAACCAGAAAGAACATTCCTTGATTGAACCAATCAGTCACCGGTTTGAGACTATGTAAAAAAAAAAAAAAAAACAACTCTGGGTCATTTGGGGTATCCTTAAAAATCACTGGGTGAATTGGAGTGGCATCACACAGGGAATGTGTTTGTATTTGTTGAGGAAACTTGGTAATGCCCTGTGTGTGACCTATAAAATAGCAGACTAGCCTGGGCCCTAGAGATTCCAGCATCAAGAAGTTTAGTGATGGAAGCCTCTCTAGCTAAGCCCTTGAGAATTTTTTGGGATGGGGTGGGTGGGGGTGAAGGAAAAGGCCCATTTGCCTCCACATCAGTCTCCTCCCCAAACCCTCCCACCAATAGAAGATCTTATAAAATTTGAAGGGTCAGAAGATTTGGACTTTTCTTTATCATCATCTTAGCTGTGGCCTCAGAAAAGCAGTGAATAGAGGCAGTCTCTGCATTGAAGGCAAGAAAAAATTAGATTCTATGAGGAAAGGCAATTTCAGGACTCTACAAAAACCCTGAAGCAGGTCTACAACAACAGAAAAGCTAATTCATACCTAGCTAATTCATGCCTAAAGGGAATTTTGTGAGTGCCCCCCATAAAGGGGATGAAAATGATTCTAGCAACCCCTTTTCAACATGTGCTTTAGCTGACCTCCTCTCCTTCCCCCAGTCCCACTGTATATATACTGTTTGTATTGGTGGGAAAAGTATGTCGAAGATGTGTGTAGTTGGTGGGTTGTTTTTTACCAACAATTCTTACTATACAACTTTAGTAAATACCCCTTACTAAAATCTAATTATGTCTAGTTGACTAATTGATATTAACTCATAGCATATAGGGGAAGCATACCAGTGGGGTTCATGAGATTTAGCACTAGAAAGACATCCGCCAGACTCTAAAGGGAACATCTGTGCTCTGGGGAACCAGCCTGCTAGAAGAAGTAGTAGCTTGGAAAGTGAGCCCCAGAGCTATGCTACAATCCGATCTGTGTTTTAGGAATATCAATTTGGCAGCTGTATGGAGGCTAGATTGGAGACAGAAGAGACTACAAGCAGCAAAAAAAGCGAAGCTATGGAAATAGCGTAGGCATAAGGTGATGAGTTTGGGAATGGGAGTGGTGGCCTTAAGAGTAGAGAAAAGGGGATCAGGGTAACCTTTGAAGTTAAGAATCATGCCATATTAAAATTTGTGCTAGATAAAGAAGGGAATACCAGTCATTCTCTGATGTATACCCCTAGATATTAGGAATACAGATTTCAATGTGTCTAGAAATAGAATAAGGAAGATTCCAAGGCTTCAGATACTAAATCAGAGGGACAAGGCTCTCAAGAACAACATTCTGGTAACTCAGTTACAATTGATTTCTACGAGGAAGAAAAGAGTAACGTGGCTAAACAGGAAGTTCATCAAAGGACTCAGACTTCAAAGGACAAGTGCAAAAGATAGAAGTAAGAACAATACAAGAGGGTGGCAAAGTTCTATAAAAATGTTACCAAGCTAAAGTCCAGTGTAAGCTGTGACTTATGACAAATGGTAAAGATAACAAAATGGGATTTTTAAAGCACTTTTGAGGGGAGAAGTGGCAATAGGAATTTCAGGGAAGGTATAGAAGCTCTGACTTGGAGTGCATGGGAAGATGACATAACATGTGAAGAAAGACAAATTCCCCAATTATTATTCTACTTCCTTTTCTTTTTTTTAATCAAGGAAAATTACTTTAAAACTGAGGAGGATAGAATCAAAATGGTTAATAGAGAATTAGAACTCAAGGCAAGCAAAAATGGTAAGAGAACAGCTGTCTACTTTCATAGCAGGGCATTGGATGAATTTTTTGGAAATTATTGCTGCTCCACCATCAATTGTCTCTGAGGAACCATTCAGTTGCCTTGCTGAAATAAAGATATACTTTGTCCTTGGAATTCCCCTGCCTTATCCCTCAAGGAACCCCTGTCTCCATGAATTAAATTAAATTAAATTCCACAAATATTTAAGTTGTTGTTAAGGTGTGGAACACTGGATTTGGACTTAGAGGTCCAACCACTAGAGTTTACTATCCATGTGATCTTGGGCAGGTCTTTTTTTTTTTTCTTTTGTACCATGACTTAGGTTTAAGTCTGTGATCCTATAGAATGAAGTTAGTCTGGAATGTCTTTCTCAATGAACCCATGCTGGTTCACAGGGGTCCCTTCTAGTCACAGACCATTACTTTAATAATCTCTTAGCTAGCTAGATAGATGAGAGAGAGAGAGAGAGAGAGAGAGAGAGAGAGAGAGAGAGATACTCTCTTTTTAAAACACTAAGTGCCAGGCACTGTGACACTGGATTCAACTGGATTTAAGAGAGGCAAATTGATGTCCTGATTTTCAAAACAGAGAAGAAAGTGGGTATTTTAGATTATAGAAAAGTAATTTTGGTTTCTGAGAAAATTCTGGAATGGAATATTAAAATGGCAGTTTGTGAGCATTTAAAAAGAAAAAAGAGGGAATGGATGGGTTTATTGCAGTCCAGGTCACTGTCTCCAGTGCTTCTGTTGCCCAAAATGTCCACTTAGAAGGCAGAGCATGGGTTTTCACCCTACAAAGGAAATTTGTATATGAAAGAGTTGAAGGCACTGGTGTAAATGGTAGCTTCTGGGCTGCTACAAGGGCAAACAAGTACCTGTAAAGGCTGCTACCAGAGAGACTGCTATATAATTAATTGATTTGATATCATACTGGAGGAGAGCTTTTGTTTCTTATGACCTTGGGCTCCCACCAATAAATAGGTGCTCATTGACCTGAGAGTGGAGGGCTTTCAAGGAAAAGAGATAATTGTGCTAGGTAATCTATCTTAGTACTTATATAGCCCTCTGCTATCTATCAAACATACTTGTAGATTGCCTATCACAGTAGACTGTAGACTTTCTGATAAGCAGCACTTCATAGACTTTCCCAACTTTCTCTTATTAACACTTTCAGCCTCTCATGCCAGCAAGGCATATACGAGTCTTCACTGAGGCCGAATTAAGCTGATGTTGCCTGACTTGGCCAAAGAAACAGAACGAGGTAAAAAGAGACCTCCAAATGGAACACAAGTCCCTGGGCTACCAAATTGTTGTGGGTAATATGAAATGAAACCTTTTCCCAAAGCTATTCAGATATACCACCCTGTGCTGAATGACATTCTTGCTAAAAAGTTTCACCTACATTTCCAGAACAGACTTCTTAACTCTGCTTGATCCTAGACACACGGTTAATTAACAATCAGCAAATGTCTAAGCATAGTGGAGTTAGTCATCCCACTTAAACTCCTCTGGGAACAACTTTCAAGAAAGCTTCCTCCATAGTATAATGCTCAGCACATAGTAGGAGCTTAATAAATGCCTCTTAATAGACAACTACTTTTCAATGCTTTCCTATGTCTCTATATGCATAGGTATTTATGTAACCATGTGAATTTCAAACAGAAGCAGGATGCATTGGAAAGAAGGTCAACCTTGGAGGCAGAAAGGCTCGGGTTCAGGTCCTCCCTTGGACTATACTAGCAGTGTGATCCTAAGTAAGTCATTTAACATTTCAGTGCCTCAGACAACTCTCAGAAACTCTTTAGTTATAGAAGTCTAGCTAATTTGTATAAGTAAGGATGTTTCAATATCTTGAGTTTCCCAGTCTAATAAAATCACTGATATTTAGTCATATATGCTATGCATGTACATATATGCATATATAAATATGTATCATAGAATTCTAGTATATAATTTTAAGGTTAATAATAGCTGACATTCATATGTTTGCAAAGCACTTGGTATATATTATCACTGGAGCTTCATAGCATTTCTCTGATGTAACTAGATAGGGAGAGTAGCTTGGGGTTTGGGTTTTTTTTTTTTAATCCCTATTTTATAAATGAGAAAACCAACGCACTAAAAAACTAAGTAACTTGCCTTTAGTCACATCAATAGTATTGGAGGTAGAATTCAAATCCAGTCCTTCTTAATCCTGAGCCCTGCATGATATCTGGTAGACAACATTGAGAGAATCCTAAATATTTATTAAGCACCTACTATATCCCAGGCATTGTGCTAAGAGCTGGACACACACACACACACACACACACACACACACACACATACAAGGATCTTAGAAATCATTTAGTTCAGACCCACTTGAAAATTTCCTTTTGAATAGGGAATAAAATCCTACCCAAGTTAATCAAGGATGGCACTCAGCTAACCAGTACTTAAGCCAGGGTCAGAGCCTCAGTCTTTAGACTCACACCATTCACCCTTCTTCCTATTACCCTTCACTGCATCCTTTACCCACCAGTATGGCTAAGTTACAATTAATAAAAAATCCTCGGGAATAGAGTTTTCATTAATACCACACAATGGAATGTCCAATTATAAAAACTTAAATATTTTAAATACATCTAATATCAAAGTCGTGATGACCAGAATGGAATCTTTCTTTGAAGATTCAGGGAGCATTTCAGAGTTCTTCCAACTAGTGATTTAGGATCATTATCAGGGTAACATGAGCTACCTCCCTGTTGATGGTGTACACAACACAACAGAGTTCCAGGAGTGAAATGCTGGATAATAGAGAGTTTGCTCTCAGTGATTTATCTTGTATAATTTTAGACCATGAGCTTCCTGGGTAGGAGGCAGGGAAAAGGGTTACAGCATCTCTTCCCTTGTTGGTTGAAGGATGAAGAATTCACAAAATCTTCTTAATATAATGAAAAAAAAAATCAGAGAGCCAAGCATTTGAGTAAATTAGAGTAGGCATTCAGTCCCTCCCTGCTAAGGGTTAATGACTAACTAGAAGTGTATCGGGAAGTACTGGAAGGTAGTAGGTCAGAGGATCTCAAGGCACTTTGGGAGTTCAGAAGATAACTATCTGATTCATTCCCTCTTGGGGACTAGACTACTTCAAAATAATGAATCCATATCAATTATTGAATTCTGCTTTTGTTCCAATTAAGAATTTCTCAGATGGAGGAATATGTATTCCATATGTATTAAAGCATCTATTATCTCCCTTCTGTGGAAGATAGGAGGGTAAACCATATGCAATTTCATTGACTGTGCCAAAAGAGCCAAAATAACCTGCCTCTGTATTGTGCCTCATAAAAATACTGATTAATTAAAATGTAAGTCGGCTGAGGAGAGTGTCAGTGGAATGACATGAAGCTAATTTCTGAAATGCAGGAATATCAGGAGCTGAACACAATGAGCAAAGACCTAATGGAAGAGTAATAAGGTTAGGCCATGTTACTATTATCTACATATTCATGTAATTTTCAAGGAACAAGCCAGGCACATGGAAATCCTCTGGGAAAGAAGATGCTCATAGTCCATATATTGGTGTAACTTGAAAAGGCCAAATCATACAGATTATATTGTGGGAAGAAAGCGGGGGTGGGCGGCAAGAGAACCTGAATGGCAAAGAGAGGGGAAGGGACTAACTCAAGGTAGAGAATCTTGAAAAATCTGGAACCTATCCTTAATTCATCCTTTCT
This sequence comes from Petaurus breviceps papuanus, assembly GCF_028583685.1. Classification (NCBI taxonomy): domain Eukaryota; kingdom Metazoa; phylum Chordata; class Mammalia; order Diprotodontia; family Petauridae; genus Petaurus; species Petaurus breviceps. Next base: position 18,455,234 of record NW_027185698.1, on the reverse strand, counting down.
GGGGGTGATTTTGGTGGGAAACACCCAATCTATGTCAGGGTGTGCCTCAAACATCAAGTGACTGGACACTGGCTGAAGCTGAGTTGTACAGGGCTGTCTGAGCTTCCTTCATTTCCTATTCCCTCCCTCTCCCCTTTTCCTCCCCACCATCTTTTCTTCCTTCCTCCCAGTCAGTGAACAAGCATTTAGTAAGTTCCTATTATGTGCCAGAAATTGTGCTTAGAGTTGGTGATACAAAGAAGGACAAAAACATGCTACCTGCCCTCTGAGAGCTCACATTCTCCTCCTCCTTCCTTCCTCATTTCCCCTTCCCTCTTTTCTTGTTTTCCTTCTTTCTTCCTCCTCTCCTCTTTACCCTCTTCTCTACATTCCTTTCCCTTTTTCATTCCTCCTTCTGCTTTTCCCCTATAGCCCTCTTCCATTTCCTCCTTCCTTTCTCTCTTCTTCCCCCCTCCTTCCCATTTTCTCCTTTTTCTCCTCCTCCACTTCATTCCTTAACTACCTTCCTCTTTTTTCTTCATTGCTTTCTTCTTCCTCCTCCCTTCTTTCTTTCCTCTAGCCTTCCTTCTTCCTTTTGTTCTGCTTTTCCTTCTTTTCTTCTTTCATTCTTCCTTCCCTTCCTCCCTCCCTTCCTTCCTTCTCTTCCTCCCTCCATTCCTTCCTTCTCTCCCTCCCTCCCTCCATCCTCTCTTCCTTCCTTCCTTCCTTCCTTCCTTCCTTCTTTCCTTCCTTCCTTCCTTCCTTCCTTCCTTCCTTCCCTCCTCCCTCCCTTCCTTCCTTCCTTCCTTCCTTCCTTCCTTCCTTCCCTCCTTCCTTCCCTCCTTCCTTCCTTCCTTCCTTCCTTCCTTCCTTCCTTCCTTCCTTCCTTCCTTCCTTCCTTCCTTCCTTCCTTCCTTCCTTCCTTCTTTCCCTCCCTCCCTTCATTCCTTCCTTCCCTCCATTCCTTCTCCCTCTTTCAGTTCTCTAACAACTTTGAGGCCAAACAGAGAAGCAGTGGAATAGTTAGTGCTCTTCATTATGGAAATAGCTTTGACCCTCATTTGCATCCTTTCGCAGCACTGCCATCAAGCTGATTTAAACTCGTTAGGTGGTTGAAAGCTGGCATCTCTGGGCTAAAAACAGCCCAGGAACTTTCTACTGGCTCCAAGGAACATGTTCTCTTGCCCTTTGGAGTTCTGCACAACACAGGCAGAATTTCAGAGAGATACAACTCGTGCTTAAGGCAGTGAAAGGAACCTTTGTTGCCTCCTGCTATAAATAGCCTAGGTTCCCTGCCTTCCCTCCAGGAGCCATCACTATAATCCTCAACTTCACACTAGAAATACTTCAGGCCTTTGGAGTCAGGGGCCGGGGGGGAAGCTTCAGGGTGAACTCTAGCAAGAAAGGAGTTAAACCTTAACCAGCCTGATTTAGGCTGCCCACAGCAATTATCCCTGCTATTAGCGGGGAGAGCCAGGTTTACTGCCTCAGGAAGGCACAAAGTGCAGGGCTGACATTCTCTGCCCACGAGAACAGAACTGTCAGAGATATGCAAACGCTCCCAGGCCAGCACGGAGCTCTGGGGCACACCTTTGGCCCTCTCCCATCTCGATTCCTTTTGTCACTTCTCCAGGACCCTAGGGATGACTCCTCAACTCTAGTGAAATTGAACTCCTCACACTTGCTCATAGCTAATCCTTCCTTTGGAGCATGAGTATGACTAATAATTTTCATACCAAAAATGAGTGGGAAGGGCATGGGGGGGGGGGGGAGATAAGATCATCCCTAGTGCAGCTGCTCGGGGGAAGTGGAAGGAGAGAATTGCATTTTGGGCACTGGACAGGCTTCTAAGCTTCAGAGATGCTACCTCAGGGTTAGAATGGGCAGAGAAGGAAATAAGCCCGAGTTTCTCACCCTAGGACAAAGTCCCAGTTGACCCATTCTTAGTTCTACCTCTGATTTAGAGGAAAACTATCAACACCAGACCCTCATCTTCTTTCATTCCCCTAACCAAGAAAATCTCTTTTTGCAAAATGATCCACACAGGTCAGTTCAGGTGCAGAAATATAACTAGAAAGTGGCCTTCTTACCCTGAGAGCTCACTTTCCATATGCAGCCTCCTTATCCTAGGAGATCACTCTGCTGCCCCCCTGGTCCCTTCCTCTCTGATTATTCAGTTCCTCCCAGGACCTTCACATTAAGGAAAGTGTCCAGAACAGCCATGCTCACCTGCTCACTCCTCTCCAGGTTCTGCTCCTCACTCTCTGACCCCATCACCCTCTGAACCTTCTTTCCCTGAGCCCCCACTTTCCATCCTTTTCTTTATTAACTTTCTCCATTAGAATGGAAGCTCTTTAAAAGCAAGGGCTGTTTTTTCTTTTTATCTTTCTTTGTAAGCCCCTGACTTACCACAGTGCCCAACACACAGGAACTGAGTAATAGATGCTTATGCACTCGACTATATTACCCATGAATAATAACTTAGTGTTTTGCAGGAAAGAGTATCTTATATACACGCGATATACACATCAGATAGGAAATTGAAGTAACATATCCTTATTGCAGATAAATGAAGGAGGCAGGATGATTTCAAGCTAGGTCAACTTGGCAATCATTTATGAAGTACCTACTATGTGCTACAAACTTTGCTAAACTCTAGGGATGCAAAGAAAGATAAAAAAAAACAACCATTCCTTATTCTCAAGGAGCTCCTAGTCTAATAGAGGAAATAACATATAGAGAACTAGGTGGATGTAGACAGGGTGGAGAGAGATGGAGATGATCTCAGACAGAAGGTGCTGGCATAAGGGAGGAATGGAAAAGGCTTTGACCTGGGGGATACCAAAAGACAGAGATGAGGAGGGGCAGAATTTCAGGCCTAAAGGCAGATGGGTGTGTTGTATGAGAAATGGCAGGGAGGCCAGTTTCACTGGGTCGAAGAGTATGTGAAGGGAGCAGGGTATAAGAGACTGGAAAGGTGGGAGGGGGCCATGAAGGGTTTAAAAGCCAAATAGAGGGTTTTATATTTGATCCTGGAGGTAATAGGGAACTACCAGGGTTTACTAAATGGAAGATAATATGATTAGATTTGTACTTTAGGAAGATCGATTTAGTAGCTGAGAAGAGGAAGGATGGGAGACTCTTGAGGGTTGGAGACAGGTCAGCAGGTGATTTTAATAGATTGTGGGAGGTGATGAGGGCCTGCATGAGAGTGGTAGCTGTTTCAGAGGAGAGAAGGAGGCATATGAGACAGATGTTATAAAGGTAGAAATGATAAGATTTGGCAGCTGATTAGATATGGGGTGAGGTAAGGTAAGAGAAGGTGAGGGGTAAAAAAATGATACCTAGGTTCTGAATCTAAATGACTGAGAAGATGATGGTGAATAGTGTATAGAAAGCTGACTTTAGAGCGAGGAAAATCTGGGTTCAATCCTGCCTCCAATACATAACTGACTGACTGACCTCAAACAAATCACTTACCTTTCCAGGGCTTTAAGACATTCATTAAGTTTGAGAAGGGGTCAACCTTCATGGGTAGGGGAAATTTCCTCATCTGGAAATCCCCTATATCATTGAAAATACATGTCTATGGGTCAACTAGATGGTTCAGTGGATAGAGCATAAGCCCTAAAGTCAGGAGGACTTGAGTTCAAATTCAATTTATAGCTTATGAGTTCAAATTGAACATATTAGCTTATGACTCTGGGCAAGTGACTTAACCCTGATGGAAGGAAGGAAGGAAGGAAGGAAGGAAGGAAGGAAGGAAGGAAGGAAGGAAGGAAGGAAGGAAGGAA
>NW_027185698.1:18447010-18451451 GCF_028583685.1 Petaurus breviceps papuanus | reverse complement strand
GAAGGAAGGAAGGAAGGAAGGAAGGAAGGAAGGAAGGAAGGAAGGAAAGGAAAGGAAAAGAATATGTATGTATGTGTGTGTACACATACACATCTACATATATAAAATTAGAACATATGGGAGGAACCATGAGAAAGAAAAAACAAACCAAAAAAAGAGAGATAGTGTGCTTTGATCTGAATTCAGGCTCCATAGTTCTGTCTCAGGATGTGGATAGCATTTTCCTTTGTGAGTTCCTTGGAATTGTTTTAAGTTCTTGCTTTGCTGAGAAGGGCTAAATCTATCAAAGTCAGTCATAGCACTATGTGACTGTTACTGTGTGTGTCCAGAACTTTTTAACTGTATTGTTCTTCCTATATCCCCCTAAAAAGCCCCTCTTAGACTTCAGCTAAAAGGAACAATTTTAGCCATAAGAACTGAAGTAATATTGTAGAGTCATTGATTTAGATCTGGAAAGGGCTTCGTGGTCATCTGGTTAAACATCCTCATTTTACATTTGAGACCTAAAGAAGCGACGTGGCTTGTCCAGCCTCATAGAAGTCATAGGAAGCAGAGCTGGGATGTCAGCCCAGACCCTCTAACCCCAAACCCATTGTTCCTACTGCTACTTCCTTTAGGATTTGATCAGTAAATGCCTATAATAAGTATCTCGTTTTCTTTGCATGTTTGATATTACACACTTTGAATGAGAAGGCAGGATGACTATTTTGAAACAAATCTTATAATAACATCATCACCTTAAATTTTTAAAAATTATTTTTAATCTGAGTAATTCAATACAGTTCTCTCATTTGTCCTTAGAAGACTTTAGTGGGAGGGAGAATTTGGGGCATGTAAGGCCTTCTCCTCAAATCATGTCATGCTATAAGCTGCCTACTGGGGAAAAAGGAGACAGATAGGGTGTGAGAAGAAGGGTGGAGAAAGGGAGGGAAGGAAGGAGAGAGAGGGAGAGGGGGAATGAGGAGGGGAGGGGGCAAGGGAGGGAGGGAGAAATAAAAGAAAAATGGACCCATATAATGGTTCTATAATGGACATTCAGAGGTCCAGTCCCTATCTCTGTCTTCTAGTGAACATATCACAAGATAACCACCAAGTTGTATGACTATACAACTCCCTGACTATTAAAAAAATCAATTTCTAGGGTCACTCTACCATGAGAAATAAAAATTTATAGCGATATAGATGTGCCCTCCCCACCTGATTGCTTATTGATATCCTGACCATTAAATCAATCTACAAGCATTTATTATATATTAGGTACTTCAACAAGCACTGGGTGTACAAAGAGGGGAAAAAAATGTAACTGTGCCCACCATCAGGGAGATCAAATTTTATTGGGAGATGCCGTATGTGCATATATAAGTAAATATGAAAGTACAAGGTAGTTTGGGGGAGGAAAGCATAGTATCTGTGGAAGGCAGTGCTTGGAAGAAAGAAGCTTTGAAGAAAAAGAGGGTTCCTGAGAGGTAGAGGTTGAGAGAGCATGTGCCAGAATTGGGAACAATTAGTGAAAAGGAACAGAGACAGGAGGTGGTAACATCAATGAGGAGAAGCAAGAAAGCAAATTAAGCTAGACTGAGGGTGCATGAAGGGAAGAATATAGAATAAGATTAGAAAGATAGGTTGGAGCCAGAGTGTGAGGCATTTCAATGCCAAAAGAAGAATTTGGATTTAACCCCAGACATAAGGAGTCATTGAAGTTGAATTGGGGAGTTACATGCTCAGACTTGGTCTTTAGGAAAATACCCATTCAACATTCCCAATGTCTCCTTTATCTGAGCTCTTAGCTCATACTGTGTGTTTTCTGTACTTTTATCCTAATATGCACTATATAAATCTACACAGATGTCTTATCATTTATAATATGTCATAAGCCACTTCAGGGCAGACTTCTCTTATATTTTCCCTTTCCATGCCTAATAAATGTTGTTAATGAACAAATACACATTGAGTTGTTACTTACTCATAGTTTTATATACTAACTTCACAAGAATATTTATGTTTCCTAAGGCAATGATGCTTCACCCCCCAAGAATTGGGCTTGGTGCAGTTTCAGTCATTTCAGTTACAAGACCAGGTGGGAAGATTTGAGGCTATTTTTGGTGGGGAGAAAGTGGAGATGAATTTCCCAAATTTTCTTAAGTTTCATCACATAATAGCCACATTAATATAATAGCTTACATTTATTTATCGTTCAAATATTTACACAATTATTACAACAAATATTTACACATATTTGCATCTTTTATACTTTATCTCACTTGATCCTTATGAGAACTCAGTGAGGTAGGCAAGGGTGTTTTCTTATCTTAATTTTACAGATAAAGAAATTAAGGCTCAGAGTTGAGGGATGTATTCAAGACCTCACAACTCAGTGTCCTTGAATCTGGGTCTCTGACTCCATGTCTGTTCATTCTGCCATGAACTCATTCTATCTATGGGCAAAGCTGGTCCTATTCTCTGTGTTTGTGTTTCAGTGGAAAGACTTGCAATGGAAAGCTTAAAAAAAAAAGACAAAAGATGAGAAGCCTCTAAGGCAGAAATGTTGACAGATCTGTGATTAGAGCTGGGCCAAGAGCACTGAGGTAATGAGTCTATGCCATGAAGTGTCTTGTGGACAAAGAAATGGTCCTTGAGCGGAAATGCTCGGCTGCTGAATAGCTAGCTGCTGAGATGAATGGGCTTTTCAATTGGGCAAAGATTTAATTCAACAGGGAAGCAACACAAGACCAATGAAGGATTTCTATCCATTTACATGCTGGATAGGAAATAGATGGAAAATAATTCTTTCATCCAAAACAAAAACAAAAACACATCCAATGTAAACATTCAGGATTTTCTCCCTATGCCTCTTGTCATCTTGTTTTCCTAGAGATATTTCTTTTTTTCTTTGTTTTTTGGAGGTGGAGGGCAGGGCAATTGGGGGCAATTGACTTGTCCAAGGTATCATGGCTAGTAAGTGGAAATACTTCATTCAGACTCCAACTCTGTCCTCTTTGCTTAAAGAACAATCAGCCTGTTCTGGAAGTCTGCCTCTACTGTCTAGGCAAAGAAAACATCAAACTCCATCATTAGATGATGCTGGCATTTCTGCTCCCTGGCCAGCCAAGGTCATCTTTTACCTCTGGTCGCTGGCTGACCTCCTTCAGACTATGATGACCTTTGGTGGGTCCATGGTAAGAAAAACCCAGCAAGTGACTTAATGAAAGGACAACAAAGCTTCTATCCCAGTACCAGAGTTTAATCTGCCTACCAGTGCTGTTTCTGCTGACTGCACCATCCGTTAGATCCTAGTGCCTAGCAGCTCTTTATATCTGGCACATAATAGGGGCTTAGTTGATGCTAGCTGATTGACTGGCCAGACTTGGGTATGAGAACTGGGAGCTTGTTCCTCACTTCAGTAATTCATCTAATTCTCAAGTGATTTACAAAGCATTTTCTAATATCTTATTTAATATAGCAATCCTGGGAGGTAGACTGTGTTATAAAGTGATATAAAGTGAATAATTCACATAGCTAAAAAAATGACAAAGTTGCATCTTAAATTCAAGTCTTCTGATTCTGAGTCTCATGCTTACTCTATAACATAATGTCAAATTTGTCTGCCAATGGACAAAGTGGCTTCTATTTCCTAGACACCATAGAAAACAGTGTGGATTGGCAAAAAGATGATTTGGATCGAAAGATCTCTGTTTTCATTTTTAAGTGACCAATAGCTCTTATCCTGCTATGCCTGTGGTATCTTAATACAAGTGCCCCTGTCTCCACAAGGCTTTTCCTGACACACACCCACACATATACACAATTACCAGCACTCTCTCTTGAAATTACTTTGTATTTACTTCGCTTTTCTTTGTATTTTTGAAATCTGCATACATGTTGATCTGCCCCTCCCCCCCCCCAGAATATAAATTCCCTGATGGCAGAGAATGTTACTTTCATTTTTGTCTTTATATGCCCAGCACCTGGAATGGTGCCCAGTATATACACCAAGGCTTACTAAATAAATGCTTGTTGGATTGAATCTTCCAACTCTACTAGGTCCCCCCTTGGAAGGCCTCTAATTGCTAGGGAATCTTTCTTAAGAGCAAGCTTACATTTGCTTTGTCGTGATATTTACCCATCATTCTGAATTCTTCCCTCCAAAGCCAAGTCAAAAAGGCCTAATAATTCCTCATCACAGCCTTTTGAATAAATAAAGATGGCAGATCTCATGTGGTTCCCTTGGTTTTCACCTCTCTTGGATAAACACCCACAACTTCTTCAACCAATTGTGCCAAGCCAAGCAGGAAGCAGAATAAAGCCCTGGGTTTACATCTATCTATGTACAGGTAGATATAGATATAGACATAGATAGAGACAGGAAGAAAGAGAGAAAGAAAGAGTGAAAGAATGGAAGGAAGGAAGGAAGGAAGGAAGGAAGGAAGGAAGGAAGGAAGGA
>NW_027185698.1:18433426-18447000 GCF_028583685.1 Petaurus breviceps papuanus | reverse complement strand
GAAGGAAGGAAGGAAGGAAGGAAGGAAAAAAGGAAGGAAGGAAAGGAAAGGAGAAAGAATTTTCATTTTGGTTGGGAATTTCTTGTATAATCTGGAGTTTAAAGATATAGATCCTGATGTGAACTTTGAGGACTAAGTATGTCTCCCAACCTCCATCATAGATAAGGTTAGAAAGTTGCAGTAAAACTTGCATCCCAGTTCTCCACATTTATAGTGGAGACAGTACAAGACTGGTAAAACAGAATATGTTTCAATGTTAAGCATTTATTTTATTTATTAATTTATTCTTTATTCTTTATCATTTTTATTTATATTTATTTTATATATTATTTATTTATATTATCTATTTATTAAATGAAGGCAGGAAGATTTAACTATATTGGCATTTAGGAGATTAGTGAAAACAGTCTCATGACAATTAAGAGGCAGCAATGTAACTAACAGGGGCAACAGAAGCTATGTGTGCCCTCAATCAATTTTTGAAGTTGACACAGAATGCATTGGTGTGTGTGTGTGTGTGTGTGTGTGTGTGTGTGTGTGTGTGTGTATGTATGATGAACTGGGATCAAGCTGGAGCCTACGTGGAATATATCTATAGGGGATAAAGAAGTGGACCATCTGCTAGGTTCGTATTTTTATATATATATATTTGCTTTTTGGAGGGGGGGAATTGGGGTTAAGTGACTTGTCCAAGGCCACATGGCTAGTTTTTGTGTTAAGTGTCTGAGGCAGGTCCTCCTGACTCCGGGGCTGGTGCTCTATTCACTGAGCCCCCTAGCTGTCCCAAGGTTCCTATTTTATTTTATTTTATTTTTTTTTAAAGCAGTTGGGGTTAAGTAACTTGCTCAAGGTTACATAGCCAGTTATTTTTGTGTGGGTGCCGAGTATCTGAGGCTGGAACCGATCCCAGGTCTCCCGACGCTGGGGCCGGCGCTCTTACTCACTGTGCCACCTGACCACCCCTCCAAGGTTCCTTTTTTAACTGGGTATCCCTGAAAACTAGGTATTAACCTCTGTTGTTTCTAGCTAACCCCAAATTCTGATGCCCTCAGCAAAGCCCAGTCACCTAGCCCTAGCTAGGTATGGCTCTGGTAATACCTAGGACCAGGATCAGAACAGGTTTCACAACATAAATAGCCCCACAAAAACATAAAGGCTTAAATTACAACAGATCCTTGGACCCCAGTAACCTTTTACTGAGATGAACAAATTAACCATCTCTGTAGCTCCTGAAAAGTTGAAACCATTTGGCATAGTGGCTAGAGAGGTGGTATGGAAGCCAAGAAGACCCCAGTTCAGGTGCGGCTTCTCACACATGCTGAGTGACCCTAAACTGGTAACTGAATCTCTCAGCCTCCTAAGACTATAAATCACAGAGAAGGTGCCAACCTGGATTAACAAAGGGAATTACTTCATTTGGAAGTTCCCTAAAAATGAAGCCACAGGTAAAGTCCCTGTCAATTCCTAGAGAGAAAACTCAAAGAGGCGACTAAAGGTAGGAATTTTTGATTCCAGATCCTTTCTTTGTGCCTCCCAGATCACACCAGAGAAGCAGTTATCTGCTTTTCTTATGACCAAAATCAGCCCTGTCATCTTGGAAAATCGAAGTTTACACGTAGGAATGAGTTATTATCGTAGCTGACCCCCATATTGCTCATAGGAATATGTCTTAAAGCAGTTCACAAACTCCTGACAGAAAGGAAAAGTATCCAAAACCATAACAGCTTGGGCCTAGATTTCAATTAAATTCGACAAACATTTATTAAATGACTACTATGAATAAATCACCATGCTAGGGAATGTAGGTAAAGAGGTTGACAAGCTGAAACGTCAATCAAGGGAGAATATTTGTGATTCTTGGATACTGTTGGATGTGGACGGATATAGATTGAAAAGAGGGATCCAGTCCGGATCTTATACCAAATCAGGAAAATCTGGCAGTTACATAAGACAGTTAGGTCTTGGCCTGGTTGGAAGCCTGGATGATAGACAGTCACCCTGTAACCTTAGAAATGGAAAATATGGCTCTTGTCAAAGACCTGACATACTTCTGCCCTGTATGGGCTCAAGTAGCCCCATGAAACCTTGTGGAAGCCCTCCAAAATTTCAGGATAATCAGTCATATTTAGAGATGGAACTTGCTAAGCAAGTAATAAATCTGGCTTCTAACTTTCCTCATTCCTCCTTAAGGAAACAAAGGAACAATTCTCTGTTAAAAATATTACAGGTTACTGTTCGCTTTTCTTTTTTTTTTTTTTTGACACAACCAGAATTACAGGGTGCTTCTTTAAATATGGTCTTTGTTTATGCTGAAGGGGTTCTCCTTATATATTCCTTGACCTTTCTATCATATAGGGAGAAACTCATGAAAGTAGAACATTATACAGTAAGACATGAATCAACCCAGATCCTCCTTGGGAAACCAGAGATGAGTCAGCAGTGTTATAGCCATCTGAAATTTGGGGCATTTCAGGGAGGAAAAACCAGGTAGGGGTATGGGGAGGATTTCATAGAGAATCATTTACCCTCTGAAATACTGGTAAATATTCTTTCCAGGCATACAGTCCCTGAGTCTTTTTCCATGATTTGGAAGAAAATGTGCCAAGTGTTCAGGGATCACATTTTGGATTTCTGATATTGTCAAAGACTGGATGAGTTGGAGAGGCCCCCAAACATGCACAGGACTGTATAAGAAGGGATCAGGTGAAGCACTGGGAGGGAAGAACCTGGAGGCCTCCTGCCCTGCCCTGCCATGCCATTGCTCTCATGTTTTCTCCTGTCCTCTTCCCAGTGCTATTATTTCAGCCAATACTAAAATTAAACCTGTAGACATGACTAATGAAGTACAACATTGGGGGCTGAGCCTCAGTCTTAACCTCCTAAGCCTAATCTTTTCCCCTAAATAACCCTGGTAACACTAACAGACTAAGTTGGCCCTCAACAAACAGGTTTAAAAGTAAGAATTAAAGAGAACTGCGGAGGAAATCTGATGAACAAAGATGATGATAATAGGATGTATGTAGTGGTTCTCACTACAGAGGAGTTAGCAGTACCTTACAAAACTAAGCCAAGGACATAGGGGTACTTGAAAATTACCTTTTCTTGATTGATTTCCCAACCTTTAATAATATCCTACCATATTAATGTCATCTGAGATGATAGAACTTATCTAGACTTTGTCTCAGTGGGATGGAGTTCCAAGCATCTGACCATAGATTTAGAGCTTAAAGGCTATCCAGTCCAATCATCATAAAAGCAATTTACATTTGAAAAAACTGAGGCCCAGGAAGTTCAAGGGACTTGCCAAGGTGACCCAAGGAGTAAGAAGGTCAAGATTCGAATGCAGCTGCCCTGACTCCAAGTCCATCCCTCCACCCCACATTTAGAGAACAGTTAACTACTTATCCTTTCAAGGTCAAAGGTAAATGCCATGCAAAAGTCTGGCAATAAAGAGAAGCAGCGGCACCCTTCTCCCACACCTGCAATGCCCAAACCTGCAGTGTTCCTCTCACTGGAGACCCAGTTTCGCAAGCGCAGTTTACTGAGGAACTTGAGATAACTCTTCTGGAACTCAATTTCATTCTGACATCCTATTCATCTCCCTGCTTATTTTCCCGTCACTGACCCTGATCTTATTAGAAAACCTCAGAGAATGTCAGCAACTGTAGGAGGTGTTTGTTTGTTTGGTTTTTTTTTTTGACAAGTTACCCCAGAATGTATTTAATGTCTTAAAATTGTCATTGATTGAAACTAGTAATTCTAAATGAACAATTTAAAATTAATCTCCCTCTATTTTTTATTTCTGCCTCCTTTGCCTTGTACTTGGTATTTTCTAGAGAGCTTTCTAAATGGCAGTGGAGATGACCAATGAGGGACCGAAGAGAAGAAAGTAGAGAGAGGAGAAATAGTGAGGGTGAGAAAAGGGAGAGAGTACAGGGAGAAAGAGCAGATAGATGGAGAAAGGGAGGGGAGAAAGGAGGAAAAGAGGAAGAGGGAGAAACCTAGATTGTAAGTGCAGAAATTTGAGGGGTGGCTAGGTGGCACAGTGAATACAGCACTGGTCCTGGAGTCAGAAGGACCTGAGTTCAAATTTGACCTCAGACACTTAACATGTACTAGCCATGTGACCATGGGCAAGTCACTTAACCCCAATTTCCCTACCTTCCCCCCTCCAAAAAAAAAACCAAAAAAAAAAATGTCCATTGAAAAGGATAACATGAACTTGCTTAAAAAACTATTTAGGGGCAGCTAGATGGCACAGTGAATAGAGCAATGGCCCTAGAGTCAGGAGGACCTGAGTTCAAATCTGACCTCAGACACTTAACACTTACTAGCCGTGTGACCTTGGGCAAGTCACTTAACCCCAATTGCCCTGCCCCCCCATCCCCCCAAAAAAGTACAGAAATTCAAAGGCCCATGGCTCACTTTTTTTGGAGTGTGAAATAATAATGACCAGGTTGGTCCTCCATTCAGGTAACTATCTACAAAATGATTTGCAAGGCCCTAGAAGGGAAGGGATAAGCAATCATGCAGCACCTACTGTGTACTAGGTACTATGCTAAGTGCTTTACAAATATCTCATTTGATCCTCACAACAATCCTGAAAGGTAGGTATTATTATAACCTGCCTTTTACACTTGAGGAAATTGAGACAGCCTAAAGTTAAGTGACTTGCTCAGGGTCACTCAGCTACTAAGTATCTGAGGCTGGATTTGAACTCAGGTTTTCCTAACTCCAGGTCCTAGTACACTATCCACTGCCCTACCTGACTGCTTCACTGAAAGAACCTGCCCATTAAAAATGCTATCAATTCAAAAAACATTCAAGTAACTATCATGTGGAAGTCACTGCCCCTTTATATTGCACTAAGCACATGAAATTCTCCTACTCAGAAACTTTCATTGCTTCCTATTTCCTATTGAATAAGGGGGAGACTAAGTCAGCTGAAGAAGTGGGAAATTAGGATGTTTAAAGGAATATTAAGATGCATGATAAAGTCCTTTAATATGAATGCGGATTGTTGGGGTAGAGAAGTTTTGAATTAGGATATTTAATTCATTGAGAAAAGAGGGTGAGTATTCCAGGAGTCTATAGATAATACTTTCTAGGATATGGATTGGGTTATAAATTTGAATAGAGAAAATCTCAAAGAAGTTCCTATGTGATGGCATTAGAGGGAGAGTCTGGAAGTATCAATGGAGATCTGTTGGTCCTCCCAGGACCAGTAAGTGTTTTAGTTTCCTCATCTGTAAAATGGGGATACCAATAACACCTAACTCCCAGGGTTGTTATGAAGGATAAATGACATAATTTTGTAAAGTGCTTAGCACAGTGACAGGCACCTAGAACGTGCTATATAAATGTTAGGGTTGTGATTATTATTATGAAAGATAAAACCCAAACTGGATGGATGGCTAGAGATACCATGGTATCCAGTAGGGGCCAGGTCTCTATGAGTGCTAGAAAATAGAAGAAATGATAGAGGACGAGCTCTAAAATCAAGAGAAATGTATTGATTATTGAGTGGGAGTTCCATAGGACACAGTGGAAGGGGCAGGGCAGATTGGGAGTGTAGGGAGTGAAAGAGAAGACAACTGGGGTAGGAGGTGGAGTGGGGTGTTTGTCCTTTAGCAATTAGTGACTTAGTATCCCTGAGATCTGCTTGATGACCCCATTTTACAAATGAGGAATCTGAGGTTGAAGGGTTAAATGATTTGCCTAGGGTCACATACAAGAAGTAACTGTGGCAGGATTTGAACTCATGTCTTACTGACTCCAAAGCCAGGGCTCTATCCACCATACTACCTAGTTGCCAGGTAATTAGGACGTTCTAATCTTAGAATAGCCCTTTTAAAAAAAAAAATATTACCCCACCCTAAACATGCCCTACAGGTAGATAATAGCTGATGCCAGATTCAAAGAGCGGCAGAGTAGGCTGGATGGCTGGATCACATTTAGGAAATAGCTTAGCATAGTAATGCCACATTTCCATCAAAGCACACCATTTTAGTGCCAGTTTTGACATTTCCCACCAGGATCAGTAATTTTTTTTTTCCAATGACCTTCTATGGATGAATCACAAGATACCACTGAAATCTCAAAGAATGAAAATTGCAAATAACCCAAAAGATGGTGAAACACACACACACACATACACATACATGGACAGTGAGCCTATGACACTTTCATGTAAGAAAGTTGCATATATGACATCATGAAGGACATAGTCAGCAAAAGAGGTGGCACAACTGTTTGAGAATGAGTTGAAATGGACAACCAGAATACTTGTATTGGTAGCCATCAATTTTGAGAACCAGAGACAAGCTTCCCAATCTTGAGAGTTCATTTCCTTTATGTCTACCATGGTGGTTTTCTTCTTACCTGTCTGGTGGCTCAAGCTCTGATTTGCAGTATTTCTTAGTTCCTGAGGTGTGAATGCTCACAATGAAAACTGTGAAAATTTATCAAATTGGTTCTCTGAGTCAGCTCATCTGGAACCAGAGCAGCCCAGCTCCTATAGCCCTTCCTTTCCAAGCCCAATGCAATCACCCTTCATCAGTCCTCACCTTTTCAACTACCTGAGAACACTCCTTCCAAAAGGAGGCAGGCCATGGTTTTAAAACTCTTCCATATGGCATGGTGGAAAAGGTGCCATACTTTTAACAATTCAGAGATGAAAGAACTCTTAAAGATCATCTTCCAGTGACTTCATCTTCCAGATGAGACAAATGAGATTCAGAAAACTGAAGCAACTTGTCCACATTGTTAATGTGAACTCCAGCATCAGAAAAGGAGAGAAACTAGACCTATGATTTCATTGGTCAAGGCACATACCAGGTGAGGAAATGATGATCAATGCAAGTTATCAACTCCTCCTCTATTGTTTATAGTCTAAGAGTTGTCTAGTGCACTGAGAGTACACTCTATCCATGATACAAATGCCATGAAGTCAGAGGGGCTACCACTTAACAATAAGAGAAGGGAAGAGAAATGAGTAAAGGGAGAGGGACACTAAATGACAGTCACAAATACCCTTTGAAATAGAGCCTGGTAATTTTAGTTTAGACAACCAGGTGGTGCAGTAGATAGAGTGCCAGCCCTGGAGTCAGAAAACTCTTCTAGCCTCAGACACTTACTAGCTGTGCAACTCTGGGCCAGTCATTTCACTCTGCTTGCCTTAGTTTCCTCATCTGTAAAATGAACTGGAGAAGGAAATGGTAAACCACTCCAGTATCTCTGTCAAGAAAACCCCAAATGGGGTTACTAAGAGTTGAAAATGACTGAATAAGATGTTGATTTGGAAATTGGGGACATTCAAGATTAGGGGAAGAAGATATTCCCTACCAACCTCTTGTTAGTTTTCTAACACATTTTCAAAAGTAGTCAAATGTGTTGTGACAACCGCTTCACTTGGCATTTAAATCCATATATTACCTATCCAGGACTCCAGTGTCTCTGAATTTATGTTACTATCACTTTGTTCTTGCATTTGTTGAGGATTCCAGTAGCCCTGTAGCATCTGCTTTCTAGTCTCTTGAAGATTTAGTACCTCCCATTTTGATGTGTTGCTTTTATTGTGTGTGTCTCTCTATCTTTTTCTGTTTCTCTCTGTCTGTCTGTCTGTCTGTCTGTCTCTCTCTCTCTCTCTTCTCTCTCTCTCTGTCTCTCTGTCTCTCTCTCTCCCCACCCTTCCCCTTTCCCACCCTTCTTGTTTCCTACTACCCTCCTCTTTTTTCAAGCAGGAAATAGCAATAGAATTTTGTGAACTTCTTGAATGGCTAAGATCCCAGAGTCTTTGTCCCAACCTACTTTCCTCCATGCTGTACTGGTATTTATTTCTTCCAAAATCTGTACTTTATAGAACAATCCAGTACAGCACTGAGTTTTGTAAATGTTAGTTTCCTGGCACAGGTGGCCACGAAAAGAAGTGCCTCCCTCTTTGCAGGCAGACCCTTTTCCTTTGGATATATAGCAGGGCCAGTTCATTCTGTGCACTGGAAGGCATTTCTAAACCATAAATACAGCTATGTAGGCTTTAATACTACCCTCCTCCCAGTTATGAGGTTCAGATCTAGAATTCATTCCTGACTCTTTTCTCTCCCAATCTCCCATTACATTTGTTCTGTTGATACTGTGTCTACAGCATTTCTCACATTCTTTCCCTCCATTTTTTCTCCCCCTTTGCATTGTGGTTCTTTTTTATACTGGGGGAAAAAACAGAAGCTATTTCTCATTCATACTGACAATGCCTTAGTTCATGGCACTGTCACCTCTCACTTTCACTATTGAAAACCTTATATCCTTGACCATAGTCTCTCCCTTCTTTGTTTATTCTTCACAACATTATCAAGGCAATTTTCCTAATGCATAGATCTTCTCATCTCTGAAGAAGCTTCAGTGACTCCACATTGCCTACCAAAGAAAACAAACATCTTTGACTGCTGGATCTGGAGTCAGGAAGACCTGAGTTCATATGCAGCCTCTGAAACTTACTAGCTTTATAACCCTGGACAAGTTACTTAACCTCTGCCTCAGTTTCCTCAACTGTAAAGTAGGATGATAGTAGCACTTACCTCCCAGGGTTGTTGGGGTATTAAATAAGATGATATTTATTAAGTACTTAGAAGAATGCCTGGCAAATAGTGGAGAATTAATCAATGCTTTTTTCCTTCTTTCTTTCATGTAAAGCACTATATTAATGTTAGTTACCATATTATTTTTTATTACTATTCAAAACCCAGTGTCTGGCTCCAACCTATTCTTTCAGCGTTATTTCATATTATTTTTCCCTTCACAGTTCTATAGACCTGCAAGAATTGAAAAGAGCTATCCTTCCAACAACCCTGTGAGGCAGGTAGTAAAAATGTTATCATCTCCATTTCACAGATGAGGAAACTGAGGCTCAGAGATATGAAGCGTCTTCCCCAGGGTCACACAGTTAGTAAGTGTTGGAGTTGGGATTCAAACCCAGTTATCCTATCTCCAGTATAAAGTTCCACATAAACATAACTATCCTGGCTCCATGTCCATTGTTCTCCTATAGAAAACTCCACCTTACTCTCAATCTAGACTATACTACCTCCCTTTTCCCTGATCTCATTCTGCCTTCTCAGCAAACTACCCTCTCATCTTGACTTGCTGACAGGCCCCTTCTTCAAAGCTTAGTTCCTCTCCTTCCTTCATGACCCCTTCTCAGATTTCCACAAACTAGAGGTAGTCCTTTGAATTTTTCAACCCATTCAATTTATTCTTTTTTATGATCAGTAGAAAGAGCACTGACTCTAAGGACCTAGGTTCAAATCTTGCCGACACTCAGTACCTGCATGACCCTAGCTAAGTCACAACCTCTATGGATATTTCTCAACTACAAAATGAAGTGAGTTAAGAATTTTAGTTCAAGATCTTGATCAGTCCTAGATCAGCAATCCTACTTTAACTTATTTTGTATCCATTTGTATAGTATATATTTGCATCCCCCAACATTGAAGGCTTCTTTGTCCTGTAACCTTAATATATAACACAGTGCAGCTGCACATGGTAGGCATTCAGCAAGTATTGGGTGAACTAAATTTAATAGAAAAGTAATTGTGTATCATAAAGGTAGTTTGATAACACAGAAGCTTTGGAGGAATTAGCATCCGTTTTTTAAGAAACAGTCACATTTTGGAATAGGATTCAGTTATTAATGAATCTCTGTAGTTTCTACTTGTGTAGCAAGCCTGCTGCCACTCAGGGACTCCAACTTTGTGTGCATGAAATGAGTTAATGTAGTCACTGGATGACATGCTATTTTTATTCCTTCTTCAGATCAACCATAGCCTAACAATGCATTTCAGAACTCTGCTGACGGAAGCTCCACCTGAAACCTGTTCTCTTAGATAAGTATCTTCATCCCATTCATCGTTTTGAGAAAAGAAATCTTACTGCAAAGCAGTATTTTCATCTGCTTTGGTTTCAGTCTGAGATAAACCAGGCCTACTGAAAACCTAATTAATATCAGTCACCTGGAAAGGCAAAATTGGGAGGCAACGAGCTCTTATTTCTTGATAAACAGATTACTCGTGATGGGGATGCGTGTGGATGTGACAATTCAGGCAGCTGTGGAAGTAAGAGAAATGACACATTTCACAGTCAGGGCATACAAAAAGGACAAGCAAATCTCTCTAGGTTCTGTCCATGGTAGCTTGGCTTTGATTTTTGCTTTGAATTACAAGCCCAGCAAAAATCACTATATCCTCAGAGCCTTGAACCGAAAGCAGCCCCTTAGCTCAGTGAATTCACCCCAAGTTCTAGTGAAATTCCATTTGGGTTTGCAGAACACTAGTTGCTTTTATTCCCCTCTTAGGTGGAGAAATAGATAACCAAGACTTGACTTGTATGATGTGCAATCTTCAAAATCTGAAATTAAAATTCTGTGGCTAGTCAATTAGCAAACATTTCTGAAGTAACTTTGTGGTAGGCTTTGAAGATACAAATTCTAAGAATAAAAATTCTGAAGGACAAGAGGAGAGGTTTCAAAAGGACAGACCCTATGGTGGTTAATAGCCAGAGACACCCACTCCTGTCTAGCAGCTCTGTTTCAGGTAACTTCAGGACAGGTAGAAGACCATCAGCAGAGGAATCAGAAAATGAGGCAACCATAGAGATTAACTATAATATGGGACTAATAATATTTTCCATTTCCTGTCTCACAAGATTGTTGTGAGGAAAGTACTCTGCAAATTCTCAAGCTCCACAAAAATGAGTCATTATTAATGCTTTAGGAAACTACTTCATTGTGGCAAATGCTAAGTAAAACTGGAAAAAAGAATAGAGTACATCTAAGAGGTTCAATTCAACAAGCATTTATTAAGTGCCTACAGCATGCAAGGGACAGTACTAACCAGAACACAAAGACCAAAATGAGGAGTCAAGGCTTCCTGGAAGAGGTGGCAAAGCATTATGGGAGGGCATTTGATGTATAGGGGTACAGACTGAACAGTAGGTTTGCTGAAATAACTTGCATTTTGTTCATTTTGATAGGTTAATAGTCCTACAGTACACTGTCTCATTTGTTTGTTTAGCTTAAAACTCATGCTCTAGATCAGATTTTTTAAACTGGTGTTGGGAGCCTTATGCCAAAGATCTAGGTAAGAATATAGCTCACTAAAGCTGAGGGAAACTTTAGAATATAGATTTTTGGCATGGGAAGGAATCTTAGATATCAGCTATATTCCAAATCTTGTTTACATATGGGGAAAAGGAAGAATCAGTGTGGCTAACCGTTATTTCCAAGGTCACAGAGTAAGTTAAAGGCAGAGGTGAGATTAGCATCTTAGAAAATTAGTTTTACTGTGTTTTATTTTTTCCTTTGGGAG
This sequence comes from Petaurus breviceps papuanus, assembly GCF_028583685.1. Lineage (NCBI taxonomy): Eukaryota > Metazoa > Chordata > Mammalia > Diprotodontia > Petauridae > Petaurus > Petaurus breviceps. The sequence goes on along the minus strand of NW_027185698.1, from coordinate 18,435,643 downwards.
CTGGGCATTATTTCATTTCATGGGCTTTCACAACATTTCCTACAAAAAACAACCAACAACAAAAACCAAGGAGCTTGGGATGGGGGGAGGGAAGGAAAAGTTTGTATTTACACAAAGATCAATTAAGAGGTAATTAATCACATTTCAGGAAGGAAAAGTATGTGGAGACACAAATGATCATCAAATTCCCCCTTGCTAGAATGTGGGGTAAGGAGTGGAATGGAGGACAGAGATCCTATTGTGTTCATAATAAAGAGAAAAAGCTGCAAAGTAAAAGGACCAGCTGTCAATTATTGTGATAAACTCAGCCTTCTTCTATTCTTATTTTCTCCTCTTCCTGAGAAATGTTATCCTGAAAGTATAGCTTATGATTCAAATATATAAGAATAACAGCTATTTTCCAATTGATAAATGGTCAAAGGATAAGAACAGGCAACTCTCAAGGGAAGAAATTCAAGCTATCTGTAGCGATACTTTTTTTTAAGTGCTCAAAATCATTAATAGAGATGCAAATTAAAAGAATTTTTAGGTTTCATTTCACATTCAAAGTTGGCAAAATAGGAAAATTATAAATGTCAGAGAGTCTAGGGGAAAACAGGGCTATTAATGCACTCTTGGTAGAGCTGTGAGTTGGTACAAACATTCTAGAAAGTAGCTTGGAATCATTTCCCAAAATAACTAAATTGTGTATACTCTTTTACCTAGCAAAATACTACTACTAAGCCTATACCCCCAAAGGAATCCAGAAGAGGAAAAGATTCTCTCTGGTTAAAAATATTTAAACAGCTTTTTTTTTTTTTTTATTGGTGGCAAGGAACTAGAAACTAAGTGTCCATCAGTTGGGGAATGACTGAATAAACTATAGTATAGGAATGTTATGAGATACTATTGTGCTGAAAGAAAAGAGGAAAACAATGTTTTCAGAGAGATATGGGAAGAATGGAATGGACTAGATGTAGTGTTAATAGAGTGGAGTGGTGTAGCAGCAAGCACCCTTGCAAAGGTCCTCAGGGTTTGCTGCCACCACAGGTTCTTGGATCTGCTTTGATAAAGGAAAGCAACTCAAAATGGGTTAACAAGCTTACTTTAATCAGTCAGACATATATTGTTTACCTTGTTCAGGGGAAAAAGGTCAGCACCCCGAACTTCAAAGCATACAGGCAGAATTATCAAGACAGAAACAGATCAAGTAGACAGATTTCCAAACTGTCCAACCATTACATCCATACCAAATCAGCATCTGGGTTTTTCAAAGCAGGGGGGGGGAGGGGCGGGGGGGTGCCCTGGACAACCGCTTCCCAGAATACAGATCAAATCACAGAACACTTCTCAAAGTGAGCCCCCAAAACAAAGCTACACATCAGGGCTTATATAGCCTTCTCCTGGCTCAGAGAATGTAACAACCTTATTGACTCATTGGCCAATCAAGAAGTATCTACTGAAAAACAAGCCTCCTACCCCAGGCTCCAGGTGCACTTTAGCCTAGGGGCAGGGAAGATCTTTAAATTTACATTCCCATTACAAGTGGGCAGAACACAGCTAATTTATGACAATGGTATCAAAATGAATAACTTTGAAAGACTTAATAATTCAAATTGATACAAAGATTAACCCTGATTCTAGAGTACCAGTAATGAGGAATTCTATCTACCTCTTAACAGAGTGGTGATGGACACAGGGTGTAGAATAAGACACATTTTGGAGCTTAGCCAATATGGGCATATGTTTTACTAGACTATGTATATTTTTTTTTACCAGGGTTTTGGTTTTGTTTGCTTGTTTTACCTGGCATGGGGGGAAGGAGAGGAGGGAGAAAAGACGACTTTTAAATGAAAAAAAAAAAAAAAGAGAGAGAAATTTAATTTAAAGGTAAAAAAAAAAAACCCTACTTCCTAAATCAATCTGAAGCTGCCCATCTGATTCCAGCACTGGGATATGAAGAGGGTGGAGTTGTGGGATGTGACTCAAACCAGACTCCCAAGCTGAATGTCAGCTAGGGTCTTCCAAAATGAAGCACACTGTTTCTTCCACTAAGCCTATGCTCCTTTCAACAATTCCTTTGTCACTTGGCCAGTGCAAAGAATCAGGGAGAGATTATTCTGGGCAAATTGGTAGTGAAACCCTGATGCAGACAGTTCCTGGTCTGATTGCAGCCTGTCTTCCCCTTACTGAATATCACATCAAGTAGTGGTTCAAGGGTTTCCGAGAAGGCTGGGG
>NW_027185698.1:18257949-18433326 GCF_028583685.1 Petaurus breviceps papuanus | reverse complement strand
GGGGGGGGGGGGGGGGGGGGGGGGGGGGGGGGGGAGGAGATTCGAAGTTGTTCAAGGTACTTACTGCATTGTTATCAGGTCATGGATCTAAATGTCAGAGCTGTATGCCTGATTTGCACATTTCAGACCGATTTGGTATATTTTTTTTTCATTTTTATCTGCATGCATGAAGTGCTTTGGAATACCGAAACAATTTAAAATCATACTTAGTCTGTAACAGTTCAATTAACTTAAGTGCTGGTACATGCTCCATTCTTGGTAACTAGTTTAATTGGTTACTATTACAAGACAAGAATGCCTTAAGTGCTAGGGGCTAGCAAATCCCCACTTTGGAAAGGACATATTCTTGCATAGGCATGTGCAAGGGAAAGAAAGGTCCTAAGGTCAGAGAAGTTGGGAGGTGTGATCCCTGGCTTTCCAAGAGAAGGAAAAGTCTTCTTCTAAATTAAACCCCCCCCCCCCAAAAAAAAACCAGCATTACCAAACTGACTGAGCTGAGTTTATATCTGACATTGTGATTTTTACAACCTCCCATTTCCCTAGAACAATTTTTATAACCATTCAATAAGCAAGGTGAGGGAGAGGATCAAGGGTTGAAGACTTGAAAAATTATTACATAAATGTACTTCTCCTTGAGCTTGAGTGATAAGTATGAAACTACCAGGGGCCTCCTAAAAGGGTGATTTTCTAGGCCTCTTGCTTTTGGCTTCTGGGTGTTCCAAACACTGACAGGGAGAGAGATTTCTAATTACTGGGCTAGTGTTTTAGGGGCTATTGGGTTTGGCCATATTCTGAGAATATGGCTCCCTAGTTGGCTTGCCAAAATCCCATCTTCCCTAACCTTTAAAAAGCTAAGATTATATTAGATTGGATTGTCACTTTAAGCCACTCAGGCATTTCTCCCCTGAGCAAAAATACTAGTTAGGTCCTATAGACTTCCTGGTTATCAATAGCATTGAAAAACACTTATTAAAATGCAAATGTGTTAGTTGGTTGTGGTGACACATTAACATAGTAGCAACTAATTAGTTTACCTGATCTCCCATAGATCAAGGGGTTGGGACACTGGAACAAAGACTAGAATGGAGGTAGGGAAGGTATCTGGGAAGGTTTGGAACTGGGAATAGTTCCCTGAGGCTGAGGCAGGAATTCTTGTAGTTAGGGATCCAGACAATCTATGGGAGGGGCTAGGGAGCTTTAAACATCTAGGGGTTGGCAGAGAAGTGGCAAGGGGGGAGGGAAGGACATTTAAGAACCACTTTCTGTATCTTACAAAGTTGCTGCAGAAAAATAAGTGATTCTGTCTCCTGAATATTCCGATGCTCATTGTAAAGTTGACAACTGATTAATATCTCTTTCTGGTTAAGTAGCATCAAGGGCATTGTCAAGCAAGCCAACCCAACTAGAAAAAGAAAGACAAGATTTAGGTGATATATTAGAAAGGAAAAGCTAAGGTCTTCGGTCTTTAGGCAAGGTAGGAAAGGAAAGAGGAAGGGGAGGGGTGGGGAGGATGGTGTTGGCAGTAATGATATGAAGAGAACAGAACTGTGGAAAGAAAATCAGACAAACTTACTCAGTGAAATCACCGAGGACTTCTACCCTTAATAGGCAGAAGTCAAACCAGCACTTTGAGGTTACATGAAATGTAATGTCAGACCAAAGGGAGGGAGGCATGACAATGTTACTACATTGCACTATTCTGAAGGTTATACATTGTTCAGTGTCTTTCAAATTTTGGGCAAGGATATCAGCAACTATCCAATAGTCCAAGAGTCAGTCTTCTGTGTAGTTATAAAAGTTTACCAAGTACATGAGATCCCAACGCAGTTGATGGCATTGACCCTGTCTATTTTTTCCAGTGCTCCTTGGTTCTTTCTGTATAGGTCATTCTTATTTCATGCTAAATGCTAAAAAGTATTTAGAGTCTTCACTCTTACCAACTGGTTACACTGTCAAATGAAAACTTTATTTTTTTTTTTAATTTTACATTACCAAATCACCATTAGAAGGATGTATGTTCTTAGTTGTTTCTCTGGTAAAGGTGGATGGATTTGTACTAAACCGTCCATACTCCATGTGTATTCTGATTTGTAAGCAATGCCACATGGAGTGTGACTCCAGGCCAGAGAGATGCAGCCTGGTTTAGAGGCCAAGTGGATAGTTTCATTTTTATCTTTGTGTTTCCAGTGCTTAACAAAGAGCTTGGCACATAGGCCAACCATCCTAGATGAAATGCTTCCTCCCAAACAAACAGAAATCACACCAATGGTGAAGAAAGAAGATAACACGATTGCCAGTGATTATTTCTGTTTGTGTTGCAATCTGGGGAACATTTCTACAATCCTTTAGAAGTATCATGTCCATTTACCACTCACAGAGATTTTAGATTAGGGCACTTAGATCACCAATCTGTCAGGATCTCTGATCTTAGAGACTGACTAGTCTCAACTGCCACTTAAATAACAGTATGTAGTATTAAGAACAGTGCACAAAGAACCACATGTACATTCCTGTTAATGGAGTCAAGGTTCCCTTTTGTTCAAAGACCATAGGCAGGGAATGATTTTTAAAAAATGAGTCTGGTTCCATCCAGGAAAGCACAGCCAAACCTTTTCAATAGTTGAGCACAAGAGACCATGTGATCCATCTACAGGGTACTGATCAATTTCATGGACGTTTTTTAAAGAGGCTATTAAATGAAGGTTGCAGGAGTGTGGGAGGATTGGAATGCCACTGCCTGGAATCTGATGCATTTTAGGAATGTGGAGAATCTTCTCATTAAGGATGTGGCTTGGAGTATCATAAAGAAAGGTCAGCCTTGGGGAAGATGTCAAGAAAAAGTCAGGAATTATACTTTTTATCACTGCAGCTCTAAATATATGAATCAAAGAAGATAATTAACCTAGAGCTCAGTAATTATGGCACATATAAGTAAAGTTTCCTTTGTTAATCCATGGGGCTACCTATGTCCATGAGAGACTGCCAAGGATTTAAGCAATAAACACATCAATCTGGCCAATCCCTATTTGTAAATGCTAAGCCAGTAACTACTGCTGAATGGCTTCCATAGTGGATCTGTAGTCAGGAGCCCTGGTGCTATAAGGACCACATCCTTTTTTCAGAGAGGTTTATTGCCTTGACTACTGCAATTACTTGAAGTTAGGAAAGCCCTATGGAATGGCATGGCATATTAAATCTAAAAACCTTGTCCCAAACTGGTATTTTATCTGATGAGTAATTGATCCTTTGCTTTACTGATCATTCTTGTCTTTACCACTACCAGAATGCATTATGCTAAAAGGGAAGTCAGTGAACCAGTAGCATCATGGGACAAAAATGTTTTACAATCTATTAATCATTGTTTTATCTAACAGGTTCTTGCTATTGTTCCATCAACATGCACTACACCTATAGTTAAAAAGTGAAAAATTCTATTATTCATGTGATTGATCCAAATTCAGGTACTGGATTTTCTGGAGAGTTGACTGGATTTCTCTTTCCCTCTAGATGCACTGGTGCTGAGCAGACAAAACTGAGATTAAATTTAAGAGCAAGTTCTGTCCTATGTGAGGACTCATTAGAAAAGAGGTTCACTAAAGAGTGGTTGTCAGTCTCAGATGCCAACCAATATAGTTGAATTAATAAGGTGCTATCATGTGATTGTAAAATTCCTTGATTTGAAAGTTCACATCATAGACTGTGTGACCAGTTTGGTAACCTAGACTACCTCAGGAAGGTGAGTAATTAATCATTATCCCATAATGGCATGCACACACTCACACTCTTTTTAGCAAGCAGGGAAGTGGTAGCAGAGGGCAATGCCTCTAGGTAATATGATACATTACTCAAGCAGATGATTAAAAGGTACAGTTGCCAAGCTTTAATAATGCTAAATGGTCAAACCAAGAACAAGCAAAACATCATGTTTTAAGATTGAGTGAGTCTTTACAGTTCACTGCCAAGCAATGGTAAGAATAAGTAAGAAAGAAAAACAAGAAAGCATTAGTATGAATGAGGCAGGTACCTGTTTTCACCAGTGTCAAAGTCAATCATATAGGAAAACTTTGGAATGTTCTTAAACGTCATACTTTGGGTTATAGTGCAAAAACTTTTGGACTAAAATAATTTTTATTGTTTTTACCAAATAGTAATGCTAAGAAAGAAAAGTTGGAGTATTTTATATTTAAGAGTAGCAAAAATAAATGTCCTCCAAATAAGTACTTTAATAAGATTTTTAGGATTTTATCACTTAACATATCTTTTCTTCCCCTTCAACTTTGAATTTTGCTTGGACATCATCTCATTAAAAATCCATCAGAGAAGAACTATGTAGAAAAAAATAATAATTCTGCAAAATATCCATGTTCAAAACCAAGTTGAAACACAGTATCTTCCTAGAGGTAATCCCAAGATTTTTCTAATAATTTACTTTCTTCCCTAATAGGAGTTAATATATGAAAATGGTCAATATGCAGATTTAAACATCACACTAAATATTCACATTCAGTAAGTGTTATATGCATAAATTAAAGACAAAACAATCTTTAAGTTTTTCCCATAATAAAGACAAGGCATGCATATGTAATCATTCTAATTTTATTTAATCATGAAAAAAGAATATAGGATCTTTTGGTCTTCTCTAAAACTTTTCACACTTTCCCCCTAATTAATTAAAATTTGTTCCTCCTGCAAATGCAATGATGATTAGATGAGTCTTGCCAATTCAATGGGTTTTAGAAAGGTAACAGAGAAGCAATGTCAACCCAAGACCTAGTCTTGAACATGCACCCCTGCTTCTAGGAATAACTCTCTGTCAATTCTAATATTCATAGTCAACTCTATCCTCAATTTTCTAATGAATATAAATTCTGAGAAATTTTTAAGACAAGATCATCTGAACCCAACATTGCAAGTTAAAAACCAATATGTGAGAGTGCCACATTCCAAGGCTTTGACTAAAGTGTAGTATCTGGAAGAGGGCAGATGTATCCAAAGACATATGGAGAGAGAGGGAGAGGAGTGGAAGAGGAGGGAGAGGGAGAGAGGGGGGAGGGGGAAAGAGAGAGAGAGAGAGAGAGAGAGAGAGAGAGAAAGGGAAGGGAGAGATTGTACAGGTTAAAAAGAAGAGACAACCATAATCAAGTTCAATGACACAGACTCTTTCAAATGGAAGAGAAGAACATATGTAGGAAATTGTGAATTGCATGTTATCACTTCTTTCCCACAAAGAAATACTTTTCACATCCCTCTTGGAAAAGCTTTCTTTTGTCTCAATATATTAACAAACACATTCTAGCAAAATTAAAATGGGCTGCAGTGAGTCTATCAATAGAATCTATATAGAATCTTTCCCTCTAGGGATTAATTCAGTGTTTGATTAAATCTTTCTAAAGTTTAAATCATAATGTTACAAACCTCCAAGAAACCACTGTACTATTTGTGACCTTCTTTATTGCTTTCTACTGTTTGATAAAGTTGAGAAGATTGATTTTTAATGCTGTGTATTTTGCTTGAAAATAAGAGATATCAATGTGGGTTATTTAAATTTCAGGTGTAGAATAAATATAGCAACTTAGTACAGTTTGGCTAAAATGTATTTATAATTAATATTGAGTTATATCTAGACAGCCAGTAACACCAATATAAAATCAAATCAAATATCATAAATAATATGCAGTATAAGCTAATGAGCCCATAAAAATGATAACCCTCTTTATACCCCAAATAGTATTTGGATTCAATATTAACATAACATTATTGGTTTTGACAGCTATTTTAGTTTAAGGAATTTCTAAATTAAATCAAGATTTATTTCTGTGTCAAAGATTTCTATTTACTTTACCTGCCTAACATTGATTTCAGTGTTAACTTTGCCATTAGAAACATCAGAGACAACTTAATGTTTTGCAGGAAGCTTAGTATTGTCTTTATTTCTAGGCAAGATGTCTGAAGACCTCTCCAGATAACTAAGGCTCCCTCAGAGCCTTCATTTCCTCTCCTCTCTTCCCTCAAGGGGCTTAAGGTAGACAGAAAAATGACGCCTTAAGAAAAGTCCGACAATGATGCCAACAAAAGGGATGAGATACTATGTGTGATTTAGAAATCTGTGTTATCAGGTCAGGAAAGGAAGCAAGTCACTTTTATAATGTTCTCTAAAGGCCTTCTTTTTGTTTAGAGAAAATTCAGTTCACCACACTGATTGAAGTCAGCCCCAGCCCTATTTCCAAAGGGCTAACTCTGGAATATAGAGGAGAGGGATAAGAACATTGCTTATTTTCCCTGCCATCAATGGATACCTCCTTTACATGTGGGTCGAATCATCATAACCATAGCCTTTCAGTAGCTATTAACTTGTCCCAGATTCAACCTGATGACAGAAGAATGAAAGACTAAGGTACATTACAAATGTGCCTGAGAGAAGTTCTGTATGCTTTAAGTAGAATTGTTTTCTAAGCTGAATGTTAAGCTATATTCTCCCCTGGGGCAATGATTGTTGCCTAAAAATGTGTTTTGCCCAGATTACAATAATAAAACAAGACTAACTCCTAGAAAAATATCACATGTCAGGTTTTCACCTATTATATTTCATTTTAGAAATTTCTGTGTCTACCTTTGCTCTGTTTTAAAAAAAAAAAAGGTAACCCACAAGGTTTATGTTATATTAAAGCTGAAGTCCTACTATGAATATGGAAAAGAGGCAAACAAAGAGAGGAGGGAGAAGTAGAATAGGAATGAGAGAGTACAAGTGCCCCAATCTAAGAAACATGTCAGGGAGTTGGTTATGATAAATAAGAAAACAGAAATGGATTTGAAATATTCGTTTCCCTTTATTAACTCAGTGAGGCTGATGTGTACTGCACATTAAAAAAAAATCACAGGAATTTCCATACAATGAATAAAACCACAACAGTACATGTAGAGTTGGCAGGTGGAAAACAGCCCATTGAGGGCTAAACTAAAAGTTCACTTTCCCCATTCAGCATAGTTCAACCAACAGTATAACACTTTCACCTACAAATCTTTAAGTAGCTCCATCCAATTAGTGGTTCACATTATTGAAAATGTCTGTCACAGAGGTACAAATTTAGAATCATCACATTATATTACATGGCTATTCTAGGTCATTTATAGATCAGGTCTTAGACTACAGTGATTGAAGTTCTTATTACAGCCATCACAAAGGACACATAATCATTACCTACTGTAAACTTACACCTAAAGGCATTACAAGGTTTTCTTTTTTTTTTTTTTCAACTGACCCAACCATTATGCCCTAGTAGAGTAGACCCTCCTTACCATGCTGTCTTGGGTGTTTATAGCCCAATGGTTTTTCTTAGTCATTTAGCATATATTGAGTCCGCCCTCCTCTAACCCCTCAAAGTGAAGATGCCTTATTCTGGAGTCTCAATGAGTTTGCCTTAGGTAGGAATTACTCTGCTATATGACTCTTTAAAAGGCCCACATGTATAAAGCACCAGTTTAGTTACCAATATTGCAGATGGGATACTTACCACAGCATGAAAGCAACAGCACACCGTTCATCTAAAAGACATACAAATCTATGCTGAAATGGGCCTCCAATAATGATGTGGTACATGTGTTCGTTTGAAATGTTCTCTTAAAAATAAAGGGAACACAGTTTACATTTTTGATGGGCTACCCACAGTGTCTGCTTATGATATAAAAAGCACTATTCGGATGGTTTAGTGATCCTTTCTTTGCGCTAATTTTATAGGCAATTTGAAGTCCATGGAGGAAAGCTATCTTCATGGAAAGAATATTCATCAGGCCAGTGGGGAAAAAAACTTAAACCATGACATAAGGTCTGTGTTGCTATCTTTTAATAAATTGAAAAAAAAAATAGTTATGTCAGCAATTCAGGGCAAAAGAGAAAATGTATTTAAAACTGGATCACAAAAATTTAAAGGCAAAATAGGTAATGCATCTGGTGGTCCTTGAACACATAATATGATATACTAAATATTGATTTCTTAAAAATAATTTATTGCTTTTAATAGTCTTTTTATCATTATTCTACAACAGAAGATACTCAAAATTCAAAAAGAAAAATTGTAAACTTTAGTTTGGCGTTCACACAGAGTTAAAATACCTGCATTTTAACCTACAGAACAATAAGAATTAGGCGGATTAAAGGTGTTACTGTTGTAACGCAGAACCAGTGAACAAGTTTTTATTTTTTTTTATTTTTTTATTGCTTTCTATCTACTTAGAAATAAGAAGCCAAAAAGTCAAGCAAGCATCCGACAGGACAGACAGTGGAATCTCTCAGAACACAATCTGCTGGTGATAAATGAATGCAGCTATCAAAATCCGCTGCATTAGCCTGGGGGTGAAATCAGTTTTATAAGATTGCATTGGGGGAGGGGGAGAGAACAGAAAGATTAAGTAGGGAGGCATACCGTATCTTTAAAACGAAGTCATGAATGCCAAACAGTAATCGAATATCAATTTATAAACTTGAATACATTCTCCAGACTTTACTGATTCAGCTCCAGGGACTCCACACTCAAGATGAAATCCGGATGCTCAAGATGGAGATTTTCAGAAGTTTCCATTTAATTTAGAAGAAGCAATGTTATCAAGAACAATGTCATGGTCACATTGGGAGGCCATGCTAGTGCAAGGAGAAACATTGCTTCTGCAAAAAGCTGAATTTCCCAAATGAAGTGCTTAAAATTCGAACCTGACAAGTGTCATGCATCCTGGGTATAACATTTCCACTGGCTTTCTTATTTTTGCCACCTCATAATTTATAATAAATATGCTATCTGCAACTGATAAATATGTCTCTTTAGTAAACAAAGGAATGAAATATCAGTATTTATACAGGATGCATAACTGTAAAAAATATAGATAAATACCATTCTTGAACTCTGCCAATGAAGAGAGATACTGGCTTCAAAGATAGATTTCATACACACATATTAATTATTGTAAAAATCATACTATAATTATTACCTCAGCATTTTGTATCAAATTAAAATCACGAAAAATAAAACAAAACAGCATTTTAAAAAGATCCTTGACCTCTAGTTTCAAAACTACTGTTGATACAGAAAATAAAAACATTTCTTAATGATTATCCATTGAGAGACTTTACAGAAAATCATGATCTCTTCTAGAAAAATTTTTAGATGAGAAAATTTCATCCCCCTAACAAATCCAGTGTATAAAACTTCAAAGAAAAACAAGCAACAAGAAAATGTGGGAAAAAATCACAGAAGTGGTGAATACCTTTTGGGGGCTAGGATTTTCCTTGACAAGAAGCTTAGATCAAAGCTCACCGAAGAAGGGATGAATGTGCATAAAGCAACGGTTTGTGTTTTTTTTCTTTTTTGTTTTGCACTCAACAAACACACACACTGTCTTTTTTTTACAATCAAATATATATAAGCATAAGTTCAGCTTTCTAAATATGTTAGTATACAATAATTGTTTCACCTCCTAATTACATTTGAATATTCTTGATTAAGAAAAATTGAGCAGTTTTGAAAAGAAGGCTGCATTTACAGTGCATAGCTGTAACAAAAAAAGAACATCATCATAGAGTATGTACACAAAATAAAAATACTCCATTGAACATCTGTAAATACTTGACTACATCGGAGAATGTAGTAAATACACTCACTATCTGAACACATCCCAGATAGTTCTACCCAACTCTCGTTAATAACGTAACATCGTGTCCACTCATCAGAAAGGACTGCTGAACAAGTTGCACGTGTGACCATTGACAAGGCTTTTAAAATCTGCTGTGGAAGATCCACATTTGGGACATTTACATGGGTGTCAGGATAAAGGATGAACTACAGAAACTTCAAAATATTAAGAGGTTTAATATTCCGGTGCCCGCTGTTTATGCTTCCATCCAGGCTCCAAGGTCAACAAGGAATAAGAAAAAGAAAAAAAAGAGAGAGAGAGAGAGGATGTTAGGTCTGTGGGACCTGTCCTTTCCTCAGGATTGTCACATCATCATTACAATACCAGAGAAGGTTGTGTTTGCTTGTGTTTTCTCTTTCTAAAAAAAAAAACAAGATCTCAGCAGCTGAAGCCCAGGCATCACCCGTGGTCAGTATAGGGTGTTCTGTGGTTTGTTTGCTTTTTCCTTTTTTTTTTTTCTTTTTAGATACAGCACGGACATTTTGAAGTTCTAGGTTTAAAGTGTCTCTCTATGGAACTGCTGTCACTTCAAGTGGTTTGCATTTGCACTCTCGCCAGCCATTGCTTGTACCCTCGCGCCCCCCCCCCAAACACAAAGACATACACACACACACGTATGTGTGCTCACACACACACACACACAGCCACAACAACCACCACTGTCATCACAGGAAAGCAAAGCTGACCCCCATGGATAAACATGTGCTTACTGGATGTCCCTTTGGCCTCTTCCCTCATCAGCAGCCGTGTTCATGTAAACCTTTTTTTAAAATTTTTGTACAGAGAGTGTAAAGTAGGATAAATTCCTAAGTATGACTTTCAAGAGTCCGTATTGAAGGACGTGATGTCCTGTGAGGTATTCACCATCCCTCCATTATCCTCAGCCTGTGGGCTTGTTACCTGCGCAGGCTTCTCTGGGCCTCTTTCAGTAAACTATCAAAATCCAGAGAGTCATATTTGCTCTTGGTAGAAGCAGGGTCAAAATCATCTGAGTGTGAATCTGAAACAAAATTAGTGCCAAATCAGAAGCAGCTTTCCTAGACAACTGTCAAAAAGCTCATTGAACACAAATACAAGAAGACTTGCTGCATTGGAAATTTACGATCATCATAATGTTAATTCAAATCCACAAACATCTATTAGTCATTAGGTGTAAAGGATAATAATGGTATCTGACACAGGTAGAACACATTAACTCATTTCCTTTTATGATTGTCACATTTCTGCAAGATAAGCAAGTATTTTTTTTCTCCTTGTATTTCAAATGAGGCAATTGAAACAGATTAATCAATTGTCAAACATTTATCAAGCACCTACCATATGCCAGGTGCTGTGCTAACAGTTACTAAGAATGAAACCATGATTCCTACTCTAGAAGGCTGAACAGTATGGTATAACAGAAAGAAGGTTGGATGTGGAGTCACAGCTTTGATATTAGCTGTGTGACTGAACAGATTACTTAACTTCTTTCTTTTTTTAACTTTAAAATTTTATTTTTATTTTATTTTTAACTTATGGAATAAAGCAAGCATTTCCATAACATAGTAAAATAAAAAAAAAAAGATGATTGCACATGAAAATGCAAATCTATTAAGTACAACTTGAAATTTCTTTTAAATGCATTATAACTTCAACATGTAAATTTTTGTTCCCATTTCCACCCTCCCCCTCCACCCTAGAGATGGCATTTAACCTCTTTCTAAAGCTCCACGTATAAAACAAAAATAACATTTACATCACGATAAGGTTGTGTGAAAAACTCATTTGAGAAATCTCTAAATGCTACATACATGTCAGTCCTTTAGTGAGCACTTACTGACTATTTGCCAAGCACTAGGTACTGGGGATACAAAGAAAGACAGAAGACAATCACGGTTTTCAATGAGCTCACAGTCTAATGGGGGAGACATGAAAATAACTTTGTACAAGTAAGATTTATACATGGCAAACTAGAGGCAATCCACAGAGGGAAGACGCTGGCATTAAGGGAGATTAAGAAATATTTCTTGTTGATATGATCAATTATACTGATGGTTTTCCTAATATTAAACCATCCTTGCATTCCTGGAATAAATCCTACCTGATTATTCTTGTCCTCTATACCATTTTTCATCCCAGCTGGTACAATCCATCCTTATAACCTGACCATTGTATAATGTGAAAGTATCTACAGATCCTATACTTGATTATAAGACACCATGGGGAGGGAGGGGAGGGAGGGGGACAAAATGTGAAATTCAAGGAATTGTGGAATTGAATCCTGTAAATTAAAAGGAAACAAACAAATTAATAAATTAAAGAATTAATTAAAAAAAAAGAAATATTTCTTGAAGAAGGTAGGATTTTATCTGGGGCTTGAAGGAAGGCAGAAAAACCAAGAGGAGAAGATGAGGAGGGAGAGATTTCCAGGTATACTTTATCATCATCAGACCCAACATCATTGCTTAAGATCATGAAATATATTACAGGCTGAAGTGTAACTAGAACCTAAATCTGATTCCTATTCTGATCCTCTTCCTATCAACCTGGGCTGTCTCCTTTATACTTGCCCTGTGGATATGATGTAATTAATAACATAATATAACATAATATAATATAGTATAATATAGCATTATATAATGTAACATAATATAGCATCATATAATATATAACATAATGTAATATAATATGAACACAAATATATATACTTGTGTATATATGTATGTATGTGTATATATGTGTATGTATGTATGTATGTATATATATATATATATATATATTTCAGTCTTTTATTTATATACATCACCATTTTGAAGCTTGAAAGACCATATTTTCTTTCATGACAGTGAGGGGTAATATGGCCTTTCAGAAGACCTGACACAGAGAAAGGAATGGAATACCTCCCACTAGGCCATCTACTTCATATTTGTGTCTTATGTTTAAAAAAAAAGTCTGATAAAACATTGACCACGATATTTTTTCAACCAACCATATTAATAAGCACTGTTACGTTTTATAAATAAGTCATAAAATATAATACCAAAAATTCTGGTGCTAAAATTGACTGACTCACATGCTGTTCACTGTGGTGAGGAATAATCTTTAAAATTCTTCAGCAATCAGTCTCAATCCATTTTGACACAAACTTTAAATGCAATGTCATTTTTCTCACTATTTTTGCACTTTTTCTGTCACTAGAACTTATTGTCCTCTCTTGGGTCATTCAGGTTTGAGATGATAATTGTATCATTACAGTACCTTTATTCAGATCCTCATATCTGAAGCTAAGGACTAGGAAAAACAGTTCCCACTTAGCAATGACTTTGTCCCAGAGTCTGCTGTGGCATTTCTATAAACCTACATGCCCAGCCCAACAGACATGCAATTAGTGAAGAAAAGCTGAATTGATGATTTTAGTCCCAAATGAATGACTTCCTTATTTAACTGAGAGCTGGTATTCATGGAACTGTTATCAAATCAAAATGGCAGGTGTAGTGTCAATACTGGTTACTGTGAAATGTTATCCACTTATCCGAATTTAGCTGTAATAAAGTCTGGAAGAGCCAACAACTCCAACTTGTGCCATTATGTAGGACAAATGGCAGAGCAAGACTTGAAGTACTGTAAGTCCAGACCATCAAATTCCTTAGAGTGAATCTGTGATAATTCATGAATTAGTTAAGTTTAAAGTTTTTAATGTAAAGTTCTATCAATTGAGGCATGCCTGATGTTGATTTATCTTTTTAATTTTCTGTTTTATTAACTAAGTCATCAACAAACATGAATATTTCAATAGATACAGAAGAACACACAAGAACATTATGTAGGAAACTGAACTACTATAAAATATAGATCTTTTAAAGTGCATATTAAATTCAACATGGTGGCAACAAAATTACCCTGTTTTGTTTTCTTCTGTGTATTAAAAAGTTTTGAAGCTCCTTCGTTCCTTCCTTGATTGCTTCCTTTCTTCCTTCTTTCATTTCTAACATTATCCATTAGCTAATCCTCTAACAATGCCCCCCCAACAAATTCAAGCCCTCAATTATAACATTTCCTTGTATAGCTTAGCAAAGCAAATCAACATATTGACCATTTTTTTAAAAAATGTATGTCTCATATTCTTGGTTTATCACCATTCTGCCAAGAGGTAGTAGAAATAATTTATCATTAGTCTTTTGAATTTATATTGGTCACTGCTTTGATGATAGGTAAGTGGAAAGATAGAAAGATAGATTAGATAGATAGATAAATAGATGATAGATAGATAGATATAGATGGCAGATGATAGATGGATAAATGGATGGATGCATAGACAGACAGATGGACAGACAGACAGATAGTTAATATATTGAACATTTACTATGCATCAGACACAAAGACTGGTGATAAAAAAAATAAAACAAGCAAGATGATTGCAACCTGCAAGGAGGAAGACAAGTCATAAAGGGATGCTTGAAAGGTAGGCGAGAGGATATTATGTACATAGTGGTCAAACAGCTGGAGATGGATGACAAATGAGGCAAATGAAGGCTTGGATTCAGGCAAGATCAAGTGAAAGCCCACCAATCAGAGGACAGGGTGATTCTGGGGCAGAATTCAAGTTTCTTGGAGGGAATGAAAGACTTTAAATTTTTAAAGTCTTTCAAAATTGTTTCACTGTACATTCTTGTGATCCTCACTTAAATAATTTTCCTGGTTGTTTCATTCTGCATTCATTTACACAGGTCTTCCCAATCTACCATACTCAACATTTCTGATGGTACAATAATATTCCATTATATTCATATGCCATAAGGTGTCTGGACATTTTCCAATTGATGGATACCTATTTTATTTCTAGTTCTCTGCAGCCCTGGTATATTAATTTTCAAATATTTCTAATACAATATGCCTATTCCAACATTTTGAACTTAACATTAAAGGCCACATTTTCTCTCATGATAGTGAGGGATTAATCTCCCTAATTTTTGCTACATGGTGAAGGGAAAAGCATTATTACGCCAAACTACATATTGATAGTTATTATTACACTTTAAACTGCTGATAAAGCAAGCCATGTTATATAACATTATGAAGAAACTACAATAAAATCCTCAGAAAGCTATAGGCACCTTCTTGCTTCACTATAGCAAAACCTCAATTAACCAGTAAATTGAAGTAATGGGCTATTATAGCTAATTAAACATTCTGGTTAATGTGGTTGCCAGAAACCTCTTCATGGAAATCTCTTTAAAATGTATTAATCTCCCTTTCTTCCTCAGGAAATGCAATATAATGAGCATTTCCCTTCCTCATTCTTAAAACAAATTCATTTTACCTAGCCATCCCCTCAAGCTATTGTCCTATATCTTCTTCCCCTCATGAACAAATTCCTAGAAAAAAAAGTCACCTACCCTTTGTTCCTCTACTCCCTCACCCAGTTCTCAACCTTTGAAAATCAGTTTCTGATCTAAATATTAAATTTAACATGGTGATAAGAAAATTGGCCCAAAGTTCCCCTTTCTGAATATTTTTGTTCAAATCATTTTAGCACAAAATTTAAATGCAATATAATTTTTTTCTATTTTTGCACTTTTTTCTATCACTTGAACTTATTGCCCTCCCTCAAGTCTTTTGCATTTGATATGTAATAATTGGGCCATTATACTTCTATAAAGATAGAATTGTATTTTTATGCACTTACATCTGAAGCTAAGGCCTGGAAAAACTAGTTCTTACTTAGCAATGGAAGTTTGTCCCAAAATCTGCTGGGGCATATCTGTGCCCACTTCAGTCACTTCATTTAAACTACTTTCTTCTAGGTTAACTGGTCTCTTAATTGCTTATTCCACTAGCCTTTCCATCATCTTTATCTTTCTTGAGCTTTGGATAACATCTAACATGACTGACACATCCCCTCATCCCCATCCCCCACTACTCGATATCCTCTCCACTTTTGGTTTTTGCAAAAATGCTACTTGTTGATTGTCTTTTTCTTGGTTTTACTGCTTTTCCTCAATCTATTTTTGTTCAACCTGTTTCCCATGCCCTAAGCTTGGGGACACTCGAGGGTTCTGTCGTTGACCCTCTTTCCTTCGCTCTAAAATGTCTCTTAGTAATCCTATCAACTTCTATGTAGGATCAGTGATCAATTATATCCAGATAACTCCCAAATGTACACCTACCCTTCATCTCTCCTGTGTTGCAGTCTCTTATCAACTACCTGTTGGACGGTTCTACCTATATGTCCCATAGCCATCTCAATCTTTACATGTCCAGAATGGGACTTGTTATCTTTCTGCTTATGCCATCCTTCTCCCTAACTTCCCAATTTCTTTTCAAAGAATAAGCAACTTTTAACCAGGTTCACAACCTCAAGTCACTATCTTTGTTTCACTCCGTTTCCAATTAATTGCCGTCTTGTTAACTGTACTTTTACAACATCTCTGGTATCTATCCCTGTCTTTCAACTTACCTAATTACCACTATAGTTTAGGCTAACATCACCTCTTACATGTTCTACCCTAACAGCTTCCTGATTGACCCTCTGTCTCCAATTTCCTCTTCAATCCATCTTCCATACAACTGCTAAAATAGATCTTCCTAAAGCATAGATATGACCATCATCACACTGCTCAAGGAATTTCAGTGATTCACAATTGACTTTAAAATCAATAAGTAACTCCTTCATTTGGCATTTCAAGCCCTTTCAATACTGACTCAGTCTAAATTTCTAGCTTTATTTCATATTATCCATGCACAAACAATGCTTTGCTTGCTTTTCTCGTACATAACTTTCTATCTTCTTCCCACCTATGTGTCTATTGCCTCCTGTTCCCAGTCTGGAATATTCTCCTCACCTAAGAATTCCTAGGTTCCTTCAAGGCTGAGATCAGATGTTACCTTCTACAAAGGCCTTTCCTATTACCCTTACTTGTTAGTGTCCTACCCCTGCAACCATTCCAAACTACTTTTAATTTATTGTGTATGTATGTATGTATGTATGTATATATATAAACCTTCAGTACAGGTTATCATTCCCAACATTAATAGTCATAAGTGTTCAATAAATGTCTGATGAAGTAAATTGAGTTGATAATTTAGGATCTGGTGGCATTTCAACATCATCATTCTGAATATGAATTTTCATTGGATAAGACTGAAGAGCTGAATGCTTTCAATGATTACAGATCTCAGGATATTCCTTGGATCTTCCTTCAAATATTAATAATAAGAGTGTTTTCTTATGTGCATCTTGTTTCTCTATGTAATTGAAGGTTATTATTAGTTGAATTCTGGTTAATCAAGGATTTATTTTGTATAGATTTTTTGTTTACTTATCTGTGAATATGTTGAATATTTTTTGGTAGAATATAAGCTTCTTCAGAGCAGGGGCTGTCTCACTTCTGTATTTGTATATTCAGAACCTAGAACAGTTCCTGTGTTTAGCACTGGTACTTAATAATGCTTATTGATTGACTGCATTTTTATTTTCCTCTGACACACTTGAGAGCCTTTTGTCTCCATTACTGTTAATACGATTTTTTTTTCCATAGGCAATAGAGCTGGTGCAAGCATATTTATCTTTGAAATCCCCCAACACAGGTATACTTTGATCAGTCCCAAATATGATATCCAATGTGTTTCTTTCATTTTTAAAATACCTTTATGTTTAATAAAACCATTCCTCAAGCAGTTGTGAGTTAAAGGATGCATCTCAAATATACTTTTCCAAAAACAAATATCTAGCTTAGAAAGGATTTAATTTCTATTATTATATGGAAGATAAAGGGATAATGACTACTAGGAAAAATTCAATTCTTGAAATATTTCAAGGACAATCAAGTACAATTTGGGAATACCATCCAAACTTCCTCCTCCTAATGATGAATCATGTTCTAAAGACTCCCTTAATATAGCTTACTTGAAATCCTACAAGTTTTGAGACACTAGAAACACTTCAGCCTTCATCACTGAAGAAAATAAGTCAAATCAACTTGAGACTTCCATCTGTCTTGGCTGTTTTTATCAGTCAACATTTGAACAAATGACTTGCTGCCTTTTATATTTTCATCACCAGCCTTCTATCTCTCTAACAGTCAGCTACCTTTCCCCTGCTTTAAACCATCTATTTAGCCAGTGAAGTGAATTATGGCATATTCACTCTGAACAATGCACATCACCTATGTCAATTACTCTAAGAAGACAACACTTGGTTTGGGAAAAGAAAACACATTTTATATTCATTCATTCATTTATATAAGGCCTAGGGCTTTATATAAACAAGTAGTTGTTAATGTCCTGGTGCAGGACTATGTAATAATTTTAATGATCATAGCCATTAATTCATTAAAAAAATTTTATACGAGATGCCTCGGTAGTAGCATACTTTTTTTTTTTAAATAATCTCAGAGACGAATAAGTCTCATAAAATCCCCTTTATGTAGGGATTTACATGCTGCGGGAAAAAAAATTTAACTTTATAAAGTGAAAAGGAATTCTGTATATCAAAAGCTAGATATTTTCCTTCATGAGTTGCAATTCATAGCAAATGGGACTGAATAGGAGAGATGAGAAAACAAGGATTTTTATACAGTTGTTTCAACAAAATAATGCTTACAATTTTATATTTGTAGAGAAGAATTCAGCATTCGTTATTAATTCAAAAAACATTTATGCACATCCACAGAAAATAAAAACCTGAACCTAGAGTTAAGAGGTGTGCACTTCTTTCCTAAGCCCCTTGCCTCTGAGGTTGTCTTGAAGATAAAATCTGTATTCCAATACTCTTTCCAATAAGACAAAACTAAAGTGCAGGTGCACATGGATTATGTTTGCTCCCATTCTGATCTTTATATTCTATAGTCCTCATCCCGAGTAGAATAAAAATCCATACCTAGGTCTGCATAGTTAGACTTGAAATATTGCTTGCGTCCACAAAAGTACAGCTCAAAGTCAGGTTCATTCGACCTGCGCAAAGTGTATCCATTTTCAAGAGCGGCAAAAGCATCACAGGTGTAGCGGTAGGTGATGAAACCATAGCTGTCTCTGTAATGGACAAGAAGGGGGGAAAGTTCAGTGACCAGTGAGAAGCATTAACATATATGAATACAACCCCTTCTACCTAGAGAGGCCCCTTCCTTGTGCAGCACCTAAACCTCTGCCTCCATTTATCAGGGTGATTGTCCTGTCAGGCAGCTAAATACTTATTTCTGGGACAGGAAATCTCAACTAGAAAGATTAATAAATAGGGATGAAAGAAAATAAATAAGGTTTTGAACTCAACATGTCATCTTTCAAAGCAGTTACACTGGCAACTCCCATACCAGGAATCTGATGGCCATAATTTTTTACATAACGTCAGCTTCTAAACAAGAAATAATCTTGAAGCTTCTTACCCATCATCCCGCAGATTTACTGTGCACTCCTCAATTTCACCAAAAACTTCAAAACGGTCCCTCAGTTCTGTGCGGGTGGTGTCAGGTCTGATTTTACCAACATAAATCACACGACGCTCTTCCTATACGGCAAACAAGAGAAGCATCCTTGTTAGTGCCGAAGGGGGAGAGGTAGACAAGTTGTAGCTGCATGTGGTCCTGGAGACAAACATCCAAGTTTGCCTAACACGAACTCACAGACCAGGCAAGTTCTAGTCAAGTAGGCATGACCTTCCATGGTCTTTGTTTATATTGTTTACATTGTTCTCACTCCAATTTCCCCAATGTATTTCTTTCCCCTTCTTTGTTATCTCTTTTTTCTGTATTAGATATCACCTTTTTATGCTGGATAGGAATATTTCATGTTGGATAAAGACTAGAGAGGCATCCAAGTGGAAAGACTGAGTCCCATGGCCAGGAAAACCAGGCTCTGGGTCCTCCCTCTGATATAATCCTGTGCGACTAATCTGGACAAGTTAGTTAACCCTCAGGTAACCCTGGGAAATGCTTTAAGACTGTATGTTGCAGAGCAGTGGCCACCATTAGCAGGAATTTTCAATGCCAATGAAATGATCAGTCCAGGTCAAGTAAAGAACAAGGCCAGATCTCAAAAACCCTAGACTGACTGACAATTCTTCCATCACTGGCTTTAAAGGCCTCTCTGTAGAAAAACAATTTAGTTCTATATACTTGTTTTTAATCAGAAAGTAGATAAAGAAAATGTCCAGTTTTAAAAATTGCAAAGTTCATCATCAATTTAGCATACTGAGAAAATATAGCCCATGGATACTGATATCTCCCATCAGAATAGAGCCCTGGGGAATATGAACTAAAAACCATTGGAGCTAAAGCTCTTCTTTTTTCCCTATGTCTAGTCACAGACTAGACTACTTATAAAAACCTCGTCTTTTGTACCCAATACGAGTTAATATTATTAAACTCTAATATCATTAGCAATTTATAAGCATACAAAAATAGGAAGGACACTTTTATAACCTGAGGTTAATTTAAGAAATAACAAATGATTCTTTGATTTTTGGAAAGAAGGAATCACATGTTGTGAAACTCTAATGGACTAGATAGAGTTAAAGGTAATGGTGTTATCTGGTCATCAGAAAAGATGTAAGGCTTAGAAAACTGTCTACAAGAATACTCCAAGGGTACCTTTAAAGGGGATAATTGTTCTCTCTTTCCACTGAGGGCAGATCAAAAAGAAAAGCAATGAAATTACTGAGATTTAGGTTAGACTTAAAGAGGGTTGGTTAACCTCATGTCAAAAGTTGGGTGTTGGTCATAGAACCATATTTTTTTTTCCTTTTACATAAACTCATGTGAATTAAATGATTTAAAATATAAAACATCTCTCTTCTTCTTTGTTAAAAGAATGAAACTATTCCTACCCTTTGACAGAATAGTAATGGGTTAGACAGAGATTCAGAAGAAGTTATGTATTTGCAGACATGGTCAATGGGCTGGTTTGTTTTGCTAGACTATAAATAGTTGTTATAAGGGAGGACTATAAGAGAGGGGGTAATGAGAGACATCCTCTTACTCAGAAAAAGGCATCCATAAAACATTTTTTGAAATACACAGAAAACAAAAAAAGTGTGCAGAAGGGGCCATAAATAAGGCAGTTTTATTTTTACTTTAATTTACATATATGGATCACATATATTATAAACGTAATTCTATTTGTAAAATTTTTTTTTTCAGGGCAATTGGGGTTGTGATTTGCCCAAGGTCACACGCTAGTTTTTGTGTTAAGTGTCTGAGGTCAGATTTGAATTCAGGTCCTGCTGACTCCAGGGCCAGTGCTCTATTCACTGTGCCACCTTGCTGCCCCTATATATGTAATTCTTAAAAATAAACTGCACTCAACTGAAGTTCAGTTTCTTATACAAACTTCTTTCATGTTCTTTTTTCTATATTAAAATATTCATTGATTGTTGTTAAATTCACAATAAAAATACAATTATAAGAATTCAAGTTAGAAGTGAGAGAGCAAACAATATGCCTTGCTGAGATCTCCTCATCTATCTATCATGCAATCTTGTTCTAGTTGCTATAGAATAGACATCCAAGGAAAGCATCAGATATATCACCTGCCCTAACTCTCTAGGATTCCACAAATATATATCAAAATAGATTTTAGTAGTGACAATCCTATATGGGTAATAGGGTTGCACAAATTAATACAGGTTGCTTTTTGGAATTTCTACAGTTTTATAATTTGGATAAAATATATGCAGGTATCACTCTTAAAGAGTGCCTCAGCAAAGCAAACGTTTTAGTTGATAAAGTACAGTTCTACTTATATTAGTTACTAAACCACAAGAGGTGATTGGATGAAGGAGAGCAGGCTGCCAGACTCATTTTCATGTGTATATATCAATCCCCCTCCCAAAATGTAATTGGGCAACTGTAGTGTACCTCACACATTGAGTAGGTCAATAAATATTAGGTGGCTAGTGATCATAACCACAGAAATGTATTGCACCCCCTTTGGCAGGGAGATCATAACACCACATTGTATTTACTTAAAGGGAATGTCAAAAATGGCACAGTGTAATTGACTGACTCATGTAAATTTTCAGCAGTATGTACATATATGTGTGGTATATGCTTAAAAACATATTTTAGGAGGTTTACTACTAAAGAAAAATGGGGAGAAATATAAGAAACTGAATTGCAAAGGAACCATTCAGAGTTGAGAGTCACACTGTAGTAAAAAGAAAATTGGAATCAGAGAATCTGATTTCAGATTCTGATTCTGTGATCTTAGGAAGTTATTTCCCCTTTCTGGGTCTCAGTTTCCTTACCTTAAAAAAAAATAAGGAGACTGGACTATGTGATTTTTACAATCCTTTAAGCTCCAAATCTATGATGCTTTGATCTTATGAATTACCACTAAGGGATTTTAATAAACTTAAGGAAATTCTGAAATTAAATTGAAATTCATGGCACTGAAGAGGGGTGAAGGGAGAGGGGGAAAGAAGGAGCACTGAATTTGGAAAAGATTCCCATTCAAATTCCAGCTTTGCTACTTATGTTCCTGCCTGACCCCAGTTAAGGCACTCTGCCACCTCTGAGATAATATTTCCTCTCCTGCAAAGGTGAGGAAGATGAATGAAATCATGTCTAATGTCATCTCTTCCAGTCCTTGGTCCTATGACCTCACATAAGTGTTTAAACAGAATTGGGCAGGTTCAGAAGCTCTCTATACAGCACTGCCGGCATTGCTGAATATAAGGGGTAAGAGCTAAGGATTGATGCAGGAGTCACGCTGATCCCCAGGAAGTGGGGAAAAGACAGGATGGACCTAAACAGTTAGCTGGAAATACCAAAAAATACAGACTTTTGATCTGGAGGGAGTCTCAGAAATAATTTCATCTACCCTCCACCCCCCAATCATTTACACTATGAGGAAACAGGCTCATGCAAGTCAAGTGGCTTGATAAACTTCACACAAGCAAGGGGAAGAACTGAGCCCTGAAACTAGCTCTCCTCCCAATCCAAAGTTCGCCTCTCCTCCATTCTGGCTCCGCCACAGTCCCTCTTTGTCACTAAGGAACATCATAATGCTTCAACTGTCTATCCTTAATTTTCTACTCCTACAAAAAGTAAGAAGGAGACAAGATCTTTGCTATCTCCAGAGAAAAATGACTGCTAGAATCCATGCTGAAATCTTTGTTGTGGAGTACTACATAAGAAAAAACATTTGGTTCTCCTAATTTCAGGGATATGTAATGAAACTCTTGAGTCTCCTGTTGGACATAAAAGCACAAATACAGAATGTTAATGAACTGCTAACTACTAAATTCCTTTCTTTTTAGTGTGTTTTAGTTTTCTTAATTTATCTTTTAGGCAGATAGAGAAGTATGTCTGAAAATTAAAACAAAATTTGCAAGCAAATGTTATAAGTCGTATTTGCAAATATTAAAAATGGCTTCTTCACAGGAGCTCCATGACACCCTGGTAGAACGGAAAGAAGCCTGGCCTTTGGAGTATCAAGAAGCCTTTGTACTTTGTAGCTATGTGATTAGGGGAAATCCATGTTATCTCACTGAAGACAAGAAGATATCAGTGTTCATTGACATGAGGAAAGTGCTTTATAAAACTTTACTTACACTATTATGTGTGTGAGTTATTATTATTAGTGACATTTGAACAAAACAATTCCTTATAGAACTGAAGTACTAAAAACCTTAAAAAATGTCTTTAAAATGGTATTCAGTTGATTTTTGTAATCCATAAGGATGTATGTAACATTTGACAAATATCTTCTATTCTCAAATTCCTTTACATTTATAAAGAATAGTTTACTGCTGGGGTATATAATAAAACTTAAGGTTTATGTTGCATTAACAAGAATAGTAAATTCTCATTAAGTCAAAACACAGGGGACAAATACAGAAAGAAACAGACTTATATTAACTGACTTTGCATTATCTAATATCAAAAACAGTATGAGGGCAATTAGTAAACTGGGGAAAAGCTGTTGTTTCAAATTATGAACTACCCAGAATAAGTTGAATGTGGCTAAAGACTAAATCATTAAACATTATTTTTGCAGTGCTGGGAAACAAAACTGAAAAGACAAAGATGAATTTAAATCCCGACTTTCACTTCCAGACATGTTTAAGAAACATATAACATGAAAATCCTTCTTTCCAATCCAAACAAACTCCTGAGCTCATTCTCCAAGCTGAAGGTGATTTGATACCTCCTAACAGTTCCAATTCAAATATGTAATGTTACCAATGAAAGGAAAAAAGGAATCCTATAGTAGAAACTGTCTCCATGGACAAAAGTCTGAGAAGGGGATAGTAAAGAACAGAAATATTTAAAGAGGTCAAAAGAATTGTCCAGACACCTCCAATGAAATGTCAAAAACAGGGGTGGGGAACATATGGCCTCAAGATTACATGCAGAGCTCTAGACCCTTAAGTGCAGCCCTTTGACTAAATCCAAGTTTCACAGAACAAATCCTCTTAATTTATTCTACAAATCTTGGACTCAGTCAAAAGACCATACCAAAGGACCTAGAAGACCATGTGAGTTCCCCACCCCTGGTTTGAAACATATTCTTCTTAATAAGAAAATGATGATGAGCTCAGAGAGCTGAGCCTGGAGGACATAAATTCCTTCAACTGGTGTTTACTGAGCCCTAAATTTATGTTTAGAATCTTAAAAAGAAAGCTCCAATTATTTCAAGGGGAGGTCTCCAAACTAGGTACTGACAAGAACTGGTCTTGCTTATCTTTTGAGATTAATCAAGATTAGGCATGCTCAAGACTACTGTATATGTTCGAGTTAGAATAGAAACAAATAGACCCTGGAGGAAAAATGGAAGTTTGCCTAAGAAAGCAGCATGTATACAGGCAATTCATGATGAAACGTTAGACCTAAGAATAGTTTGGGAGTACATTTGGGTTAACGATGGGCTTTGTCACAGATTATAACACCACTACACATTAAAAAAATTATTTCCTCCCTATAAAAATGAGTATCAGAAATATGGCATAATCACCTCAACATCTAAGATTCTGTGATGCTGTTGGTCTGTCATTGGCTAAGCATTGTCTGAGTTTAGTTTTGCTAGGTCAACTCAGGCACAGTTGACCTGGCAAAACTAAAATATCAGAGTCATTGCCCAAGCACTAAAGATTTGGTTTTAAATGCCAGAACATATCATAATTTCTTTTTTTGTATTTTAAATTAACATCTCATTATCATGGTTTTTTGGCAGCAAATTGTACAGATTGCAAATAGACTGGACTGAAAACTCCAAAGGAAATTAAAACAGTTGTAGTTTAGATGTAAAATACTGAGCTTTGGCTCACAAGTTTCCATTAAAATATCTTAAATGAATTTATCTTTTTAAATCTAAAAGATAGAGCTTGGAATGATTTACAGAAAGACCCTGGTGGTTCTTAGGATGGTGTTTGGGATAGACAAAAAAAATGCAACAGCAAAAATTTAATTATATATGTCTCTGATATGGTAAATGTCAATTAGTGATCATTTAAGTTTTTCTATAGTTTATCTTGAAAGACTTACATACCACAGCTGCCTAATTTTTCTTTAAAATTTGTCAAAAGTTTTTAATGGCCCTAACTGGTTCTCTGCAAGAATATGGCACACACTGTAATTGACATTAGGTATATCTCCCTGAAAATGGAAATGTTTCCCATACACGGGCCATTATATACATTTGACCTATATTTTAATATTTTAATATTAGTTTTTTAGCTGTCTGCATGAAAAACCTTTTTTGATTGACTTGCTTACTAGTCAGTCATCAGTTATCAGTTAAAACATGATCTGTTTTGTAGAGATATGCAATGTCCATGAGGTAATAAAATGAAGCATTCTTTAGAAAAATGTATAACAAAAAACAAATCTGAAAACACTAAAAATGTGTCTTTTTTTCCACACAGGTCACCAATATGTTTCTTATTTATTAAAAAAAGGTCTTGGTTTGATCACTAATTAAATATACTTCCAATATACTTTCCAAATGGAACTTTAAATTTTCATTAGTCTTCACAAATGTTAATGAACTAAAACTCTGCTAAAACCACAGCTCATTTCACGTCTAGGGAAAATGAGGATGAGAGCTATGGTAAGTGTCTGCAAGTCCCACAACCTACACCTGAGCCCCAAATACCCTTAATGTTTTACTAAATCTCTCATGTGGCCAGTTTGATTTCATTCCAAATTTCAGTATGGTTCTTTTTCATGTCTATTGTTGACCAGTCCCTTCCTTATTTTTGACCATCTTCTCTCTTGCCTATAAATGGATAGGTTGCAGTCTGATTTTGATTATTTTTTCCAGCTTTCTCCCATGTTTCTTCTTGGTCACATTGTCTCTCTCTCTGTCTCTCTATATTGGAGGAGTAAACATAGCAGTCTTCCCTTAAATTGTGATTGATGTAAGTCATTACTAAGAATACCAAATGAACTTTTCCCCCTTGGCTCTTTGTACCCATAGCCAAACGCAAGAGAACTTCCTTCAGATTTAAGTAGCTGCCGGTGATTGTTCAAGCAATGGCTAGCTAATGAGCCAGGATACTGCACTGGTTTGCTGGGGTGAAGATAGATATTAGCAACAGCTTCAGCAGCTGTTTAGGGGGAAAACCTTGTGGCCAAATGGCTACAGATGGTAAAGGATGGATGAATTAGTCTAGACTGTGAGGATAAGACAAAATTGAATTTTCATAAAGAGAAATTTATTACTACCTGTAGACCTGGGCCATGGAGTGTATTTGAAAACATGCTATTACAGCATATAATGGGCTCTGCAAAGAAAATAGCTGGAAGATGTGGATGAATGTACATGAATAATCTGATTGTATATTCATAGAAATGTCAAGGAATGGCAATTATCCCTAAAATTTCTCTTAGTCCTCCAAGTTTCACCTTCTCAAAACTTTACTTAAACCCATCTCTGCATTGATTACTCAATCTCTGGGGTCTCAGTCAATAAGATTAATAAGGAAACCAAAGAATGTCACCTGAGTCTCTTCTGTTTGGATCTTATAGTGGGTACTAAAGTAAAGGGAATAATTGGGAACTCATCCTGGGAAGGAACAAACCTAATTTTTCTTGCTCAATATATCTTTACTTTCTTCAATGATGATTAAATATTTTAATCCATAGCATAAACCATGAAGTAAAAGTTTAGTTGAAGAAGACATACTAACTTGGCATTTGCCTAGAAGTAAGTGATATTATAAAGCTGAAGATAGATTTATATGATTTTTAAAGTTAAAAGATATTGTTACTTAGTTTACCAGAGGGTTTACCTCATTTTAGTTCGAATCTACAAAATGAAAAATAAAAGACAACAAATTCCTTTAGAATGAAAATAAACTCCATGTTGCTTACAATTGCCTTTTGCCTTTGCCTCTCTCTTTGCTTGGCCCTTTCAGACTCCCGTTTCTCATATTCTTTGCGGTATTCTTCCCTCTTCAGCTTTTCATGCTGATATTCTTCATAGCTGTCATACCTGGGAAACACAACTTAATCATTAAATCAAGCACTTCAATTTGCCAGTGCAAAATGAAGAATATGTTTCTGGACATCTTGTTATTAAGAGGAAAGAAAGGGAAGCAGGGGAAAACCAAAGGCATCATCACCTGGGCCTACGGCCATAGGGCGATCTGGAGCGTGACCTTGCATATAAGGGAGAACTGCGATGTCCCCGGTGTCTGCAGTGGCTGGACTCATAGAAGTAACAAGATCTGCAGCAGAGGAGAAAAACAAAACAGAAAAGGAAAAAAAAAAAACATTTGCACCTGCCACTGAGCCTGAGTTTATCAGCACTCTGGAAGACTCTAGAGCTACATCTTACATAAACGGGCATTTTCCTCGTCCCTACCAGGGAGATTTCCCAGTGACAGTTTGTGATCATCTAGTCAGCTTAAAGGTCTGGAGTGATGTGTTCCCTCTCCGCGTCTCTTATTGATGTTAACACTGAGCACCGGGTCTGGTATACTGTCAGCTTTATCCTGCATGGATCTCAACTATACTGGCATAGGGCAACTCTCCAGGTAATGGAAAAAGTTAGATGAGCGAGTTTCTTACAAATTGCTCTCTCTGATCTGACTGGCTCTACGTGGCATGTTCAAGGCTGGAAGATTTAAGAGAAGAAGAGGAGAATTGTAAGTTCAACAACAATTTTGTTAGCTCTGGCATCTCACTGCAATTCACTGCAAGAACTGGAATAGCTATGGATTTAGAATGCTTTTGACTTTGCACTGAAGTCAATTTGTAAGTATTTTGTTTCTATTTCTAACTTAGTTTACCTTGAAGAAGATCTGCTGCCTGGTGACCTTGATCTTGACCTGGAATATGGAGATCGGGAACATGACCTGTGTCGAGAAAAGGACCTTGATCTAGAGTGTATCCTTTGGGATCTTTGAGAAAATAAAGATTTAGGTGGAGACACTGAATCTCTACATGGAGAGTTAAAAGAAGAGCAAGAAGGTGACACGTCGAACAATGAATAGGATTGTGTCCCATCCCAAGGGTAGCTCAGTTTATCACTTTCATCTTCACTGTCATCAAACAGACCATCCATAGCTAGTCCTGAATTTATAAACATAGGTAGTTTGGAGAATTGTTCGTTACTAAAATCACTGTTCCTCAGTTCACTGGTCTTGTCTGCTTCATCATCAAAAACAGCTTGACTGGGATGACCAAAGTGCTTGTTCAGCTCAGCGCGGATTTCCTGGTCTTGGAGCTGTTTTCTGTGGACGCATGGGGAACCCTGCTTGATCGCCTGAAAAGTCTCTCTTGTGTAGCACTGGTCTGAATCTGTGGAAGAACGAGTCTGCCCCTGACATCCAGGGGAGGCATCTTTATATTCTAGTTGTCTAGAGTCCTGGAGCTCCTGTGTTAAATTAATGCGTATTTCAGTTTTTGCATTAATTGACTGACAGTAGTCATGGTCGCCAAATAGCCGTAAACTAGGCCGTTTCGCCTTTCTCTCCTCGTGTCCGCTGGATAGTACTGAAGTCTTGCTGAGCTGAGCATACAGCTCTGATTGTTCTGGACCTTTCTTAATGGGGTTATTTACTTGGGTACCAGAAGATTCACTATAGCGGGGTTTCTTTGAAGGTGGCACACTGGTTTTACACGATGACTTCTGCTTTGGAGAAGTCCTAAAAGGATTATCCTGATTAGCTTTATGAGGAGGAGTCGTAGGTGGAGTTAGGCCTAGGGAGGGAAAAAAAGAGTGAGATGGAAAGATGTGTTTTTTTGAAGTGCAGAATAATTTTTGTAACTTTTTTAAAGATTCAAATAAGAGTCCAAAACATATAAATGGAAGGCAACTAAATCTATGACATCATCTGGGGGAATAATAGCCAAAAAATAAAACATAACAAAACAAAACAGAAAAAGAAACAAACACTTTTTGCTCTAATGCACTTCCACCAAAAACTGATGGGTCTAAAATTTGTGGAATCATGGCATTTCATGCTTCAAACACCAACGCTAACAGTGCTAGTCCCTAGAATTAGCGTATTGCCATTGGCTTCTTCAACAGCACTACTTGTGCTGTTTGGTCAAGGACATTCTACAAGCTGTGACACAGAAAATAAACGTGGTAGGATCAGGGGAGGGGAATCACAGAAGAGCCTTGCTGGAGCTGGCATGATAAAGATGTTTGCATTAGATGCTCAAAGCTCAGGGTTCTTTGTCAAATCAAGAAAATCCACCCTTGCAGCCAAAAAAAAAAAATGAGCACATTAAAAGAAAGAAAGAAAGAAAATAGCTGTATGAAAGCAAATTAGTAGGAAAAAAATGAAACAGACACCTTCAAAATAAGTTCTGTAATACATGGTGTACTAATACAGGCAACCAAAGCAACTCCACAACTTGAAGGCAATGATTCTTTGTCTCCACAGTTCATTAACTTAGTAAACCATGGCTAATGTAGGTATAATACATTCTTGTAAGCATAACTAATACATTCTGTCTAAAATATGGTTCTGCAACAGAAAACTAAGTGAATAGTAACACTAAATATTGCAGCAGCACTGAGCCATTTTATTTAGAACTGAACATCAGTAATTGTTGTAAGGCTGAGGAATAGAAACTTATCTGAGCTTCAGTAACTAATTAAATAAATAAATGAATGAATTAGGAAAGGGG
Organism: Petaurus breviceps papuanus; assembly: GCF_028583685.1. Classification (NCBI taxonomy): domain Eukaryota; kingdom Metazoa; phylum Chordata; class Mammalia; order Diprotodontia; family Petauridae; genus Petaurus; species Petaurus breviceps. Next base: position 18,403,585 of record NW_027185698.1, on the reverse strand, counting down.
AAAAAGCAGTTCAGAATGTTAACTTTCTCATGGAATGACAGGAAGCTAAGTTGCCACTTTCTATAGGTCATTCTTTATGCCAAGGTGGCACAGGTCATCCTATATGAATGCACTTTGTTGTAAGTCACAGTGAATTAGACCCTGAGACGAAATAACTAAAGAAAAAGGCTACAGTTCGACAGACTTTATGCTTATGTAGAAATATACAGGTTTACAATATACTAGCTCTACATAGGAGGATGTACATTCAGCAAAAAGAAGCTAAAGTACACTAACATGCCTGAGGATAGACTCAAGGCAACTGTATGTTTCAAGGAAAAGCAGTATCTTCCCTTACTTTCAAAAATGGCATAAAGACACCATGTAGGTCACAGAAAAGCACATGGAATTGTGCGGTAAACCGATCTGCCATGTTAGCCATTTTTAAAAGGGTACAGGGACAGAGGAAATTCTTGTTGTTGTTTTTTTTTTTTTCCTATTTTCACCATTTGAGCAATTTTGGTATTTCAGTACAATCTGTCCAATTGAGGGGGCAAAAGGCCCAAAAAAGCTACATTAGCTATTACTCCCAAACACTTTTATATTTGGCTTTGGAATCTAGCCAAAGGAATATACTCAATGAGGCATTGCACACATCAAAATTCAAGAATTATATGCTAATATCCCTCCATCTCTAGCTGGGATACCCTGCCAGTCTCTCTCTCCAGTAGTCTGGGTTTGGTGTTTCCAGTTTACTGGGGGATAAAATAGAATGTAGTAGATCCATTTGTGGATAAATAAGAGTTGATAGGTTTTTATTTTTCAGAATAGAACACCTGTCAGGAATGCACATTATCCTTCACAATCTCTCATCTGCAAATAAGTCAAATTTGAAATTTGCCTAAGTTTCATTCTTGAAAGCATACTTTCCCCATTTAATCCACATTTTCTCGGGCACTAATACATAAACTCCTACTTAAAATTTCTCTCGAATATAGAGTTCATATGAAAAAAAAATTCAGATGCAAAAGTAAAATTTCCCCCAAAATGGGAAATATCTTGATGACATTCCTCATAAGAGAAGATAATGGATAAAGAAATGAGGAAATTGTATTTAATAATCTTCTTGGTTTAGAATAAGGAGAATGGAGACAAATGGGGCATAAAGATAGAAGAAGGTACAGGTAGCATAGACAGATCTTCCTTGGATGTTTTTCTTGGTGTGGGGACAACTGATTCACGTGGAGGTTGTTGAACTGGTCCTTTATTATCCAGGCAGTGGGAAGAGGGCTGATATCTCTTAGATTAAGTCAATATAAATTTAGCGGTGGAGCTAAGGGGTATGAATATAGGGAGAGAAATTGAGGACATGACAAAGAAGAAAAATAAAGCCCCACTGTCTATCTGATTGGTGCAAGATGAAATTACTCTTAAGAGAACACTGGGTAAGCAACATAATGACACATTAGGAATCTAACTTGTCATAGCAAAATGTCATGGGCAAAAATGATGGAAATTTCTATTTCCTTCATAACATTCTCCCTGATTATCTCAGACCATGGGCGACATCTAGTTCCTTACAACTTCCATATCACTTCCTGTTTGTAAGAGTCATTTGGCACATATACTATAGTATCAATGTTAGTTATTTTATGGACATAACCCATATGTTTCCAACTATACATGTTATAAACTTCTTGAGGGCAGTGATCTTCTAAATGACTTGATAAGCCGTAGTGCTTTGTGTTCAAAAATGATTGTTGATTAAATTGGATTTCAAAGAATGAAACCCTGAATTTTATAAAGCTGAAATTTGGCTACTCTTAAAAAGAAACTAGTCTCTTATATAATACAAAAGAATCAGCAATTTAAAATGGAAATAGTGTTGCTTCTCAATAGATTTTAGGATCATAGATGTAGAACTAGAAGAGTTCTTGAAGACCATTTAGGCAAATCCTCTCATTTTATATATGAGGAAACTGAGTTCTAGTGGTGTGACTATAATGGAAGGAAGGTTAGCTAACCTTGGAGTCATGAAGAACTAGGGTAAAGTTCTATCTATAAATATTACCTTTGTGACTATGGAGAAGTTCCTTAACCCCTCAATCTATAAGTTACACACTTATTGCCAACATATGGAGATAAATTTTACACCAATAATTTCCTAAGCTCAAGAAAATAAGTCCAAAACGACAACAAAAATCCAAGGGAAGGAATTCCTAAAAACCTAGAAATTCTTTCCAGTCTTAAAGACTTGAATTCTTTGGCTATTGCCTCTTAAATGATTCCCAGCTTTCTAAAATGATAAAATCATATGACTAAAAATGTCCTTAGAGATCATCTAGTCCAACCTTAAACAAAAATCCACTTGACAAAATCCCTAGAAAACAGAAAACCAGTCTAGGTTTGAATACACTATCTCTATCTCTATAGTGGCTGGAACTCACATAGGCTACCATATGAGGTAACCTATTTTACTTTCAGAGGGCTCTACCTGTTCAGAAATTCTTTATATGGATGTAATTTCTACCCTTTGGTTACATCCACCGGGCCCATAGAGACAAAGTCTAATCCCTTTTGCACATAATAGCCCTCCAACTATTTGAAGACTCTTATTATATCCCTCCTGAGTCTTCTTTTTTTTTTCAGACTAACCATACCTAATTCTTTCAACAGTTCCTCATATTTCATGTTTAGAGTCCCCTCACTATGGTGGCTGCCCTACAGCTTGTTAATGTCCCTCTTAAAATATGGTAACCCCAAATACACAGAGAACAGTGGGACTATTACTTTCTTTGCTCTCAATATTATATTCCTCAGATGTAGCTACCATATCACACTGTGGCCTCACATTGAGTTTAAAAGGCACATCATACCTCTGAAACAATATTTTTGTGGGGCAGGAAAGGTAGTTTGTGACAATCCTTACTGTGGTTGTATTTTTTGATACAACTGCCACTTCACTTAAACTGCCATACACACATATATATATGTGCACATATACATATATGTATATATGTGCACATATATACACATATATGTGCACATATACATATATGTATGTGTGTAAACATAATATTACATATTATACAATAAACAAATATAATATCAATAATTATCTGAAGTAGAAAATTTTTCATGGTAGAGCAACTTGATAACTGGAGATAGGGGTGTCATACAAGCAGGATTGTGAATCACCATCTTCAATAAATTTAGGACTACTTATTGAAACAAGTCAATAATAAAAGTGATTTCATGTATTTTAGAATTGATGACACAAAGCAACAGCAAAAGTAGCGGAATTAGGACAACTATCCAAACTTTTTGTCATTGATTGATATCCTTTCAGTTTGACAGAGCTATGAGGAAAAATCCTGGAAGCACAGAATTTCTTGCCCATGTGCTGCCTAGTTGAGCTACGGTTCTCAGATTTGTTTGAGAGCAGAAGGTAAAGAAGCTTTTTCTTTCTCTAAGCTGAGGCAAACTTTAAAAATTCCTAATGAACAGGGAAACCCTCATGCCTTTTGAACATTTGGGGTAGTAACCCATCTGACAGAGCACAGAAGTCTTTTTGCATAAGGTAGGGAAGAGGTAGAGAAGGAGAAGAGAGCTTGCTACTTGATTCATGAACGCCAACACCTTTAGTCATCTTCATCATAATCGTGGTAATCTTGATTTCATGCCGTGAGGCCAAATCAATAGTGCTAATGCCTTCCATAACCTCTGGACTCTTTTCCTTCTGCACCCTGATTTCTTGGTGAATGTGTACATTTTGGTGTTGACAGTACAAGGTATATACCCTGCTCTCTCTTGAACTTAGCCGATTTTGACAGATTTATGTGAGGACAGATGGCCATTACAGGCTGAAGGCTGACAAGAGGCAGTTCAGAGCATTGTTAACACACTCGCACAAACTCTCAGCAGTGCAGCACTGTGCAGAATGTAATTCAGACTATAGCTTTTTTATTGCTGCCTATTTTCTTTTGTCAAAAGAGCCTGCTGTGCACAGCAACAAATGGCTGCCATTACCCAGAATGTAATGGGTGTCAGACAAATCACGTAACACAAACAATCAAGAGTATGTAGGTCATATTTCAACAGAGCACAACCTTAGCAATATTTATGATTACTGCATTGAAATGTGCTCTATAATAAACAAGTACCTCTATATCACTCACACTTACGTACTTCTGCACAGCAAATCTGGGAGAAGTGGTGCACACTCTACAATCATCCTTTTAAAGTCTTTTTTAAAGTAAAAGACAAAGTATTTTTTCATGACATGTTGTAAACCCCTTTTCTTTGTAGGGTTCTTTTTTTAATTGAGTGACTCTGGAAATGTTAAGTTCTGTGTTATATTTGAGGTACACTATTATCTACCCATTGATTTGGACTTTTGTTTGCTAGCATTGTTTATATCATTTCAAAAAAATCAACGAATAAATCATCAGTAACTTTCAGAGTGTGTTGATTTTAAGTGTCAAATGTATTCTGAAGGGAAAAAAAAAAACTATGAGATTAGATGCCAGTGTTTAGCTTTTACCTACAAACATGAGGTCTTCTCTAACAGACAACATAAGGACTATCCTCATACTGTCCCTTGGAAATTCAAGGGACAAGAAGTTCTTTCACATGAATGAGGAAACAAATGAATTGACATGCTTGGACTTTTATAAATGTAGAGGTCTTGAAGAAAGTTCAGAAGCGAGCTACAAAAATGAATATAGTATGGGAAAGTAAGACCTATGAGGAAAATTTTAAAGGTATTAAGGTTGATTCAGTCTATTTAAGAGAGGACTGTGGGACAATTTTACCATGACTTCCAAGTTCTGTATATAAAAATATCTATTTCCACTGAGGGCAGAAAAAAAAAAGAGAAATCTTATTGAAACTACAACATATGGTTTGACATATGGAAAAATTCTTGATAGCAAGTGTTGTCAAATAAGTAAACCTGTTGATTTTCTTTCTCTGGGGTTCTATGGGCACAAGAGTGAATTAAGTGACCTCTATGAAGTCACTTTAAAGTGCATGGTTTCTAGCTATAAAATCCAGAGCTCTTGCTAAAACCTTGTGCCCCCAGTAAAAGTACGAGATTTTTTGACAAGTTGTACAGCAATGTAGCTCACTTAAGGAGGGAATGACTAAACATAGAAACAAATTCATACTAAGTTCTTAACAATTTTTCTCCACCACAAAAGCCTCTGAACGTAGAATTGTCAAGAGTAAAGTTATGTAATAGGTCACATAAGACAATAATTAAATTGGCAAATTGGGGATTTTTATGAAGAAAGAAGCCATTGAAGTCACCTTCCGTTAAAGATACTGATTGAAACCACTCATATATAAATCACCTGGAGATTTGTCATTCTAGTTCTTAGCTATATTTATTTATGTCAAACAGAAAGAAATGGACACACTTGCTAAACTGGCATTTTCTTCCTCTTAGCACTTCAAGTTGCAAAGTGTAGAACTCTGAGGATGCAATAGTTATAAATGCTCTCTGCCAAGTGAGCTTTCCTTTTACTCTCTTCTTGCTTTATTCAAGCCATTTTGAAATCAAATTAGTTTTACACCTGTAAAGTGAAGTGGGGTTTTTTCTTAGCTAAAAAGAGCTAGTTTAGGACAATCTCAAAGATAACAGACCAGATGGCATCAGCCAATAAAGCAAACTTCCTTTCCCATTCCTCCTGTTCTTTCAAAGATATTACAGATGGGGCAGGAAACATTTATTTGTTCCAGAGGCATCTGAATCTTGTTGACTATCCCATCACTATGGTAGAATGAATAGAGCACTGGATTTGAAGTCAGAGAACTTAGGTTCTGCCACTTACTACTAAGTGATTGTCTTTAGCTTCTTTATTTCTTAAACTTGATTTGATTTTTTGTTGCACTTTAAGTTTCATAAATCAAAGAGATTGCCCTAGGTGACCTCTTCTAAGGTTCCTCCATGTATGATTCTATAATTTCCACTTCTACAAGAAGTTTCTGAAACATAATAAACATTATTTTTCATTTGTAAAAATTAGTCTTTTTCATATTAAAGGTATTTTTCGTTAGATTTTTTGTTTTTCTAGTAGTTTTGCCTTTGAAATAATACAAATATACAGCTGGAAGGAGGTATCTAGTCAATGTTGCAAGGTTGTGTACTCATTCCCATACTATTGTATATTTTTCCTTATTAATGACTTGGATGAAAACATATATGGCATGTTTGTCAACAACATGAAGCCGGCAGGAAGAGCTAACACTTTGGATGACAGAATCAGAATCTAACAAGCTGAATCGAATAAGATGGAACTTAATAGGCATATAGAGAAAGTCCTGCACTGGGTTTAAAAATGTCGACTGCACGGGTACAGGTTGAGAGAGATTATGGCTGGATAGATTTCACCTTATGTGAAAAGGGCCTAGATTTATAAACAGCCACAATCTCAATATGAGTTTGACATTGTGATAATGGATCCAGAAAAAAAAACCACGAATATAGCTGTAGGCTCTGTTAACAGAAGCATAGTTTCTAGAATAAATAACTGCTTGTTGACTTAACTTGATAGTCATAGTTCCCTCTAATCTGCCTTGATCAAGGCATATCTAGAATATTTCTGGGCACCAAATTTCAAGGTGAGTGAATGAAAAAAAAAAGCATTTAAGTGCTTACTGTATCCCTAGCACTGTGCTAAAGGAGGGGAGGGAGGAAGGGGAATAAATACAAAAGTGAAGTGAAGAAGCTTACATTCTAACAGGGGAGGACACTGGGGGAGTCGTGGTCAGGGGACGAGCCCTTCAGTCCAAAACGTTACAGTGGAGCTTTAAGAAGATGAATTGATATCCACCTTCGAGGGAAAATAGCAGAGTTGATTCGGTCATAAAGAAGAGCTCACAGGGTGAAAGAAGAGAGTATATCAGGAAGGCTATTGGTGATGCTGTTGAGAAGATGACTGGAGAAGTAGGAAGAATATTGATAAGGCCTTACTTGTGAGGAGACTCAAGAACATGCTATAAAAAGGGCCACTTAAAATATCAGAAATGTTTAGGCTGAAAATAAAAGACTTATTGGGGACATGATTGTGATCTTAAAATATGTGAAGGGCTGTCATGTGGAAAAAAGGAAGGGAAAAAAAGTTTTAGATTTGTTTTACTCGACTCAAGAGGGCAGAATTAGGATTTGTGGGTGAAAGTTAGAGATACAGAACTTCTTAATAATTAGAGCTGTCCAAAGGTGGAATGAGCTGCCTAGAAAGATAGTGAGCTTCACATCTCTGTAATGCTTCAAGCAGACGCTGGATGACCAGTTGTCAGTGATGTTTAAAAAGGAAATTCCTCCTTTAGGTAGAGATTGGATTCTATCACCTTGGAGTTCTTTTCCAACAGCAATTTTGTGATTCTATCTAGGATAATCTGTTATCCCACAGAGAAAGGAACGAGGAATTGCTGTGTGGAAGACTGAGTATCATACTTGAATTCTTAAGGGCTAAGTTCCAGTCCTGATTTTGACATTTGCCAGCTTTGTAACCTTAAACTCTCTGCCTTAGTTTCCTCACTTGAAAAAAACCAGGAATAATAATACAAAATGTTTCTAACAGTTCAAAAAAGTACAGAATCTTTGAGACCAGCCTATATCTGAACAAGAGTCCTTACAATAATAATCCATAGAACAGGAATAGAAAAGAATAAGACAATAGTAATTTGTCCCAGGACTGTTTCTATCTGAACTTCACTGAAAGATAAGAATGAGATAAATACCACCCCCTACTCCCACCCCCCCATTGTCTCATCACTAAACTACAATGGACCTGAATCATTATCACAGACCAAACCACTATTTACCATCTCCCAGAAACAACACTGATCCATGAAAAACTTATGAACAATGTTTTTAGTAGATGTTACCATAACAAATACTCATCATTATCAGGTCACATGACTCAGTTAAGTTTCAAAATTCAGAGACATAGCAGAAGAAATCAGAAATCAAGATCATATGGGAACAGGATAAAATGTATATTATTACTATTTTTCTGTCTGCTTCTAGAATTCTGCCAAAGGTGCTTTCAGAGAGTCTGCAGAGGATGAGAAATTTCAACTACAAAAAATCCCAGTTATTTTATCCATCTGGGCAAAGTCCATAGAAAAATAAATATCAAAAAGTAATAACAGGACAGAAACTTGTTTTGGGCCTTTTTAAATGTGAACTCTATTAAAAAAAGGATGAGCAAAAGATTATTCACAGCAACAATAAGAAATTTATTAAAAGCAAATAATAAAAAGCAACATAGAGGATAAAAACAGGTTGAAGAGATCTAGGTCATTTAAATTATTTTAATATCAGGGGGTGGGAAGGTGGGGAGGGTGGTAGGAAAGAGCCTTGGAAAACCTCCAAGTCAGAGGAAGGTACGTATTCCATTATGCAGGTCATTTCATGATCTCTCTATTGCTTTCAAATTGGTATATGTTCACTATTTCATAAAATGTTCTTATATATTTCTCCCAGCATGCTATGCTTAGTTTCTCCATCACCTTAAATGGGCTCACTCATTTTCTTCACCTATATAAAAATTATTCATCTTTTTACGATACAGTTCAGTTCCCTTGACTTCCATGAAGCCTTCTGAGAGACTATTCTATCACTCAGTAATTCCCTTCCAATGAACCCCTATTGAATTCATTGTCTGTACCACCACCTCGACAATTAATCGCACATTGTGATATTTCTTATATTGCATTCCAGAAGTAGGCCAAGCTATGCAAAGGCAGAGGGGCAAGACATGAGAGTGCTGAGTCTAGGAAACAGAAGACAGACCCATCTGGCTGGAAGGGAAATAATCTGAAATAGTGATGGGAAGACGGGTTTTAGTCAAATTGTGGGGACTTTAAATTCCAAGTTGAAGAGTTTATACTTTACCCTAGAGCAGGAGTTTTGTTTTGTTTTGTTTTGCAGAGGGGAAGGTAGGGCAGTTGGGGTTAAGTGACTTGCCCAAGGACACATGGCTAGTTTTGTGTCAAGTGTCTGAGGTCAGACTTGAACTCAGGTATTCCTGACTCCAGGGCCAGTGCTCTGTTCACTGCGCCACCTAGCCACCCCTAGAGCAGGAGTTTTTAACCTGGGTCTGTGAATTAATGTGTGTGTGTATGTGTGTGATGTATACATATATATATATATATATGTATATATATATATATATATATTTCAATATGATTGATTTCCTTTGCCATCCTTAACATGCTGTTTTACACATTTAAAAGCATTATTCTGAGAAGGGATATACAGAATTTATCAGACTGTCAAAGGGGTCCTTTATATGAAAAGGCTAAAAATCCTTGTTGTAAAGTAAATAGAAAACCAAGTGAAGATTCCTAAGCAGAGGAGGGACACAGGCAGGTTAGCATTTTAGGGAAAGTATTTTGGCAGCTGTCTAGAGGATGGTTTAGAGAAAGAAGAGAATGGAAGCTAGGAATCCAATTAGGAGGCTTTTACAATAGTTCAGTTGAGAAGCAATGAAGATCTGCACAAGGATGGTGATCATGCAAGAGACCAGGAGTGATGGCTAAAAGAAATGTGGAAGGGTAAAGGAGAGGAAAGAATGAAGGTTAAAACTGAGGTTGTTAACTGGACTGAAAGATTAACAGTTCCCTCAATAGAAATAGGGAAGTCCAGAGGAGGAGTGCAGGTGATTTAGGAGAAAGTTATTCCTTTGGAAGCAAGTGAATTTGAACTATACCCATTTCTTTTATTTTTATTTGCTTTTTCATATATTTGTATATACCTTTCCAATTAGGCTGTGAGCCCCATGAGAACATAGAGATAACTATTTTGTGCTTCTTTGTGCCTTCATAGATCTTACCATATTTGCTTTACAAAGATGAATACTTGTGAATCAGTGAATATTTGGTTTCCGGTTCCGATTTTAACTGAGAGATTTTCAGCAATGTCCAAAAGAAAACATACTTCAATAATAATATGAATACTGGATTGCTGACATAAATAAATATTGTTATAGATGCTTTAAAAAGTGTCTAGATAACTATGAAATTGTTTTTCAGAATTGCTAATTCCTCTCCCATAGAGTGTATGATGGTAAACTTATAACTAAGCAATATAGAACAATGTTTGCTGGACAATAAGTTACAGAGAAATGTTCAGTCTTCCAACAGAGTATAATTAAAACTACGAAGCTATTTTAGGATACCAGATGTTCTTCTCCCAATAAAATGACTAGAATTGACAAATAGGTATGTATTTACATGTAGACAAATTTTATAAATATATACAATACTAATGTGTTGTATATATAATTAATATGTGTATAAATACACATACATACATTATACACATACGTAGGGATTTTATATATGTTTACAACACATTTAGACCTATATAAATCTCAATGGACATGCCACATAAGATTAATTTCTCTGCTTCTTGACCAAAGCATGCAATGGTCCTTTTCCTAGAAGGTAATTTAGCAAACTGAACTGTGAAATTAGACCTAGGAACAATGAGCATGGTTCATGCAGGCACCACAGTTCCGGTTGAAAGCCCCTTCGTCACTTTGCTTTTCTTCTACTCTTATCAGTAATAACCAGAGTCAGGATTGGTCTGGTTAAGACAGGCTGGGAGAGTCACTTTTAGGTGGAATTCAAACACCAAACCCCAAAAGACACTGTTGTACAATCTATCCTTGAGAGCAACTGGGAGGTCAGCAGATACCATATTTGGTATGGGGTGGGGAGGCATGATGAGGCTTAGAATATCAAATTAAAACTGCCCAGGTAAGGCCAGGAGTCCAAAATGTTTGAGGTTCTTATTCTTCTTCCAATATAGAAAAAGATCCTTTTTTTTTCCTTAGTGGATGGAAACCTGTTAGTTTCTCTACTTTGTTAAGATGTTGTTCCCAGCTTGTTGATATTCTGTGATGTGATTGTCACACGTGGTTGGCTAAGTACTACAAATGGACATTTTCTATTTTTAAAACATACATATAGAGATGCTAGGTGTCCTGAAAAGTCTTAGTGCAGTTGAAAGTTTTAATACATTAACAACTCAAGACTTTACTAAGACTTTTGGGACACCCTGTATACTCAGATGTTCAGTTTTCCTTTTGGTTTCATTTTTTGTACTACCTATGCTTAGCTCTCTTAGCCACTTGGGGATCATTGCAACATTTTGCTATGAAATTCACAAAAACAACCACTCTAAAATAAATCTTAAAACACCTGTCTTACCTGCAGTTCCAGAGAGTTCCACACTTAAGGTTCGTTCAATAGTCTTGTTCTCAAATGGGGAACCCTTGGGATCACTGGAAGATAGGGCACATTTATAAAAACAAGCTGAAATGGAGTTGCTGTAGCCAAATGTATCAATACTCCCTCCCCCTTTTTATACTGTTTACACTTCTTAATACTTACTTTGGTGACTCGGGTGTCAAAGGAAGTGATAAACTTGTTGGTTTGGCTAAAGGGGAAAAAAAAGAAACTGATTATGAAATACTGAATATGATGAAGATGCTTTTCTAAATTTTCTACCAGGTGCCTTCCAATAGCAGAATTTGAAAAATGCCTGAGAATCCACGGACAGAGTTATGTTGTTCATGGGTGAATCTTAGAATAGTTGGTCAAAGTCCAAGAGCGACTCTTTATGGGGGCACTACGTTGATAGTCATTTGAAAACACGGAACACTTAAACTTTCCCCAAGACATGTGATCCATGTTAAAAGAGGGAAATTTCACACAATACCACAGGAAATTGCATTTTTCTCATTTAATTGAGAATGTAGGATTTGGTTTGTCTAGAAATGAGAACAGCGGAGTAACTACAAGGCAACAGAACGTTATGAATATTCAGCTGATGTTACTTCAACAATGTACAATTTTATATCTAGCTCTGAGAATAGGTTGCTTCTATGAGGCCAAAACTCAGTTCATAATGATCCAAGTTACAGGAAATTGTTTGCTGGATTATGGATACTGGAAAATGATGGGTATCTGCAAAGGTGGCTTATACAGGGCCTGAAACTCCTCCAATACTGTAGTATGAGGAAAAACTAAACCAAAATATTACATTTCTATCTGGTGACACCCATAAGACTTCCAATGCAAAGTCTCTTCCCCTCTTCCAATGCTCATCTCCAATTTTATCTCCTAAAGGAATTCTTCCTAAATTAGAAAGATAAAAGATAACTCTTCTCACCCAAACATAACTGACAATTGCTTTTCCTTTGGCAGCCGTGTACAATGAACAGAGGAAAAGGAAGGAAAAAAAAACAGATTGAACAAAAAAGTATGTATGGGTGTATTTGCCTCAGGGGAAAGCTAAAATTTAGCCCCTTTATTTGCTTGTCTAAACACATGGACAATATTCAACAGATATTCAAGTAATTCAATCCATCAAATGTAGTTGCTAAAATAGATAGAAACTGTTTTACTGTTTCCAAATTAAAATCTGAAACAAAATATTTTACAAAGATAAATTTTATTTACACATTGCAAGTCAGGAGATTAGATTTATGTTTTAAAATTAGCAAATGTTATATCATCATCTATCGAATGTGCAGAAAGAAGTACCTTTCCTCACAATTCCTTCTATATATGTTACTTTGATTGATTGGGTTTTTCAAATATAGATTAATGAATTGGCTTTATTTTTAGTTTGAGTATGTTCAATATAACAAATCCCTTAAAGTCATTTAACACATTTATTAATGGGCCTTTTTTTAAGGTAGTAAACTTCAAAAGCATCATGAGGAAGAAAATAGTTTTTTTCTAAAACAAAATTGAGTATGCACTTCCTTTTGCTAGATAATAAAATAATATACCTACTAGCTTGTGATGGCCGAAATGCTAACATAAAAGGTAGGTGCCTTATTTCATTTCACTTACATTTTTATTCCAAACTTTAGTATAAGAAACTGTTCCAAAGATGCAGACTGGCACCTTTTTTTATTTTTGGTAATTTGGTCTTTAAGATCTGATTAGTCCACTAAAAGTTTAGGTAGCTCACTTATGTTTATGTCAACAGTGTAAAAGGCAAAATCTGAAGCCACATTTTTGTGTCTCGGACACTACTCCACCCTTCACTATGTTTCTCAGAGAGTTTGATATTGGTCAAAAATTTCAAATGTAAGACAAGAGAAAGGAAAATCACATTAAACTAGATCAAATTCTAATAGGAAATGGTAAAAAGTTAGAATGCTGCCTACATTAAGCCTTCTCCTCTATCTAGTATCTCATCTATCAGTGACCTTAGTCCTCATAGAAGTAACTGCTGGGTGAGTACTTGGACTGCAATTGAGCTAAGAACTCAGTCTCAGCTGCATAGAGCTAAAGGCTAAGGTAAAAATCAAAAGTTACATGCAACTCAAAGGCAATCTTAATCTCAGGGTTTTTACAAAAGAGTAGGTAGGAGAATCATTCATAAAATATTGTAGCCTTCAAAAAGGCAACAGCTCTAGTTCCTACACAGTATTTTCCCCACTCTTTTGTGCTTGCTATCATGCTTGATAAAAAAACAAATCCTGATGGTTGGGTAATTCCTTACTGGCTAATAGGCATCAACAATATGTTGCTTAGAAAGGAATGCCTTTTCCTTAGATGCCAAGATTTAGAGTTGGAAGGGACTTCGAAGCTCCTTTAGTCCAGACCTTGTGTTGTACAATTTATATATGAAAACTGAAGATGGGAGGGGTTTGGTCACACCTGTAAGCATCAGAGCTGACAGATTCAGATGCTCTAAATTCAAGCCGAGAACTCTTCCCAGAACATCACACACCAGATACTACGGCTTTGGGATAAGCCATTTTTGAATATTCACAGTAACACAGGAAGAGAAACAATCATGCAAAAGCTAATGACATCAATGGCAGGAAACATTTTCTCTTCTAAAATAGTCCTTTACATTAAATTAAATGAACGTATCACTTTATAAATTTCCAACTATGCTCTAAAGAGAAAAAGGGGAAAGAAATGAATGGGATTCTGATTAACAGCCAAGAAAGCATCCTCCTTAAAGCTTATGGTCAGGTTTGCTTTCCTGGATTCATGGAACAACTTGGGATGGGATGCAAAACCAAACACTGGAACAATGACCTGGGGGTGGCCCATGAGAAATCATGACTCTTGACCCTTCGTTTTGCCCATTCCAGACTTCATCTGATGACTTCTGCCCTGCTTGACTTGCTTCATCTGCTGTAAAGCAGGCAAACCTTCAAGTTTACATGAAGATGGGTCAGTGGGAAACAGAGGAGTCAGAAACATTAGCTCTGTTTCGGGATCTGGATAGGCAGGGATGCATAAAGGGTGACTAAGAGCTAAGCATCATGGAAAGACAAAGGAAGAGGTTACTTAGAGTTTTAAAAGTTGTTCTCACGAGATGCTATGCTTACATAAGGGAGGAAAGGGGAAAGGAATAGCAACTTGGTAATCTGGGAATGAAGATGTTTACTTAAAAACAAAACAAAACAAAACAACCACCACCATCACCACCCCCAAACAATTAACATACCTGTATGTAATTATCATGGTTTCAAAACAGGGATCAGGGGTTGGGAACCTGTAGCTGGAAGGGGAAGTTATAGGAAACAAAAGAAAAACAGGGTATCTTTACACCTGCCACTTCAGAATACACCTATTTCCACTGTACTGTAACAAGTAATACAGGTAGAGTCACAATGGAAACAGGCATATTTTAAAGTAAACAGCAACTTCAAACAAGCTCTCTTGGGACTACAAACCTATACGGTATCTGGGGCAATAAAAGAAAAATCTGAAGATTGCTCATGATAACAAAACATTGCATTTCTATAGTACTTTAAGTTTTCTAAAATGTTTTCCTCACAACAACCCTATGAGGTAGGTAGTACAAGTGTTTTATTCCCATTTTACTGATTAGGAAACTGAGACTAAGACAAGTTAAATGATTTGCCCGTGGCCAGAGTGGTTAGTAAGTGTCAGAGCCAGAACTGAAACCTAGGTCCCTTGGATCCAAGTAAAATCTACTAGCAGAGATTCAAAAAATCTTCCAGGTCTGACTTGAACTACTAACTTTTCCAACCTAGGGCTAGACAAGAAAATGCAACTGATATCAAATGTTCAGTTTAGTCTGGACGGTCAGCATTTTAGAAAGAAAGGGGAGGGGAGATGAAGACTTGAAAACCTAATTCCTAAAGTTACCATACCAATTAGCATCAATCAATCAAGCAACAACCATCTACTAAGCACCTTTTAGGCCAGCCACTGTGCTAAGTGTGAAGAATACAGAGAGACAGAAATGAAATCATCCTTAAACTCAAGGATTTGTATTTTATCAAGGGTGAAAACATATATACAATGCAAAAGGTAATGGAACTTAAGCACTTATGTTCAGGAGAGGAACTACAAAGATACTACTTCTTGTTTCTCAAGGAATATATGACAAATTAGCCATGCCTTCCTCCATTTTTATACTGGTGAAAAAAAAAGCCCACCAATGAGCTGGGAAAACCAGCTTGCTAAGGACTTCAGTCATATAAATATCATCTGATATTGTAATTCTTAGTCACTACTTCACCCTTCACCCCTAATCCCCACCACTTCCAGCACTCCAAAGTACATTTCAGGTTCCTTCTGTGAGCTGTGATTTTAGCCTGTGTATTAGCTCAAAAAAGTTATGTTAAAATAATTTCCAAGGAAGAGTTGTCTTTATTTCTGGTCCTTCCTTCTACAGTCAAGAGTTTCTGACTTTTTCTGTACCCTGATAACAAAATAGCACAAACACCAGAAGCATCAAGGCTTTTTCAGAGTTGCTGAGTTCCAGCGCCTCGTCACTGACATCTCAGCCAATATTCCGTCTTCAAGTCCCAAGCCTACCTTGCAAATGATGCGACTGAGACTGGAGATGGGGCTTCTTTTTGGAAGGGCATTTGTCTTTGTTGCCGTTCCTGCTCTCTGCTGGTTTGGTCTGAGGAGGGTCATCATTTGTAGTCAGATACTTGAGAAGCTCCGAGCAGGGACGCCTTTGTGGCTTCTGCTGTTGACAAATGCTCTTCGCTTTATTGCTCCATGAATTCTCGGTCTTAAAAACAAGGCATAAAAAAAAGTAAAATTAGTGAACTGAACCTTATCAGAATGGATATAGGTTTTCTGAAGAGATGAGATTTTCAATGAAGTGTTCAGTCTAAGTGTACTAGATCTATGAGCTGTGAATAATTGTTTGCAGAACAAGGAAAGAAAATTACATTTAAAATTCCTAAATGACATTTATGCAGCGTTTTATTTCATTTCTCCTACATTTCAATGTTCCTACTCAGCAACATGTAACTAACAAGACCCTACAGCGCCTTTACTGTGAACCCAAAAAAGAGAGGCTGCTTTAAACCTTAATTTGCTGCTGATTGCTTGGGCCCAGTATTCACAACTCTCTTAAGTACCCCTAAATGCTCCGTTTTCAGTTTCAGTGAATGGCAAGACAAACATTGTTTAATACAGCCCGCTACCAGAATTATGTCATTGCCAACTTTCCATCCAATTAATAGCTGATACAGATCTTTTCCTGAGCTTCTAGAATTACCTTTCTAAGTTAGACAACTGGGCAAATGATAATCCTATATCTTAGAGTTGCTCATAAACAAGACCAACCAATCAGAAAATTTTTATCATACACCATACAAATCCACGTACTAATAATAAGGATAAAAAGTAACAGACAATAAGATTTCCCCATTACCCCACCCCCAAATTGAAGCAAAACTAAACTATTCACAGTTTAAAGTAGATTAAGTGATTTTTCTGGAACCCATTCCATTTCATGTTTGACATTTTTGAAATCCTTGCAGGATGTTAGCCAGATTAATACATATAGATCTGTTGCTTGCTCTACACTGAAAGCATAAAACTCTTTGTTACTTTTTCCCCCTTATTACAAAGATTAAGTTTGTACCTTAACAACCGCAGGGTTTGTTCTGATCCTATGATTAGTATTTGCATGGTTCTGAGTACTGAGACCACTGCATTCATTATAACTTAGCTGAGTGTTGGCTGGAGCCAGTAAGAGCTTCTTAAGCTATAAACATATCAGGGAAGGGGAAAAGAAAGAAAAGTTATGCATCTTTAAGGATTAGAATTTTTTACATATTTACTTAAAATTAGCTACATCAATCTGAACAAGTAGACCACAAATAGCTCAAAAGGAATTAAAAAACCAACCTTTAAGTAAAAGGGTTTGAAATTATATTAAAAAAATTAATGGAGGTGCTTCTTTTTCTGACATTCTAGGTGGTGCAAGGGAGTGGGTGACTGGCAAATCCTTTTGTTTCTGTTTTGTTTTTCCTGTAAAGTCTGGGCAAAAATAGACCCCCCCCCCCAAAAAAAAAAGGAATTCCCCATACATTACCACAAGGTTATAGTTCATTTGAATAAGAAAAGCATTTATGATAATTTTAAGGATTTGAGAAATAAGGGGAAAATTAAATTATCCAATTGAGTGGCTTGTTGCTCAATGGAGGAATATATTATTCAGAGCTCTGTCTACTAGTACTATTGAAACTTAGAGTGCCATAAGATACTTTGGAAGAGAGAGTGGGGTAGGAATATCTACTTTTAATAGAAAGAAGAAAAGCATCATGAGATCATAGATTTAGAGCTGGAAGGTATGACAGGAGCCAACTAGACCAACCTATGCATTTTACATATGAGGAAACTGAGGAACAGAGAGATTAGATGAATTGTCCACAGTTAAACAGGTAGTAAGTGACAGGGGAGGATTCTGACCTAGGTCCTATGAGTCCTGGGCTCATTCCACCAGGTCATTGTAACTCCCTCCCAAGACAACGAAGTTAGTCATCTTGCTATTACTTAGTTAATGCTGAGCATACAAGTTATCATCAAAGGAATGGAGTGGAGTATCTAACATGAAAATGCAGTGCCCCTTGCTAAGGCAATATGTGGTAAGTTGAATGTACAGCTATGTACCTATGGGAGATCTCAGAACTGAAGTATTTCCTATGTCATCATCTCCATCTCTAGATTAGAAATCTCCAAATATAAAGTCTGCTTCCTAAAGTTCTATGGTCTTTAAAAATGTATAGGTAGGATATGAACATAAACTGTACATGGTATGCCCTTGTGTTACAAATAAAAAAAATACGAAACTTGAGACAAAGAAATGAAAAGTGGCTATGGTTGATGAGAAAGGAAGTCACATTTGCCAATAAACCATCACAGAAATGGCAGGCATCATTTAGTGCATCTTTCTCCACTCCACCTGGATCTGCTGAAATTTGATTCTGCCTAAGGACCAGGAAAATTCCAATTCCTCCATAAAATTACACTTTTTTCTCCAGCATCTATGCTGGCTCGACTTCCTCATTGTCTTCTAAAAATTCTTGAAATATGGTTTCTAACCCTAGAACTCAACAAAACCTCTTTCTTAATGTTTATTAAAGAGATCTGAATGGCTAGCATCATTAACCTATTCTCAGTCTTTATCCTCCTTTTTCTCTGGGCAACTTTTGACAGTGATGGACACCACTTCTTCTTGGATACTTAATCTTTCCTCGGCTTTCATGACACTCTCCTTTCCTCCTTCTCTTACTTTTCTGATCACTCCTTATTCTGCTTTGCTAGGTCATTATTAATCCTCAGCCTCATTTATCTCTTTGCACTCTTATCATTGCAGAATTCATCAGTATGGTTTCAGGTACCATCTCCATGTAGATGACTCTTAAATCCATAATCCAGCACTACTCTCTCTTTTATAATTCAAACTATAAAATGTGTGCTAGATATCACCTCCTGGGATGTCTCGTAGGCATCTCAAATTCTGATTCAAAAGATTCAAATGGATCTCTAATTTAATCAGTTTGGATGTTCTCAATGATACAGACCTCAGCTTATCCATGACAGTCAATTCCATGGGTCTCTTGTCCAAGTCCACCCAATGTGCTGGAGGCTTTCCCTGCTTCCTCATGACAATGAGAGAAAATAAGCAGAGTACCCTGGCTGTCTATCTATCATTCCTCATCCGGCCTTTTTTTTTCCTTCCTGTCTTACATTTCTCTGATTACATCTTTTACTCTTCTTCTCAAAGTTTCTCATTGGTTACATGTTGCAGTTGCATGCTGCTATCATGTATCTCTCTACTACTCTCTCTGATGTTATTTTAAATTCTTCAGAGACTACTATGTTTCATGTCTCACAGCCATATAATACCACTGATAGAAGTCTGACATTAAGAAAGTCAGGCTTTATCTCAGGGATGCTAAAAGAGCTTGATAATTTTCCTCCTTTATTTAATTGAGTCATTTGTACTGTCTGTCCCAGGGACTATTTCATTTTTGCCTTTGTACATTGTCTTTGACACCTAGTCAAAGTGTCTGGCATGTAGTAGGTGTTCAATAAATGATTGCTATTTGATTAATAGAGAAGTCTCATAAAGATTTTGCAAAAATGGGAAATTAGACATATAAGTGAATTAATGAGGTTTTCTCAGCTGACTATTTCAGTATTAATAAATAGTTTTGGATTATAATCACTTGTAAACCTTTTTTTTTTAAACAAGCACTTCTTTGCAAGTAAATATTCATTTTTTCCCTCTTGTCTTTGGAATCTTCCCTTTCCTTAGATACTTTGTGATTGTTCCCCCAATGATCTCACAATCCTATCATCTTAAGCATCTATCTCAACTACAGACATTTGTTGCAATTTGGCCATTTTCTCTACCTTTATTCTCGTTAGTGTAATTTCTATCTACTCTATAAATACATCCAATATCCTGATGCTAGAGTCTGAGTAACTCTTCTTTATTGATGATGAAATGTGAAATGTTAAAATCATTCTGTTACAAAAATCCTTGCAGATCTTCTCCAGTTTTCTTCTCTTTGTTTTCCTCCTTACATTTTTCCCTTAAATGAGCTCAGTATAATATTTCTTAGCTGAATCTCTTACTAAAACCTTTAAAAATTTGAAGAACTAGAAGAAGGAGGTTGTGCCTACAAGGCTGGCTGGGTTTAAAGATACTTTTTGAAGAGGAAGGAAAGGAGTTGGGCAAGATAGCTTTCTTGTGCATTCGCTGGTAACAAGAGTCCTTATTTCATGGGATACTAGTCATCTCATAGTGCAATACTGATGGCAAGTATTTGAAAAATGATGCAGCAAATACACCAACACTGGTTGTAGGGGATGAAGGAGCAGTAAAATTCTATGAAGAATTTGATAAGAGTCTCCAAATTAAATTAAAATTCAAGTTGCTATTCTGACTTCAACGTAGGGTGAGGATACTGAGAAATGTATTGCAAAGTATGGTTCAGGAACAAGTAACGCGAATGATCAGACTTGTAAAACAGAAACATCAAGAATATTTTTAGGGAGAGCAGGATGATGGGGCAGTGCAAAGAGTTCTAGATTTATAGTAAGAACATGTGTTTAAATCACAGACTTGCCATTAGCTACCTATGAGGCCCTTCCCTAGGTGCTTTAACCTCTAGGGGCCTCAATTTTCCGATCTGTAAAATGAGGAACTGGACCAGATGACTTTGAAGGTGCCTGTCAGCTCTAATTCTTTAATTCTTCCAGATCAGGAGGTGAACACCAGCCACCATCACAAAGATAAAATTAGTTATATTTTAAGACAAGAAATATTTGTTCCTGAATCAGTTACAAGCAGCACACAGAATTGTCTACCAAAGGAGATCTCAGATTCAACATGTCCAAAGCAGAATTCATCATCTTCTCTCTAAACGTTGCCATTTGTGTTTGTGGTCCTTCCTTTATCTTATAGTCAGTCATCATCCTCATCTCTTTCTCTCACCCGCCGTGTCCATTCAGTTGATAAGTCTTGATTTTACCTTCCTCAGAATGTCTTGCATCTGTTCCCTTCTTCCACTCACTTTAATTCAGGTCCTCATTGCCTCTGGCCGGGGCTACTGTAATAGCCTTCTAATTGAACTCCTTGCTTCCAGCCTTTTCCCTCTCTAATCAATCCTCTACACAACTACCAAAATAATCTTTCTAAGGCACAAACCTGACCATGTCCCTTTCTTACTCAAAAGTCTTTCCTTTGCTTATAGGATAAAATTAAAAAAAAATACTCAGCTTGGCATTTAAGGTACTCCACAATTTGGTTCCAAACAATTTGGCCAGCTGTATCTTGTACAAATCATCTTCATAAACTTTTTTTTTCAGCCACATTGGAATACTAGCCAGTTCTTGACATTTCCTCTATTTCTTCACCCATCTATCATATCTGGAAAGCTCTCCATCCTCATCTTTTTCTTTCAGAATTCTTTTCTTCCTTCAAGGTTCAACTCCCATATCACTGACTCTGGGCAACTTTCTTTGCTAATCCCAGGTACTAGTGTTCTTTTATTTTTCTTATAGAATATTTATCTGTGTACAAATTTGGTCCCTCATCTCCTCCATAGATGAGAAGTTTTGTGAGAACAGCAACTCTTGTTTTTGCACCTTCTACACAGTATGAACTGAGTGAACTCTCACTTTGCCAATATCTCTCTTAGGTACTCATTATTTTATTTATTTTTATTATGGTTACTTGCACACATGACTTATCTCCCCTGCTAGACTGTAAAACCCTTGGGGGCTGAAACTACATATTATTTGCCTTTGTATCATATTCAGTTTCTAACATGGAGCTTTACAAACTGCAATAACGGTACTAAGTTAATGCTATTTGTAAAGCTCTATGCTAGGAACAGGAATATAATAATTCATTTTTGAACAGCTTAATGAATGAACCAAATTATATCAGCTGAGAAAATGAAATTCACCACCTATTATCCAAAGTATTATAGATTGTTCCTTTCATACTGACAATCCACATTTTGGAGGGTTTTTTTGTAATTTTTTTTGCTTGTTTACACCTTTTAGAAACACAAGAACTTCAGGAAAGAGAGAAATTCTTATAGTTCATACTCTCTATGCTCTCAGGTTTTGGGTCTTTGTTGTTGTTTCAGTCTAAATTAAGAATCCAAACCTTATTGTTGCTACATCATACCCATGCAGCGGGTAGCCAGAGGCAACTCCAATTCCTGTTAAACAGTAGGAAGGGTTCTTACTAGAGACGGCTCTTCTGCCTCCTGAGTTGGAGGGGTGCCGTCAGGCATAGGCGAAGGGCTAGCATCATTGTCATTGGTCACATCTCCATCTGTCAGTGCATCAAATGAGGGCAATCCATCCTCATCCACAGGGAGACTGTCCAATGTTTCTGTGAGGACGGCTAGCAAGTTTGCCTCATTCTCTTCATCTATCTTCTGCAGAAACAGAAAGAGAGAAGGGGAGGGCAAGAGAATGTGCTTAATCAGCATGGAATGAACACATGTTTAACCAAATGTGCCGATGCATATGAAGTAATTCCTGACCACATTAGCCCACATTAATCTCTCCCTTCACTAATCCCATTTCCTCTTATGGTCTGGGCCACACAACTGGAACCTTATTGTATAGAACGAACACCTAATTGTTGGAATCATGTTATTTAGCACTTTTATCATGTCTATATATAATTAGACAATACATTCCTTTAGAATAGTATTCAATGTTTAATTAAAGTCCAAATAACCAGCACACCACTTTGCACATGGCAGGACTGGGGAGGGCGGGGTAGAGGAATCTGGCAATGCAGGTCAGCGACTGTTCTGCAATTTACAGTGTTAGAAAAAACACTTGTGGTGCCACCAGAGTAAATGGTTTGCCCAGAGTCATATAGCCATTTATGTTAGCAGTGGATAGAGCACCTGCCGTGGAGTCAGGAAGACTTATCTTCCTGAGTTCAAATACGGCCTCAGACACTTCCTGGTTGTGTAACCCTGGGCAAGTAATTTAATCCTGTTTGCCTCAGTTTCTTCATCTGTAAAATGAGCTGGAGAAGAAAATGGCAAACCCACCTCTCCCAAGAAAGTCCCAAATGGGATCATGAGTAATTGGACACTACTGAAAAACAACTGAACATACATATGCACACATATACATACATACACACATGCACACCCCTTAACCTTTTGTTATGGAGCTCTTGGGCAATCTTGCAAAGCCCATGGACCACTTCTCAGAATATAGATAGATAGTTAGATGACATATATATATACATATATAGATATGGATATAGATATATACATATACATATATATGTGTACATATAGAAATAAATGCATAAGATAAAATACAGGGGTCTACAAAGAAAACAAATTAAACTGAAATAGATATGCATTTTTTTCTTATCTAACTTCATGGACCCCATAAAATTTATCCATAGAGCCCAAATTAAACACCCTTTCCTGTGTAAAAGGCAGAAGTGGAGCCCAAGTTTTTTCTGACCCTGAGCCTGGTTCTCTACGGCACCACACTGACTTTTGTTTTGCATCCTGATACTAAATCAGCATTATTAAATTTGAATGTTGTTATATAATATGATCTTGCTCACAAATGGTTTCATGTGGACATGGCTGCTTTTCCTTTTGGAAATGTAGGCTTCTTGTGAGTGGAGTCCATGTATTCAGCTTCTTTTCAAAGCCTATAATCATTGTCACAGAGCTAGGTTCTTAGTGAATGTTCAATAAATGCAATGATGAGAGTTTATATTTCAAAAGCACCATAAAGTTTGCAGAGCACTTTTCTTCTAACAGGAAAGAAAAGTAGATTTTACAAATATTACTCCAATTTTACAGATAAGTAAACTGAGGCTCTAATAAGTTATGTCATACTTTTTACTTGCACTTGAATTCAGGCAGGGCAATTTTCTTCTTCTTGACCCCACAACTAATTTTTCTTAAAATCTTAACTATTTTATTCTGAACTCAAGAAATAAAAAAAGCACCTCCTAGCAGAATAGGTGGGAAAAAAGGTGATTACACACACAACTGCAAATCTATTGGTACAACTTGTTATTCCTTTTAACCATATAATAAAATTATCATTCAATTTTCTTTCTTTTTCCCTTTTTTCCTTCCCTCCCATCTCTCCCTTCATAGCAATGGCTACCATCAGACACAAATATATGTGTATGCAAAATCTTTCTATGCATATTTTATTTATCAGTTCTTTCCCATTTTATTTGACCCATTTGATTTTCTTCAAAAGATTATAAAACTCTGTCTGTCTCTCTGTCTCTGTCTCTCTGTCTCTGTCTCTCTCTCTCTCTGTCACACACACACACACACACACACACACACACACACATACACACACCTCAAATTTGAAGCTATACCATTAATAAGGATAGGCTAAATTATCCTGCACAGATTGTATTACAAAATGCACCTAAGTTGCTGACATCTAATGAAGCCAGCAATGCCCAGACTTCCTTTCTCGCTGGCATTGAACTCCAGTTAATTGACCTGACAAAATTACAAGAATGAGAGAATAAGACAGCTAATCAGAAAATCAAATTGTATTACTAGAGAAATTAGGCAGGTCTTTATCACGTATACATTTTATTTTCATATAAAAATTGTTTCTCCTCATTACTGATGAGTCTTTGTCCAAAAGCAAAAATCTTGAGTTCATATTTCTATGCATCTTAGTGGCCACTGGCAGCATATTAAGGAATGATCTTGATGGGTTTGTTTTATGGATTTTTATCAGTGTTTCAACTCTGTAGTCCTTGAAGTTGACCTTCAATGACTTATTTAGGGGGGCACAGTATCACTGTTATTTAAGTTTTATCAAGTTCTCATATACTGTAAACTGGTATATTAATATCTAATCAGTGGTGGAAATGTTGATTTTAAAAATATTTGAATGGGTTAATTTATTTATATAATGATATGCTATACAGAAATAAACTAATATTTTAAAATACTTGGTCCTTTAAAATATAAACTACTTTTAAGACCTCCATAATATATGGCTGCCAGCTCCATGGTCTAGCAGTAAGAGCATGGTAGTTGGAAAACCTGAATTCAAATTATTTACCATCTGTATAACCTTAGTAAATTACTTCTCTCTGGCTCTCAGTTTCTTCATCTGTAACATAAGAGTAAGATTCCATAACCTCTAAGCTTTCTTCTAGTTCCAAATCCTATAATCTGTTTAAGATTAAAAGAAAAAATATTCTGATCATGGATATAACTTGCCTTTCAAGTACCTGAAATTATTTTCTTTTTATTAAAAAGAAAAAGTCTAATAATGAAATCAGTTATAAAATTACTCAAGATAATTACAATCAAACCAAATGCTAGTTTAATCTAAGGTCAATATTATCTCCTCTAGAATAATCTGTCTTTGTATTATATATTTTTTAAAAAAGTAGAGTTTGAATATATATTATTTTTTTAAATCAGTTTCTCTGCATATTCCATAATTTAATAAATATGGCTCATTCTCCTAGAGTTTAAATACTGCAATGAAAAGTTTAATAATGTTTACCTAAGCAAATTTTGGTGTTAGTATAATGTAAATTTTATGTGTGGTATTCTAGGTATGCTATATGCTATTCATTTTCAGTCACATAGTAAAATGTTTTTCAATGAATGTAGTATAATTCTAAGCAAGTATACACCAAAAAATACTTTCAAATTAGCTGTATTTCATGGGTTCCTTCCAAGAAGCTTGAAATAACACATATTCATTACAATGGTAAAGACCTTGGAATTTGATTGTGTCATAATTCATTTTTAAAACCTGATTAAACATAATTATTTCTATTTTTTACTGAAATATTGGTGATATGTATAGCAGTAGAGAGATGATTTTGTGAAGTCCTTGAACAGTTTGCTACAGCAAAATTATTCTTGAAATTAACAAGAAAAACTGTATTACTATAACTATAAAATGCTGTTTATAAAAATAGACAGATCTAAATAAATGGGAAAATATTAATTACTCATAAGTAGACCAATATAAGAAAAATGATAATACTAACCAAATTAATTTACCATGTCATATGAATCAAACTACTATATAACTACTGTACAGAACTAGAAAGAATAATAACAAAATTCTTCTAGAGGAATTAAAAGTCAAAATCTCAAAGAAAGTAATGAAAAAGTGGGAAGGAAACCTAGAAGTACCAGATCTCAAATTATACTACAAAAATAGAAGTTATCAAAACAATTTGGTACTTGAAAAATAGAGAAGTTGATGAGTGGAAGCAAATTATCTACATAACATACAGAAGCATTTGCCCATTAGCTTAGGGTTTGTTAAATTTCAACACCTGAGATACTGGGTTCACTTTTGGGGAAAAAAAATGCTGAGAAAACTGGAAAGCAATCTGTTAGGTATGGAGCAACATCTCACATTGTATAGCATGAGAAATTTCAAATGGATATGCAATAGACATAAAAAGTGATATTAGAAGCAAATTAGAAGAGCAAGGAAGAAATTACTTTTCAGATAAATAGATAGATGGAGAATTCATGGCCATGCAGAGAGGATCACAGGTGATACAATGTGTAATTTTGGTTACCTAATAATAAAAGGTCTTTCACGAACAAATCCAATGCAGCTAAACCTTCTTCCTTCCACCCTCCTTCCCTTTTACTGCAGAGGGCAGCAGTGCCCTCCCAGTCCCTTAGGTTCACAACCAAGAAGACATCCTAGGGTCTTCATTATCTCTTAGCCCATGTCCCCCATGCAAGTTCTTGCCAAGGCCTGCCAATTTTTCCTTTGCAATATTTCCCTAAATATATCCCCTTTTCTCTTCTGACACTGCTACCACTCTGGTACAGACCCTCATCACCTCATGCCTTCACAACTACAATAGACCACTGCTGGGTATCCCTACCTCAAATCTCTTCCCACTCCAATCCACCCTCCATTCTGCTGTTAAAGTGATATTCCTGAAGTTCAGATCCCATCATAGGACACATCCCGATCCCTCATCCTCTTACTCAGTAAATTCCAGTGGTTCCCTATTGACTCCAAGATAATATACAAAATATTATGTTATTCAAAGTCCTTCACAATCTAGCCCCCACCTACCTTTCTAGAATTTTTATACCTTATTCTCTGACACATGCTCTTCTTTCAAAGTCTTCCCCCTGTTAATTATTCCAATTAATCCTGCATACACCTTGCTTTGTATTTATTTGTATATTGTCTCCACCATTAGATTACAAACTCCTTGAGGGAAGGGACTATCTTTTGTTTCTTTTTGTATCCCCAGTGAGCACAGTGCCTGGCAAGTAGTAGGTACTTAATAAATGTTTATTGATTTACTGGTCGCTAAAAATTTAAAAAGGATGTAATTTAGTTGTGGGGGGAAATCTTAACAGTCAATTTCTCTGGTAAAACTCTCATTTCCAAGACTGATTCAAAATTTTAATACTAAGAACCATTCCCCAATTGATAAATAGTCTAAGGATATGAACAGATAGCTATCAAGGGAAGACATCCAAGCTAGCTATGTCCATGAAAAAATGCTCCAAATCACTTATGATTAGAGAAATTCAAATTAGAGCAACCCCAAGGTTCTAAGTCCCATGTCTGAGAACAGAAAAGTTGGCAGAAAAGGAAAATGACAAATGTTGAGAGAGACTAGAGGGGAAAAGACCTATTGATGTACTGTTGGTAGAACTAGGAATTGGTGTAGTGATTCTGTAAAGCAATTTGGAACAATGTCCCCGAAATGACTAAACTGTGCATGCCTTTTGACCCAGCAATACAACTAATATGTCTTATATCCCCAGAGAAAAAGGTACAGACATATATGTAGCAGCTTCTTGTGCAATGGCAAAGAATTGGAAACTCGGGGTGCTCATCAAAAGAGAAATGGAAGCAAAAATCATGGTATATGAATGTAATTTTATGCTTTAATAAGTGAAGAGACAGTTTCAAAGAAACCTGGATGTACAGATGTGAATTGAAGCACACAGAACCAAATAAAGATTTTCTGTTATAGTTATCAATAAACATCAGAAGAAGGGGCAGCAGGGTAGCACAGCGAGTAAGAGAACCGGCTCCAGTGTCGGGATGACCTGGGGATCGAATCAGGGCTTAGACACTTAGCACCCACCCAGAAACACTTGGCCATATAAACCTGAGCAAGTTACTTAACCCCAATTGCTTTAATAAAAAAATAAGCATCAGAAGAAGTTTATTTGCTGTGGCATGAATTTTTTTTTAAACTGGACAGTTCTAAAAGACCATCACAACAATCAAACATGATTCCAGAGAATTAATGATAAAAAATGCTGCTCACCTCATGACAGAGTTGATGGGTTTATATGCAGAATGAGAAAGAAGTTTTTGAATGTGGACAATAAGTAAGGCAATTAATTTTGTTTGACTATATGTAAAGTTTTTGTTTTACTTTTATTTAATAGGGGTAGGGAGGTAGGAGTTAAAAAGTAAATACTTTTAAAGAATTTTCAAGATAAAAAGCAAAAATAAATGTAATTAACAGGGAAAGTTGTGTGTTCTTTTTTCAGACCTTAAATGCTTTCTTAATCATATAATGCTATAAGAAAGCCAGATATCTTCTGGAAGATCTTTCAAGTTGGAGGTTTAAACAGACATTCAAGTGTCCTGACATTCCCAAGTGAGGAGCTGAGTGGACACTAGCCCTCATCATGGCAATTTCAATTAGTTTTGTACAAGTTTCAACAATCAAACACCCCAGAGAAAGCAATGGATGTGACAAAGAGGACTCTGTTAAACAATTAATGTCACTTTCTATTATTGCTTCAGTCCCAATTTACAGAGCAAATAAATCAAAGTCACCACAGATGAAGCACACTGGCCTGTGAACACATGTCTGTTCACAAGCGACATGGCAGTGGGGAACACATTAGTCAGTAAAATGACATTGCAAGATAACCTTTCCAAAGCTTGACTATGCTATTGCTTCTGATTGCCCCAAATTATTGCTTTAACTGAAATATGCTTATTAGCTCCATCAAAGATAAGAGAAGAGAGGATAGAGTCTATAATCGACAATGGGCAATAATACAGAGGGTTATAGTGCTCTGACTCAATATCAGAATAAGAATCCTCACACTGACAGCAGGAAGGACAAATTGAAGTTATAGAATAGCATGACACACCCTTTTCCCATTGTAGCATTGAAATTTTTAGGGAGATTTTCCCTTGTTGGGATACAACCTCCTGTTCTCCTTTGTACTATGAAACTCTACTCTCTTCCTAAGTAAAGACCTAGCTAATAATAAGATTTTGCCCTCCAAGGTTCTTAGAAAATGCACACAAAATGTTATTGAGATAAAAATTTTATTTTTGCAAATGTTTGTATTATTTATAATGGCAAACAATAAATATGGCTATGTTTATACAAACTATTCAGCAATAAAAAAAACATTTAGAGTTAAGCAGTGTCTACAATCATAAAATCATCTAATCACATATAATAGTTACTAAGGAATCCCTTACAACTAATAATGATAAGTCCTAATATGGCACACTCTTTGGGGTAATTCTTGAACTAGTATGCCAGGTCCCCAGAGAGAGCTGGCTACTATTCATTTTAGGATTCTAGGGGTTAACTCTGAAGGGCTAGCTACTATTTACTTTAGGATTCTAGGGGTAAATCTTAAAGGCCTGGGTTTTCTAGTACTGTCACTAATGAGCCCCTATCAGCATTCTCACTACTGGTTATCAGTTAAAAAATTATCTTTCAGAAAAGGTATTTATTAAGCAGGTATATAGTAAGGAAAGTGGTTACAGAATTCCTCCCCCTACTACCTTGAATCAGGACTTCCTCTCCTCTTGTAATAACAACGTCCCTGAAGAGAATAACTTCCAACTTAGAGATTATATGTATCTAAAGAATAATTTAGGGGCGGCCAGGTGGCTCAGCGAGTAAGAGCACTGGCTCCAGTGTCGGGATGACCTGGATCAAATCCGGGCTTAGATACTCAGCACCATACCCAGAAATAATAACTGGCCGTGTAACCTTGAGCAAGTTACTTAACCCCTATTGCTTTAAAAAAAATTAAAATAAAAAAAGAATAATTTTACACCTCCTGGTTATTGGAAATATTTTATTCTTTCATGCATTTCTTAATGAAAATCTTCTTAGGTGTAACTCAATGATGGGTTTTGAGAGCTGGTGAGTTTGATTGATGTGTCTCTCAGTTTCTGGTGAAAATACTGCTTTCTGACCCCAGTGGGGACTTCTGATCTTCTAAAGTTCACAAGACTATCATTTAGTCTGGGGCAGGTAGGAGGAAAAAAACTATTCCCACAGACCACTTCCCTTCCAGGAGTCCTTAATCACTAGATTCAGCTATTACTTTCCTAACATGCAGGATTCTGAGCAGTCTAGCTGTATTATACATAGGTGTGTGTGTGTGTGTGTGTGTGTGTGTTTGTGTGTTCAGCCAATAACAAGATATTTCCTGTGTATTGTCATTCAATGATCAAAGTACTCTATTCCTCTCAAATTGATTAAGAATTTGTTAGCAATTAGTTTCCCTGTGATTATGTTAATTGGAATGGGGACAGAAATCCCCACCCTTACACTAACAATATTCATATCTACTAAGTTTCCATGTTACTGACCTAGCATACTGTTTTGCACATAGTAGGTACTTAATTAGTGGATAATGAATGATGATCAAATTAATAACCCACAGGAGTTTAGTGAGTCCCTCAAAGCTCTTATAAGGATGTAGCTGTGGGAGGATGAATTTACTCTTAAGGGATTCTTAAATCCTACTTTAGAATTTGAACATATGGCCATTCCACTCCAGAGAAGTTTCAACCAGAGATTTTCTATGAGAGAGAGACAGAGAGATTGAGAGAGAAACAGAGACAGACAGACAGACAGACAGAGACAGAGAGAGACAGAGAGAGTATGTGTTTAGGGATAGTAACAACAATAAAAATAATTTGCCCCAAGTTGTAGTAACACAGGAAGAGAGGATTAGTTCATCAACTAAACTAATGAGGGAGACAAAAGGTTCATGCTTAAAGAGACAACCATGGAATAAAAAACAAACAAACAAACAAAAAAACTACAACTATATGTGATATTCCAATGATATTTAAATGTAGGTTATATGAAAAGACCATGCCCTGCTTATTATAGTAATTTTTTCTGCATCTTGTAGAATTGAAATTGCACTCTGCTTCCCAAGATTCTCACACTTACTTGATCTCTGTTTGATAAAAATAGTTTAATAGCCATTTAATCACAGCTTCATTATCTTAGCTCTCTTAATGCGAATTAGGGCAAGAAAACACTGGCTTTCTCATTATTCAAATCATCAATAAGAAGGAGAAATAGTATAGTCTTTTCACCAGTCATTAATCAGTTTCAGTATCTGAAATACTATTTACTAAAATATCAATAAATTTAAAAAATCATTTAACATCTTTTTGGGATTCTATTTCTCCATCTTGAAGAATTTAAAATTTTGGTATCTACTTAATCTCAAACTTAGACTGTTACTCTGTTACAGAACAAAGTAAGATAGGCAGAGCTAATAGAGGATTGAATAAGTAAGTAAATACCCCATAAAATATGAATCCTTAAAAATAAAAATAATCATTCATCTTCTTGATTATAACACTCAGATTATACACATTGTAGCTTATCTACTGAAAATCTTTAGTGCTGGACCAGTTATCCCATCATCACCAACTACCTATGTCCCTATGTAACATTCAATACCAAGTCAATTGGTCTGTGCTCAGAGATGCAAACTATTTAATTTTTTTTTTAACTTAAATAAGGTATAATTAGGAAATAAAATCTGCTCCATTCTATGAATACAGATATCAAAAATGATGAATGCATTTACCAAAACAGTTTGCATTCAAAATTATTTTTGTAAAAAGATTTATTTGTATTAGCATTGAGAAATTTGAAATCTGATTTAATCCTAAAAAAAAAAAAAACCCTTCAGTACAAAACAGTCAAACTATTGGTCATTTTCTGTATGGAAAAGACATATGAGAAAAAAGTTTGGTCCCAGGTTGAATCCAACAGTCCTGTTCAACTTTAATTAGGTGGACATATATGCAATTCTTGCCTTGACCTCTACAAGCAAACTGGGACAAAGAGGCCATTTCAGTATTTATTTGTCCTCTAACTTCTATCCTAGGCATTGACAATCTATAGAAATGTGTCCTATAAGGATTTAGAATCAGTTATTTTCTAAAGTTTCTAAGGATGCAAAATTAGTAAACTTCTGGATTGAGCAAAGCATAATTAGAAAGTAAAATCTACCTTTTGCTGTACCTATTTAGGGAACCCTGGGGACCGAAAAAAAAAACCCTCTAGATTTCCTGTCTTATGCATACATATGATCACAGTGTATATTGAGCAATCAACAGCATTTATTAAATACCTACTGTTTGTCAGACATTGTGCTAGATGCTGGGGATATAAGGGAAAAAATTAAAGAATCCTCATTCTCAAAGAGCTTATATTCTATATGAGAGGCAAAATATATACATTAGAGACACATAGGTAGTCAGTAAGTATTGCTTAAGGACTTATTAGGGGAGAGACATTTAGCTAAATACTAGAAATGCTAAAAAAGAAGACAAAACATAAGGCCTGTCTTTAAAGAGTATACATATATGGGAGACAAATTTCAATGACTAGGTGCACAGAACATATACACAGAGCAGATGGAAGACAACCTAAGAAGAGAAAGCACTAGCTTCTGACAGAAGAGAAGTCCAGGAAAGGTCTCTGGGAGAAGATGGGATTTGAGCTGAGTCTTTAAGGAACTGAGGAAAACCACTGAGCTTGTTGAACAGGGAGAACACATTGTTAAATCTAGGCTTTAAAAAAAAATCACCTTGGTAGCTGAATGCAAGGTGGAGTAGAGTAGGAAGAGATCTGAGGTGGGGAGAATGGCTAAAAGGCTTTGCAATTATCCATTTAAAAGTTGATAAGGTCATGAACTAGGGTTGTGGCTATATGAGTGGGGAGGTGACATACATGAGCGACATGAAGGTAGAAGCCAGATTTGGCACTGGATTAGCTCTGTGGGGGCGGCATGAAAGTGAGGAGCTAAAAACGACACCCCAGCTGTAGACCTGGGTGAATGCTGGTGCCCTCAGTAGTAACAGAGAAGCTAATTTGAAAGGGGAGGGTTTGGGGATAAATATCACCAGGTTTGTTCTGGATATGTTGAATTTGTGATACCTGTGAATCGTCTAGTCTGAGATATCCAAGAGGCATTTGAAAATGTGTTTATAGCTCAGTAGAGATTAGAACTGGATATACACATCTGGGAACCACCTGTAATAGAGATGATAATTGAACCCACGGGAGCTGAGATCACCAAGTGATATAGGATGGATATATACAAAATAAACACAAGGTAGCTAAACACAAAGAAGTTAGGCAGTGTAGTGGATAGAGTGCTGGGCCTGGAGTCTGGAAGATGTGAGTTCAAATCCAGTCTCAAATACTTACTAGTATTTGTAGAAACAGTGCCTGGCACATAGCAGGTAATATATTAATGTTTATTTCCTTCCCAGTAAAAACTGGAGAACACTATCAGTGGTGCGAATTAATAAAGGCTTTCTGTAGGAGGTGTTTGAACTACTTCTAGAAAGGAAGAATTCTATGAGGCAGAGGTGAGGAGAGAATGCATTTCAGGAATGGAGGCCTGTCAGTGGTGCCATGACAGATGGAGTACCATGTGTGGGGAGGAAAGAGAAGGAGAGCTGAGTTGGACTACAAGGTGCTATATAGGGAATAAAATGTAGTGATGCTAGACAGGTAGGTTGGTGCTAAATTGCAAAGAGCTTTAAAAACCAGAGGAATTTATATTCTACACTGAAGGTAATAGACAGCTAATAGAGATTATCTAGTAGGAGAATGACTTGGTCAGATCTGTTAAAGAAAAAAACTTGGTGTGGAAGATAGATTAGAATGGGGAGTGACTTGAGAAAGGAAGATCATTGCAATAGCCAGGGTTTAGAAAGTGCTTTGCTTCTATTATATAATTTTAAGTAATCCTTATGGCATTGTCATGCTCACTCATTGATTTCGTCAGGGAAGTGTGAGAAGCAACTAAAATTTGATCTCCCACTACTCCCCAAAATAACATTTTTATCCACAGGAAATGAAAGAGATAAAAAGTAAAATAATACAAAATTGTTCATTGTCCTCAAAGAATTTATAGTTCAATAGGTATGTGTGTGTGCATGCATATACACACATAGTTATTAGACTATGAACCCTTGTATATATGTATAGATATACATATAATTAGCACATACATACAAATTATATATATACATATATATGTGTGTGCATATATGAGAGAGAGACAGAAAGAGACAGAGGGAGGGAGAGAGAGGGAGAGAGAGAAAGAGAGAGAGAGAGAGAGAGAGAGAGAGAGAGAGAAAACAAAAGATATGTGTGAAATAGGGGCCAAGGCATTGTCACTAAGTAATCAGTTCCAGGGTCTTGCTAAAAGGCTGATTATATGCCTTTGACTCTCAGGTTTGGTTTTTTTTTTTTTTTTGAAAAACAAAGGGTTCCCTCTACCTGGTTTTTGTAATAAGGATCCTAGGGCCATGGCCATGAAAAACATAGCCTAAAAACAATAAAAGATCTCAAGCACAGTTAAACCTGGACTGGTCAAAAAGGCCATTAATTGTTGTGTAAAGGACATATCACCTGGAAAGCTCCAAGAATGCATCAGTGCTATTGATCCATTCAAGCAATGTACTGTGTATTATGCTACTAGGTAACCATATTACCTCTCATCCTCATCTCTACCTCTTCATTCTTTCCCTAATCTACTCACTTGTATTCAGCGTAATTGAAGAGTTACTCTTTTGCAGATGACCTATAGCAAAGGACGTGTGACAAGCAGAAAGAGCACCCTTTTTAATTATATAGGTAACTCCTTGGGAAATTGTCTAGACCAATTAAAAACTATGTACATACAATCAAGTTATGGACAAGGCCTGAAGTAGGTCACAGAATTTAAATAAAAGGTAATCTGAGTGTGAAAAAAATATTAAGCATTTCTAAATAAAAATGTAATATGTAAGATATATAGGAAATGGACAAGAATATATAATAATTTGAACCATGCCCCAAAAGATGTTGTCAAAGGATATGAACAGTTTAAAAAAAAAAGAAATGTAAATTACCAACAACCATAAGAAAAAAATTCCCCAAATCAACAAAAACAAGGGAAATGAAAATTAAAAGGGCCTTCATGTTTCATCTGAGAGTCATCCAATTTGCAACTATCATGAAAGAGGGAAACTTTCAATACTGGGGGAAGGGACTATGGGAATACTGGTGTGATGGAAGTCTAAATTATTCTAACCAATCTGGGCAAAAATTTGAAATTATTTGAGAAAAATTATTAAACTTTTATACTACGTGACCTAATGATTCTTCTACTGGGCATCCTCTCCAAGAAAGCCAAAGATAGAAAGGGCCTGTATGTACCAAAATATTCATAGCAGTAATTTTTGTGGAAACAAAAATAAAACCCTGGAAAATAAAGTGGGTACCCATTGACTAGGTAATCACTTAACTGGGATAATTAATTAAGTACTGTAAAGAATAACACATATAAGGAATTTAGAGAAATATGAGAAGCCTTGTATGAACTGTGCAAAATGCTTTTCTAATCTAATAACTCTGAGAAGGTTGTGCAAGCTTTATTATATTATTCTACAGATGAGGAAACTGAGGTTCTAGGAAATTGATTTGCAGATGGTCACATAATTTATTAGTGTTTGAGGCAAGATCTAAGCATAGTTCTCCTGATTCCAAATGGGAAGCCCTTTCTATGACATTATCTACATCTGGAGAGGCTTGCCTTAAGAGGGTTGGGCACAAGGTATGAGATTGAATCTACATTGACGGCTGATGTTCCCACACTAATTGAATAGCCCTGAAATAAAACATTACTCATTAATTTCCCAAATGTACAAAGTGGCAACAGTGAAAGACATGGTGGGAATAAGTAGGCTGTGGCATGTCATCAATGATAACTTGCCCCTAAGAAGCAGATTGATATATGTCATCCAGGCAATGTGTGATGAGTAAAGAAAATGGACAATTAATGTAATGAATACGAAGAGTAACAAGTACATGTTTTACTTGAGCACTGGAATGGTACCCATGGAATAATATGAGGCCTATTTCTTGGCATTTATCTTGTTTGTTGTTTCTTAGAACAATTATATTCCATTACACTCATGTACCACAATTCATTTGAGGCATTTCCCAATCAATGGACATCAAATAATTTCTTTTCAATTCTTCATTACCATAAAAAGTGCTGCTATAGATATCTTGGTGTATATGGAGTTTGTTTTTGGTCAATAACCTTCTTCCAGTATGTGCTTAGCATTAGAATATCTCAAAGAATGTGGACATTTTAGACATTTTATTTACATAATTTGAAATGGTTTCCCTAATTTGTAGGAGTACACATTCTAATGGGAGAAATCATACTTATAGGAGAGTGAAGCTACAAGTCAGATGGTGAGGCCTGGAAGTTTTTAGGGTTTGATATACAGTAGCCTCAGTTTCCTTAGAGCAGAGTGGAAGGTAAAACCCCATGCTTCCAAGGAAACAGAAGAATAGCATACAACAAAGTTCAAGTTTCTAGAGGGCATGATGGCATAGTTGAGAAGTCCAGAGGACATGGTAGCAAAACAAGTTCACAAGAAATCAGCAGTGTGATGTGTCAGGCAAAAAGGCCAAGTGATCTTAAGTTGCATTAGTAGAAGTTAGTACCCAAAATAATGCAGGTTACAATTCAATGGCACTATGGTTTGGTCTGGAGCCATAACTAAGGTGAGGTAATTAGAGTTTTATGCCAGTGCACTAAAATTTTCAGTACTAATGTCATTTTCATTGTGTTAACAAGAATAATTAAACAGGAAGCTACTAAATGTCAGCTTCTTCTCCCCATGCCTCCAGTGAGCCCCTTCCTGTCCGAGTAGCACTATGCTCCTTCCCATACCCAAAGCAGCCTCCCAGCATCCTGAGGTCTCCACCTTTCCCAATGAAACTGAGAGCAATTTTGAATCATTTTGTCTGGATATAAAAATTGCTAGTGCTTTACCCTAGTACCGCAGCTTGTTCTGAGTGTCCAATTTTAGAAAGGACACTGAGAAATTTAAGTATAGCCAGTGAAAGGAAACCAAGATGGCAAGGGAATGGAAACCTGCCATGTAAATAGCGGTTAAAGAAATCTAGTGTGTTTAGCACAGAGAAGAGAGGAATGAGGGCGGGAAGGAGGGGGAAATGGTTGGGAGGTAGGGCATAGTAACCCTTCAAATATTTTAAGGATTATTAAATGAAAGAATGATTCTGCTTAGGCACTGACTATGTGCAAGGCTCCATGTTAAACACTAGAGATGCAAAGTCCCTGACTTCAAGAAACTGACAATCTAATGAGGAAGACAACCCATAAAAAGAAACTGAAAGGGACAGGAGGAGGACCAGTGTGGTAGGGCACGCTGCAGTCCTGCAGTCAGTCTGGGAAATGATATGAGTAGGTATGAGTTACAGAGTAGATTTTATCTTTCAGAGTGATGAGTTTCTAGAAATCATGAAACCCAGGAGGTCAGTGATATGGGAAATGGTGAGGTGAATGCCCTGCATGCTTTCTCTAAATGGTGGAGGAACATGTCCAACCCATGTCCAACCCCTGTCAGTGATATGGGAAATGGTTAGGTGAATGCCCTGCATGCCCTCCCTAAATGGTGGAGGATCATGTCCAGCCCATGTCCAACCCCTACACACTCCAATCAGAAGGAGACCTTTATCAAGGTCGATTTGAGTATTGTTCCTGTGTTTCTCCAGAGGTATTCACAACCCTTCACGACTTAACATCAGGTGACAACTTAATGAGTATTGAAGATGATAATATAGTAATTCTGAACCCATCATCAACAGATTAAAGTACCCCAGAGAGTCTTTTCATGACACCCTGATAGATTCTATACAGACTCAGTTAAGCTGATGAACTTTGTATGAGTCTTATCAGGAACTGCAAATGAATACAGACTCTAATGAAACTGATGTCAATATGCAATACATGGAAACACAAAAAGAACAGGTAAGATGCATGAAGAAAACTACTTAAATGGCAGTCATTCATAGAATCCCTGAAGTGTAGAAACAGACAGAACCTCATGACTTCTCCAGTCTAACACCTATTAAAAATAAAAAATCTCTGAAGTCTGTGCACAGTGGTCATATTGAGGTCCAGCCCCAAACACCACTCCTGGCATTAGAAAGGAGCCCAGGATCATAAGTTGGAGCTAGAAGGAATGTCAGCAACATCATCATTTTATAGTTGAAAAAGAAGAAGTCCAGGGAAGTGAAGTACTAACATATATCTGCACTATGCATGTGTTTTTGTCCCTACATTAGACCATAAGCTCCCTGGAGAGCAGAGAATATTTGAAGGAAGGAAACAAGAATCTATAAGTGCTTACTATGTGCCAAGCATTGAGTATGAAAGTAAAAGTGAAAAGAAAGCCCCTGGCCTCAAGGAGCTTATATTCTAATAGAGGGAGACAATGCAACCAAGGGAATTAAGAAGAGAGCTGGGGAAAGGTTTCAGTTTTGTATTTGTGTCCTCTGCATCTAGCCAAGTGCCCAGAACACTATAGTCACTCACTAAATGCTTGTTAATCGATTACCCAAAGTCACAAATAGTAAGCTTCAGAGGTGGCATTTGACCCCAAGTCTGATAAGGTAAGTGAGTTTAAATACAGAATAGAAAGATCTGAGGATCACTGAAAACGAAATCACAGAAAACAGCAAACACATAACCTTAGGACACATAAACAAGAACATGACAGATAAGAATAACAAATAGTCTCTCTTACACTACCTCATTTAGGTTTCTGCATTGTTTAATGTCACCTGGGAAAAGGGAGAGTCCAGAAAAATCAAACCAATTAAAGATGTTCCATTTTGTAAGTAAATATAATACATGGAAATCCAGATGTATAAATAAAAGTAGAGGGTGATAATTTCCTTTATAGTAGAATTCACAAATGGATTCTCTTATATAGTAAGTTTCTCTTTTTTATCAGAAATATTATTTTGACACACATTTTGTTTACATTAAACTTTGTAAGGGGCTACCAAATGAAAATGTAGGATACAATACAATCTCCATTTCTGCAAAGGAATAAAAATTATATCTTTTGAGGAAAGGTAAAATGAAATAGAAATATTTATAATACAGAAGAGAATGTGATAAATTGACAACCAATTTTACTGATATTAGGCATCATTTAGGTAAATGAGGATCCATTTTTTCTCTATCATGACAGTGTTCTGAATCAGGGAGCTTAATTAAAATTAAGGACAAATTTGTTGTGTCTAAAAACTGAAGGGACCCTGGGGCAGACACCAGGAAAGGTTATAGAATGAATCACCATACTAGGAGATCTGAACAATAATTGCATAAAAATAATAAGCAATGGGCTAGGAGTCAAGAGACTTAGGCTGCAGTCCTCATTCTGTCACTAGCTATGTGAAATTTGTCAAGTATTATTCTCTCTGAGCCTTACTCTTCTGATTGGTAAATTAGGAATAACATTAACTTCCAAAGTTACTTTCCAGTATTGTAAGGGCAAAATGTGACATGGCTAGGCAGTATAAAACAAAGTAAAAAGTGCCAATGATACATATCATAGAATTCTATGTTTTGAGTTGGAAGGGAAGATGCAATTGAGCTGTCTTACTCTTCAGATGAGGACATTGGTTTCCTTGGTTTATGAAGTAGCATTTCTCAGGGAGCACAGCTAATAAGTGGGAGAGGCAGGACCCAATATACTGAGACTCCAATATAGGTCTCTTTCCATAACTCATTGCCTCTCAAATTTAATTGTTCCAAAAACTCTTAGAATCCATGGAGTCACAAAATCTTAAGAGTTTACAAGGATTTTGGAGATCATCAATCCAAATCACTAACTGAAGTAGGAATCACTTCCACAACATCTCTAACAAGCAGCTAAAAGTTGTTAACAAATAAGCAAGGAAGGAGATGAACATCTTTTTTTCTTCTGTATTAAATACACATCACATAAAACTAGTGTATTTATGGAGTCACAGGAACCACTAAAATGAATTCTTAGCTTAGACTAGCTTCAAGAAAGAAAATAGTTTGTAACAATCTATAAACCAATAAGCCAATAAAATGTTCTGGTCCAAGATAATATAGCAAAGCAAAGGCAGAGTAAAAAAAACACTATTCCCATGACCCTGCTCTAACCTCTAGTCTGTCACCCAGATCC
This sequence comes from Petaurus breviceps papuanus, assembly GCF_028583685.1. Taxonomy (NCBI): domain Eukaryota; kingdom Metazoa; phylum Chordata; class Mammalia; order Diprotodontia; family Petauridae; genus Petaurus; species Petaurus breviceps. The sequence continues at coordinate 18,363,457 of NW_027185698.1, read as the reverse complement.
CTGTAGCTGACGTAAGTCTCAGGACGCAAATGTTCTCCTTTTGTTTGCTGGGATGATGTCAACCTTACTATGTTGAGTTGGAAACACTGAGTGCAAGGTGTTAGTGGTAGTCGTACTCTTTCTATGTACAACAAAAGTTAGTAGGTTTGGGCATCTGTAAGCAAAATCTCTCTGTATCAGTCCAAATCTCCTAGCACACCTCAATGTTTTTGTGTTTAGAGGAGTCAGCAATTCAGTGGCCTGAGTAGGCTCTCTTTTAGTTCTAATGCCAAAGATTACGATCCCAAAGATTCAAAGTGGTACCACTCTCATTTTTTTCATCTGGAAAAACTGCTGGGATCAGTGGAAAGAACACTGGTTTTAGGGTCAGGGGACAGTGGTATAGGAGGAAGAGCACAGGATTCAGAGGCAGAGAACCTCCTCCCAGAGAGCCTGGGAGACCCCTGGACAAGTGTCTTAACTCTCTCCAAGACTCCAGAGAGGATAATAATATGTTTGCTATCAACTTCACAGGGCATTTGTGAGGACTGATTTACTGAAAAGGGAGGCTGGGTTACTTTACTCTTTGTGCATATAAGCTAGCTCTTAGGGGTAACTGATTTAGGGATTGTAGGGCTCTGAGAATGAGCTCCAAGCTCATTCTTTTCTAAATGCTATTTACAACTTGTGGACACTGAACAAATCACTTCATCTCTCTGGTCCCCAGTTTCCTAATATGTAAAAGTAAGGGGTTGTGTTGGAAAGTCTCTAAGATTTCAGTCAACCCTACAACTTGTGATGCTAAAGCACCCTGTAAACTATTAGCACTTCATAAATGTTAGCCATAGTCATTACTATTAAAATGAGGATCTTGGACATATTCCAGGTCTAACATTTTATGATTCTGGTATCTCTCAGTTTATGGTGATGAAAATTTAAAAATGACACTTTGAATCTGCATTGCATTTACAACTTCTACACATGCCTTTATATCATTTTCTCATGTTTATTCTTGTAAGATTGACATTGTAGAGGTATGTTAGCTATTTATACCCTATCTTACAATCATTCTATAGATATGACAATTTTTCTTCAAGATAAATTAGTTTTGAGTCTCCAAAATGGAACTGTTAAATAACTATATTAAGTATTCACTAGTACTTTTAAGATTGGACTAATAGCCTGCCTAGAATACCTTTATATTTTAATTCAGAGCCACTCAAGTCAAGGAACCAGGAGTGAGATAAGAAGGAAAAAAGGGGGTGGAGGAATAATTAGGAAAATAATTCTTTAAAGGAGGAAAATCTAAAAGGTTTTTTTTTGGTGGGGGGATGTGTTCAGGAAGACTGACAGAAATGTGCCAATTATATAATGCAGATTCTAAATAATGGTCAAGTACAAACTGGAAACCAAATGGTTCAAGAAACCAACAAAAGGTCTCAACTAACTTGTGGGAGAAAGAGTACACACATAGAGATACAGAGATTAAAATAATTTTTGAAAATTTCATATAGAATTAAGTAACTTGGGGTACTTTCTCTAACTGAAATATTTCATAGTTTATGAATAGAATTGAAATGAGGCAGCATGATATATAGCTGATAAGAGAAAGTCCAGCTGAATCCAGGTTGGCAGTTTTACAAACTGACTCCTCTAGATATGGCTATTCAATTGAAGGAATTCAGGGAGGAATTCAGGTGAGTTCCTGCTTTCGCTCTGCCATGTTGGCTCCACCACACATGCCTATTCAATTAACCCTGATTCCTTCCTTGATGTGCTTTCCTCCCTCTAACTCAGCTGTGCCTCTTGCTTCCTGTGTGGCCATATAAAAATTCTTCAGTCTCTCTGAGCTTTATTTTCTTCATGTAGAAAATAAGGGGTGGGAACTAGGTGATCTCTTAAATTGCTTCCAGTTCTAAGTGCTGTGATGTGATGTTCTCTAAATAAGTATTTTAAAGCATTGTTTGATTTAATTCAATTCAACTGACATTTAAGTCTCTACTAAGTACTAGGTACTACATAAGTGATAGGGACACAAAAATGGAAATTGAGTAGTCAGTTGCCTTTGCTTGAGAACACTACATTTTAATTGGGATGATAAAGTCAACCAGGATTTAGAAAATCCTACTGTGTGGCAGGTGCTGTGCTAGACAACAGAAATACAAAAAGAGGCAAAAATCATCCCTTGTCCTCAGGAAGGTCACAGTCTAATGGGGAGGCAATATGAAAGTAATTAAGTGCAAACAAGCTCTGTACAGGACATGTTAGGAACAATCAACAAAGGGAAGGTGCTGACATCTAGGGGACCAGGACACACTTTTTGAAGAAGCTGGGACTTTAACTGAGACTTGGAAGAAGCAAGGGAAGGTAGGAGATGGAGATGAAGAGAGTGTTTCAGGCACAGAGAACAGCCACTAAAAAGGCTTGGAGTCATGAGCTGTCTTTGGTCAGGAACAGCAAAAAGGCTAGTGCTGCTAGATGTACACATTCCTAACAAGAGTTCTAGCAACTGTGTGTGTATGTGTGTGTGTGTGTGTGTGTGTGTGTGTGTGTGTGTGTTCTTCTGTAGGGAGTAGAAATTAGGGAAAACTTCACAAGAAATATGAAGTTGAAAGGAGCACATACGAAAGATAAGAATTCTGAGATACAGAGTAAAGAAAGTGCATTCAAAGCTTCTGGTAGATAGAGGGCCTGAAGAACTATGGCTAGAGATTCACAATGTTGTACAGGTGGCAGCAATAAAAGAAAAAAAATATTCAAAAAAAAGAACAAGAAAATAAACTGGCTGTCTGATGAGACTTTACAAATAACTGAAGAAAGAAGGAAAGAAAAAAGGGAAAAATATACCCAACTGAATAAAAAATTCCAGAGAATAACAAGGAGAGAGCAATGCAAAGAAAGAGAGGAAAATAATAGGTGGGAAAGACAAGAGATCTCTTCAAGAAAATTTGCTATACCAAGGGAAATTTGAATGCAAAAATAGTCATAATAAAAGATAAAAATGGTATGTATTTGACAGAAGTAGAAGAGATTGAGAAGAGGTGGGAAGAACATATAGAACTATGCAAAAAAGATCTTAACATTACTGATAACCACAATGGTGTGGTTACTGATTTAGAGTCAAATATCTTGGAGAATAGTCAAGTGGGTCTCAGAAAGAATTGCTAACAATAAAATTAGGGAAGGTGATGGAATTTCAGCTGAGCTATTTAAAATCCTAAAAGATGATGCTGTTAAAGTGCTTTACTCAATACGCCAGCAAATTTGGAAAAGTCAACAGTGGCCACTGGATTAGAAAACATCAATTTTCATCCTAATCCTAAAGAAGGGCAATGCCAATGAATATTCAAATTATCAAACAATTGCACTCATCCCACACACCAGCAAGGTTATGTTAAAGGTTCTGCAAGATAGGCTTCAGCAATATGTAAACCAAGAATTACCAGAAGAGCAGGCTGGTTTTCAAAGAGGCAAAAGAACTAGAGACCAAATTGCCAGTATTCACCAGATTATGGAGAAAGCAAGGGAGTTCCAGAAAAAATCTACTTCTGCTTCATTGACTAAACTAAAGGCTTTGACTATGTGGATCACAACAAAATGTGGCAAGTATTTAAAGAGAACAGCACGAGATCATTTTCCTTGTCTCCTGAGGAACCTGTATGTGGGTCAAGAAACAACAGTTAGAACCAAACAGGGAACAACTGAATGGTTCAAGATCAGAAAAGGAATATGACAAAGCTGCATATTATCACATCATTTATTTAAGTTATATGTAGAATACAAAATATGAAATGTCAGGCTGGATGAATCAAAAGTTGTAATTAATGTTGCTGGGAGAAATATAAAAAATCTCAGATATGATACGTCTCTGATGGCAGAAAATGAAGAAGAATAAAGACGCCTCTTGATGAGGATGAAAAAGGAGAGTAATAAAGCTACCATGAAGTTCAACATTAAAATAACTGAGATCATGGCATTTGATCCTGCTACTTCCTAGCAAATAGAGGGAGAAAAAATGGAAGCAGTGCCAGATTTTATGTTCATGGGTTCAAAGATCACTGGAGATAGTTACTACAGTCATTAAATTAAAACACTTGATACTTGGGGGAAAAAAAACTATCTGATCAGCATAATAAAAAGTAGAGACATCACATAACCAACAAACATCTGTTTAGTCCAAGCTATGGTTTTTCTAGTAGCAATGTATGCCTATGAGAGTTTGACTATAAAGAAAGCTGAGCACCATAGAATCAATGCTTTTGAATTGTGGGCTGATGAAAATTTTTTTTGAGAGTCCCTTAAATGGCTAGGAGATCAAGTCAGTCCATACTTAAAGAAATTGACTCAGACTTTTCATTGGAAGGTCAAATACTGAACTGAAGTTTAAGTACTTTGGCGACAAAATGAGAAAATGGGACTTATTGAAAAAGACACTGATGTTAGGAAAATTTGAAGACAAAAGTAAAAGGGGATGGCAGAGAATGAGGGGGATAAATAGTGTCATGGAAGACTTTGGAAGATAACGAAGCATAGAAGGTCCTGGTGTTGTATGGACAATGGAGTCACAAAGAGTTGAAGATGGCTGAACAACTGAACAACAAAATGACATTGCCAAAACTCTGGTTTAGGAAGATTCTTTTCTTAGCATTCATGAGACAGGTGACTAGAAGAAGGGAGACAAGTTAGTAGGATATTATTAAGATTGAGATAAAAGTGATGAGACCCTGGAAAAAGGTAGTGAGAATGTGAGTGGAGAAAATGGGATGGATATGAGACATAGAGGTAAAACAGAAAGATCTGGTATCTGATTGAATACAGAAAGTGAAGAGGAGAAGAGAATCAAAAATGACTCTGATGTTACAGTCTGGATGATGGGGAAGATCTAAACAGCATAAAGTACATGTGAAAGAAGTATGGCTTTGGTACATAGCCAGAGGAAAGGATGGATGCTGTTTTGAGACATGTTGAGTTTGACATACCAATGGAATGTCTAGCTAGCCATAACCAGAAGTTAACTGGCAATGTGGAAGCCAGATTTTTGCACTCATAAAAATCTGGGAGTCATGTACTTGAAGATAGTAACTAGATAAGGTAAGTAGACCCCTGGGAAATGATGTGATCACCAAAAAAGAGAGTTCAAAGAGTAAAGAAGCAATGGGATGCTCAGGCTTGAAAGAGGAGATAATAATGGCTAGCTAGCATTTATACCGTACTTTAAGGCTTGCAAAGTAATTCCCAAATAGTACATCATTTTATCCTCACAACAGCCCCAAAACATGGGTACTATTATTCTCCCCACTTTACATATGAGAAAACTTGGACATACAGAGGTTAAGTGACTTATCCAGGATCACACAGTTATTAAGTGTCTGAGAGTGGATTTGAACTTACTTCCCAAAGTCAAGTTCAGAATTCTATCCACTGTGCTACCTAACTACTTATAAGATGCAGGAGATCTAAGAAGAAACAATAAAGCAAACTGAAGGGACAGTCAAATGGAAGAACCAGGAGAAAATAATGCTATTGGAGTCAACAAGAGTAGGAAGAGGAAGGGGGAACGAAAAAAATGAAAGGTCAAAAAGGACTGAGGTCTGAGGAAAGGTCATTCAGTTAAGGATCACTTGTAGACTGACAAAAGTAGTGGAGGGATCAGAAGCCAAATTAAAAGGGGATGAAAAATGAGTTATGTGGGAGAAAGTGGAGATAGTGAGCAAACCCCTTCCAGGAGTTTAGCAGTTAAAGAAATTCGTTGGTGATAGCATACGAGTATAGCAGGTACAAGTAAAAAAAATTAAGGAATGGGCAGTATCAGAGAATATTTGGGGGCAGCAAGGAAGGAGACAATACAAAGGGAGAAATTGCAGATTAGAGAAAAAGGGAATGATTGATAAAGCAAGCTCCTAGGTGAGATAGTGGGGGCTGGGATCAAGACTACTGGTAGAAAGAATAGCCTTGGTGAGAAGAAAGGTCACCTCTTCCTGAGAGTAAATCAAAGAAAGAGAGAATGGGTGAGAATATAGAGAAGTTCTTAGGCATGAAGAAGACAGAAGAAGGATTTCATGAAGGATAAATAGAAGCTGACTTTCTGGGTGGGGGAAAAGCTGGGGATTGTTTAAGGTTTTGAATAGTATATGCCTATTGTTCTAACTTATCTACGCTTAGAGTAAATTTAACCAATATGGAAACTTGGCCCCAATCAAACATTACCAATCCCTATCAGCAGATATATGAAGAAAATGCTTAGTGCAAAGAGCTAACACATCTCAGTGGGGACTTGCTTCTATCAAACCCTTAGAGATTCAAACATAATAATATTTATGTATATGCTTAGGCAAACTACTGCTTCTATTAACAACCCTTTAAGAATCTATCAATTGATTGGGATCAGAATTCTCTGTGCTGATGCAGCCCATGTAACTCCTATATGTCTTGGCTGACAGTCTTGATGAACTTCTCTCGGAGCCTCAGTTTATCCTATTTAAAGTGAAGAAGTTGGGTAAGGTGACCTCTAATATCCCTTCTGGCTCAAAATCTATGCCCCTACAATACAACTTAGCATCACAAATCCTTGATACCAGGCCTACATTCTAAGGTTTTCCAGTTTGGTAGGGCCTACCAAAGTTTGTCTTTGCTGTTTTGAGAAGATGAAGCATTTCAATGAAGGTTAATTAAAATAGTTAAATGTAAACATTAATCGGCAGTCACAGAAAATAGTTCCCTTCTTGACTAATCCTTAATGTTTCTGGCTCCTTAGGAATATAGAATAAGAGCTATTCATCCCATTTTGCAGTTGCATAAACTGAGGCTCTACAGTTTGGTGATTTTTCCCATGATTCCACAGTTAGTAATTGTTTTAGGCAGGATTAAAACTGGGGATTCCAGACTTTAGCATTTGACTCTAATCTGCCTTAAGGCAAAAATTCTGTCTTATTCAACTCTGGACCTTTCTAAGTGTCCAGCACATTAGATCTTCAATAAATGGTGAATTTCATTAAATTGAATTGGAATACAGAAACACTTAATTCAATACTTTGCCGACTTTAATGGTGTTGAAACACTGGAAAAGGGTTCTATCACCATAGCTCCTGGGTAAATGTTACCTGAATTAAATTACGATTCCCCCTAGCAATATGCAATTTTTATAAACTCCTTTGGATACAAACTGCTTGATGAGTGAGCCTGTACCCTGTATCACAGAGGCTTGCATGGTATTGTTATCTAAAGCTGGAAGGAACCACAGAGATCAATTCAGTCTAGTCCCTCATTTTACAGAGGATAAAGCTGTTGTCAAGACAAAGGTTAAATGACTTACCTAGGGTCACTGGGCAGAAAGAATCAGTGATGGGATGTTATACAATATTTTAAGGCAAATTAAAATTTAAATGCAGCTATTTTAATGGTTTCTTCATCAGTTAACCTCTACTCTTGAGGTCATCATTTAGGATGCTACTGTGAGTCCAGAATTATCCCTAAAGCCCTCACAGATAAATGAGCTAATAAATGCTCCTTTCACCTTAGAAATCAGGAAGATAGATTTAACAGAAAGCTAGGTCTGGTGTTCTAGAGACCAGGGTTTGAATCCCACCCAAGATTTTTCCTACTGGTGTGATCAGGTGATACCATCTATAAGTGTCATCATCTTCACATGAAAAAATAAGGATATTTGTACACCCCACATCAAAGAGTTGATTGGAGGATGGTACCTTGCAGACCTTCAAGTGCTATGGAATTGTGAGTCACCATATTTTTATCATATCATTAGGGGTCTGAGGTTGCTATGATGGAACAAGATTACCAAGATAATTAAAAAGATTGATATTTGTGTGGAAATGTAAAACACCAAAAGAACATGCTTGGTCTACTAGTCCATGGTAGGAATTTTCTAACCAGGAGCCTATATTGTTTCTATCTCCCACTTCTTTCCATTACTGTCAGAAAATAATAGATTATTCAAGTTGGAAAGACTGCAGGAATCATAAATAACTTAATTTACACAGCACTTGAAAAGCACGTTCTCACAATAACCCTGTAAGGTAGGTAGGGAAAATATTATTATACTCATTTCTAATTAAAAAAAACCTGAATCTTGAAGCACTTAATTCCACCATGACTATACCACTAGCATCCAAAATACATCTCCTGACTCCATGTCCAGTAATCTTTCTCTCACACTACCTTGCTGCCTCCCATCCCTTACCTGGATAATTAGGAATCCTGTCTACAATCATCTTAATAAAGAGTCAGATAATTTCTCTTCCCCCTCCCCTGGCCTGTATCGTGACTGGAAAATCATTGCCTTCATTTGAAATTTTTTCCATTCTTGGACACATCTAATTATTAGGACATTCCCCCCTAATGTGAAGCCTAAATCTACATGTCTATCATTGGTCCTACTTCTATACCTCTGGGGTCAGGCAGAACAGGCCTAATCCTCTTTCCATGTAACACTTCTTCAGTTACATGAAAGTTATTTTAATGACTTCTCAAAAGTTCTCTTTTTTAGCCTTAAAATCTCCTGATCTTTCAACTGTTTTACATGGTAGTTTCTGGAGAATCGTGAAGTGGAGAGTGTCACTTAGATTCAACCTAGTTTCAAATATCTACTCTGGTGTGACCTTGGGTACATTATTTAACCTCTCTAGGTTAGGCAATTTTCTTTATATGGGGAACTAAGGACTAGACTGTTTTTTTAAGTAAAGAGAATGTGCTTTTAGATAGTGCCTGCTGTGTACCAGGCATTGTATTAATTACTTACAATCATATGATCGTAATAACTATCCTTAGAAGTGAGTGATTATTCCCATTTTAGAGCTAAGGAAACTGAGGCACACAGAGTCTCCTTGCAGCCTTAAATCTCTGAACTTATAATCTTTATCCACAACCCAGTTTACCAATATTATTCCTAAAATGTGGCATCCAGAACTTAACATAAAACTCTAGATATGGATAGGACAGGGCAGAGTATACTTCATGATTCTGGATTTTATATACCTTTTTATATTTTTTCCAAATTATTTTTATTTATATTTTTCTCCAGAAAGTGAGATCACACAAATTTGCCAGGGTTACCCAGCTTGTGTCTGGGGCTGGATCTGAATGCAGGTCTTCCTGACTGTGGCCCGGCACTCTATCCATTGCATCACTCCTGTGTTATATAAATGCTTGGTATTCTTCCATCCACAAATGGGATAACAATAAAATCTCACATTTATTTGATGCCTTAAGTTTTAGGGCTAGTGAGAGGGGGCTGCTTGGGGGTAGTTAAAGGAGGGAACAACACAGTTCCCTTATCCTGTAAGGTAAGGTAGTTCTAGAATATGATAAGGGAAGAGATGTCTCTCCCCACCTAAACTGATGTAGTCACAGAAAACCTGGTATAGCCATAAGGTACTAAACTAACTGTAAGAGACATCCTGATCCCTTTATCAGGAGTGTCACACATTCACCTTACATATGTGCCTCAGAACCACTGCATTCTAAACCCAATCTTGCCAAGGATTCTGTTTGTATCTGTGGGAAAGAGACCACCAGATTTATGAAAAAATTTGTTCAACTGTTGCTTTTGTGGCATCCTTTAAGTATATGCTTATGCTAGGATCTAATTGTTTCTCCTGACTGGGACACAAGTGAGAATTCCAGGTAGGGAAGAAACAGAAAGAAGATAATGTACAAGGTTTTTGCTCCCATTTCACAGATGAGGAAATTGATCTAGAAAGGTTAAGTAACTTTTGTTGCCAATGGTGATCCTTCAAATTAAGTTTCAGAGTTTGAATTTGGGTTAAGCACCATTGATACCTTTATCCACATTACAGTTTTTTTTTTAGAAAACAATTAAACAAAATAGGGTGGATAAGAGAGAGTTGTTGGACAACACAGATATGTCTATAGATTGACATCAGACATATTAAGCAACACTTGTTGAATTAAACATTGCCTAATTCAGACCTGAATATAACTCAGTTTAAATATCTCCATTTTGTACAATAAATTTTAATGAAATAGTTTGTCAAGTTTCAAGGAAAACAGGCTTATGATTTTTGAAATGGAAAGGATCTCAAAGGACTGTCTGGTCTAATCCCTTCCCTTTGCAGATGAGGGAAATCACAGCCCTGGGAAAAATATGCTAGAGAAATGTATATTTGAACCCAGGATTACTGACTCTATAGCTTTCTCTTTCTCCTGTATCATCTGCTGAAATTCAGAAATACTATAACTAAGGCATGCACTGATGGTAGGATCCAGAATGAAATTTTCTACTTTAGAGATATACCCAGAGTCTCCAGTAATATTATTCTCAGTGAAGCATTATTATCAAGGAATTACCAAATTAATAATGATATTTTAAAAATCGATTATCTAATGATGATTTCACTGCATGTTCTCTGGTTATAGTTGAATAGAAAGTAAAAGGGAAACATTTTCCATACGTATTTGCCTTACAAAGTGAAGGTGAGTGCACAGTGCCAATTTCTAAATACTACCATGGGATTTTCTATCAACATTGAGAATATTAAAATTTTTACAAGGACCTCTTCATTTTGTCACAACCTAGAATAGAAATGGAAAAGATTATTTTTTTACTGTCAAGGACTGCTGATTTTTTTTTGGGGGGGGAGAGATGGAATAATTGGGTCCCACACAATTAAAAAGAAATAAAAACTTCAGAAAAAATTGTTTAGTTTTTAAGGAAAGAGAGAACAAGTTGAAAGCACCTGGTTTCATAATTTAGAAATGGAAACATAATTTTTTTCCAATAAATACTTAAAATAGTTTAAAATTTACTTTTTTTCTGCCATTTTAAAGGATAGTAACAATGAAAGGAAAGAAGGAATATGGAAAGGAAGAAAAAGGTATAGAGGAGAAAGGGAAAGACAACTAAAAAGACAAGGATGATGTAGGTTCTTAGATTAGTTGGAGGTAAACTATTTTGTTACACTTTGTTGTTCATTTGGGAATATGGTTTTTATGGTATAGATCACTTGTCATCAGAAATCTGGTTAATTCTTTCAACTGCTCTTTTTTTTCAAACCTTCAGAGGCTCTGGGATTAGCTCCTTTGAAGGCAGGCAGGACTTTTCATTTTGTGTTTATATCTAGAACTCCTGCTACATATTGCTTGCACATGGTAGTTGTAATTAAGGGTTTGTTGGTTTGTATTTACTTGAAGAATCCAAAATATTATTGTGAACTTCACAATAATGACCAGACTAATATTACCTAAATGATTAACTAAGTCAACCCAAGTGTCAAATTTAGCAACTAAAAAATATCTGAGGTCAAATCTGGACTCACAGATACTAGTTGTGTGATCCTGAGCAAGTCACTTAACCCTGCTTGCCTCAGTTTCCTCATCTATAAAATTAGTTGGAGAAAGAAATGGCCATCAACTCCAATATCTTTGCCAAGAAAACCCCAAAAGGGATCACAAAGAATGAGACACAACTGAAACATGAACAGCAATGTCTTCTATAGACCAAATATACTGACAGAGCATTTAAACTCGGAGATTCATGCCACAGAAACTAAACTTATAGCAAGCTGAAGAGAAAGGACTGAAAATAACTTGGTAGTGAAACTTTAACAAGGTGGTTTTTTTAACTGACATTCTATAAGGCCTTGAATCACCTACAAGTGAAAAAAACATTAAAACTTTTTTTGGGGGGGAGGTAGGGGTGATAGGAGGAAGACCTTAAAAAGAGAGAGATCACTGAATATTCTTTTAGAAAAAACGTCACATGTTTCATTGCTTCTAATGAGTTGTTGCAGTTCAGGAGTTTCCATTACATTCTGACTATTAAGTTGCTAACAAACTGAGGAACTACTAATTGACTTATCCATCTCATGAACTCTAGATCCTGCTAGTAACCTAGAAAACATTTCACATCATTTGACCAAAAATCATTCACATTTTGCAAGCCACTTAATGATTAGATTTAATTTGTGTAAATTGTAAATCTTTCCTGTCCTTGACAGTTCTGATTCAGAGAACACACACACACACACACACACACACATACACACACACCCTCAGATCTCAAACAAGCTATCATGCCTCTGACTATGTTAACGGGACCGATGATAAGATATTGCGAGGCTGGATCCAGTGTAGTGGCTGTAGACCCAATATCAAAAATTTATGGTAATTGACATTGCCGAATCTTTGGAAATGCAGTCAATTTGATTCAGCATCAAAAGGTCACTCCATTCAATTTATACTTGATGCTCTGCTTGATATTGAGAAAATACCTGAAAGTAAATGATCTTATCAGTAATATTTACTGCCTACATAAGGTAATTTGCTGATTACTAAATAAATGAATTACCTGGGCTTTGCACTGGACCAGGCCCAACAGAGATATACTTAAACTTGTAAGGAATTTGACACTGTAAATGCAATACCAAACATCTTAGCATTTATATAGTAATGACATTCTTTTAACACTAGGAACTTAAGAAGTGAATGACTTCCCATGCATGTCCTGCTATCCCAGGGCTATCGAAGGTACTCTTAACAATGGATAATTTTGTTATTTATTTTCATCTTTGCTTTAAGAGGTGTCCAGATTATTGACCCTGAAGTTTCAGAAGGAGTAATGTTACTCTACTTTACCTCAGATATCCCATCTATCCCCTAACTCTGTCTACATGTCAGTATAGGGAAGTACATTGGCATGGCCATGGCATACCCTTCTCGATGAGGGCTCTGAAATTTATTTGCATACTTTAGACTAATTCTATGTTGCCACATTATATTTCTGGAATTCCTTATATTTCAGCCTGTCACTATTTCCCAGATATATTTTGCATTGTGCCATTTTTGCACATTGCCTTACCAGTGTTCCCCTACCCAAAATACCTGCCCCAACCATTCAACCATCTAAATCTTACCCATCCTTCAAGGTCTAGTTCACATGATACCAAAAGTCTCTGACTCAAGATATCTCTTCCATGGAATTTGTTAAGCATGCACAACATTTCCTTTACTACTAATTTCTCACTTACTACTTTACTCTGTGTTTTAGCTATATGTGTAAATACACAAATTAATTTAACGTCTCTCCAAAATATCGGTGAGCTTCTTGAAAGTAGAGCACATCTCTTATACATTTTTTATCCCTTGCCCAGAACTTGTACAGAACTTTATACATAATATGTCCTCAATAAAAGTTTGCTAATTTAACTTTTAATTTATACTAGATTGTTCCTCACAAACCACTATTTCCCGAGTTATTTATAAGTATGGTTTTAAACAACAACAATAAAATCTGCCAGTCAGATTATATCTAGGGTAAAAATTCAACCCAAAGGAAAACATATGTGCCATACAAAAAGTCATAAAAATTAAAGTGCTCTTAACTAAATGAAATGTTTTTTTTTTTAAGTATAGGTTTTATTTTAGCCAATTTTGATATTATTTTTCTTCTGGTGATGACAAAGATTACAGAAATAAAGGTAAAACAAACATAAGACATAAAATATCATTCACATAGCTCTGGGTTTCTTTTCCCTGCTTAAAAAATTCTAAATAGGTTAAGAGTTTAACATTCATTTTGTTGGCAAAAAGAAAAACTGCATTTATCAATTGATCTCATGATTTGGGGAGCAACTTCATGAGAAAAGTAGATGATGCTGAATGCAGTTCAGTTATGTATTTTAAAAAGCAGATGCTGGGTTATACTTAGTGGGTATTCAACCACTAAGCAGTCATGATGGTAATGATGAATATAAAACAAAGATTTTAAAGTAATTTTTTTGCTATAACTAAAGACTGATGAGAGTTGGTCATCATAAAAACACCATAGATTTTCAAAGGAAATTTAGGACAAAATCAACTCCTTTGCATTACTGACCATACTGTGGCATTAAAAAACATGACCTAAGTAAAACTTACTTTTATGGACATTTTTTTAAATGAATCAACAATCCTCAATGGATAAGTGAGTGGTCTATTTATATGAATAAATCATTCTCAAAAGAAGTGTAAACTATTAACAACCTATGAAAAAATTGTTCCAATTCACAAATAATTAGAGAAATGTAAGATTACTCTGAGTTGTCAGCCCATGCCCAACAAATTGGCAAAGATGATGAAATATGGGAGTGATTAATAATGGAGGGATTATGGAAAGACAGGCATAATCATGCAGTATTAGTAGAGCTATGTGATCTAGTAAAAAAATATACAATTGTGTTGATCCAGAAATACCACTGGAGGATATGTTCCCCAAGTAAAAGATACAAAGAAAGGTTTAATATATACCAAAACATCTATAGCAGCATTATAGAAAAGCACTGTAAAAGTTCATCAATTGGAGAATGGTTTATAAAATTGTACATGCATATAATGGAAGAGCACTGTACTGTCAGAAATGATGAAAATAAAGATTACCAGGAAGCATGGAAAGATTGATATAAATTAATCCAAAGTGAAGGAAGCAGAACCAGGAAAACAATGTACATAATGACTACAACAATGTAAATGAAATGAACAATAACTAGGACAAGAAAACAATCAAAACTGGATGTTAATTATAATGACCAAGCATGGCAACCAAGAAGACCTGGGAGAATGTATCCCTCTCCCTCCTTTGTCGAGGTGGGAAACTCTGGGAATGAAACAGGATGTGCTGTAAGATTTTATCGATTTCTTGATCAGTTTCATTTAACTTCTATTTTTTCTTACATTTTTATTCTTTATTATAAAAGCATAACTCTCTAGGTGGGGGAATGAAGAAAATTTAGTGGGAAATGAAGCTGATATGAAAACACAAGAGATGAATACAACTTTAATGAATGGTGACTACAGAAAATATTCTTTTTTAGGTGCAGTAGAAATATAAGACATAACTCCTGACCCCAGAGAGTTTGTAATCTAGTTAATGAAGATAAACTCCCATATGTGAAGATGATTATATTATTAACTAGTGCAGGATGTGATAAGTAGCAAATCAGTGGCTCAGATAATAAATGTTACGAATTCAGAGGAGCAACGGATCATTTGAGTTATAAGCAGTGTTCTTAGCAATACTAGCACAGATCAGGATGTTGTGTGATTTTGTATTGTTTTGTTTTTAAACAAAGCAGCATCTTCTTGGTCAAGGCAATGTTTTAGAATAGATTCTACTCTCCTAAGCATTTGCTGAGTCAACGTTTCCCTCAGACCTGGAGTATTACAACATCAATACATTGTAAGCATATCTGAACCTCTCATAAACTTTTATTATAGTTCTCTCCAATGACCGTAATTACATGCACATTCCCAAAACCCTTCCACTGTGACTGGGATAGTCTGAAAAGAGCTCCTGTGACAATGTTTAATAATTCTGTGAGAATAGTGAACATAGCTCCAATGAGGGTCTACATTTGCTTTATAGCTGCATATATCCCTTTCTTATCTCTACCAAATGGTATGTAGTTTGTTGAGCCTACTGAAATTAATATCTGCATCAAGACACTCCGCTGAGGTTAAATCAGAACTCTGGTCTACATTTAAAACTTAAAAGCACAAATAGGTTGAGGATGTCAGAACAGGAGATGTTCCAATTAATTTTCATGATTTTTGGATCTGTGTACCCGAGGCACAGAATAAATTGAAAACATTCATTGGTGAAACTTTTTCTAATCCCCCAAATCTCTTAATGATGTGTGTATTTCCACTGAAGTCTCTAGCTCTTACTTGTCGATGTTACTTATTATGCATTAAATATATGCTACTTAACATACAAAACATAAGTCTCTTCATAAACATTGTGTCATAGACAGTGAGCTGTGATATGGTGGGATAGGAGCACCATGAGGTACAGGAATTTGAGTCATGTCTGAAGTAAATGGCTTCATTCACATTACAATTGTGCCACAAGGTATTCCAAATGGTGTGATTAATTTTAGTTGTGTGTAGATGTCTCCCCATTTAAATTATAAGCACTGTAAGGATGGCAAGTATGTTTTATAGCTCCATTTTTATCCCCCTACACCCTCCCCATACCCCTCAGCAAGATCTTAGCAAAGTGTTTAACATGGGGGTACAGGGCCTAATAAACACTGGCTGATGCACTGAAGTGCTCAAATGGGACATATAATAGGCATTACAAAAAGCTTATACAACAGATGTGTGTGTGTGTGTGTGTGTGTGTGTGTGTCAAAGTCCCTGGTAAAAACAATCTGATTCCTAGCTACTATTCATTCCTACCATGCCCAACCAATAAAAATGAAAATATAGGGAACATCTCATGGTAATTTGAACCAAGCCAGTTACTTGGAAGATAATCTCTAGAAGACCATGTACTATGTATAAATAAGATATAAAGAGGATAAATGAGAGATAATCAAGATGAAGAAAGCAGCAGGCATGAAGGGGGATTGAGAAAGGCTTCTTGAAGAAGGTGGGGCATTAGCTGAGACTTTTATCAATAAATCAATCAATCAATAAACATTTATAAAAGTTTACTATATGTCAAGTACTGTGCTAAGTACTAAAGGAAGCCTAAGAAGGTGTTTGGGAGAAAAGGCAGTCCAAACATAAGAGCCAGAGAGTGAAAATGCCTACAGTTGAGAAATGGAGTATCTTGTGGAAGGAACATCCAGGAGGCCAGCACCACTTTTGTAAGAGAAGGGGAATAAGGTATTAAAAGACTAGAAAGGTATGAAGGGCTTTGAGCTCCAAATGAAGGATTTTATATTTAATCCTAGAGGTGATAAGGAGTCACTAGAGTGCACTGAAAAAATGTGAATCATGGACTTGAGCTTCAGGGAGATCACCTGGGTAGCTGAGTAAAGGATGTTGAAGGAGAGAGACTTGAGGCAGGGAGACTAAAGAGAAGAGTATTGCAGTAGACCAGGCATGAGGTGATGAGGACCTGTACCAGGGTGGTGGCAAAGTCAGAGAAGAGAAAGGGAGTTTATTCAAAAGATACTACAAGATGGTAGAGATGGCAAGGTTGGCAGAAATTGGCAATAGACTGGATATAGAAGGTGAGAGAGGCTGAAGAATTGAGGATAACAAAGAGCTTGTGAGCCTGGGTGTCTGGGAGGATGGAGGGGGTCCTCAACATTAATAAAGAAGTTAGGAAATCAGGAGAATTTTTAAAGAAAGGTAATGAGTTCAGTTTGGATACAGGTGTCTGTGGAAGATGCAAATTTGAGGTGTCCAACAGACAAATGGAGGTGCTAGACTATAGGTCTATCATCTATATGGACTATCAGGAGAGAAGTTAGGACTGGACAAATAGATCTGAGAATCATCTGCAGAGAAGTGATAACTGAATCCATTGGAACTGATGAATTCATCAGTAAAATAATATAGAAGAAGAAGGGAAGAGAAGGGGGTCCAGGACAGAGACTTAGAGGACATTCACAAATAACCTCAAGATTGAAGATCCCTCAAGAAAGACTGAGAAGGAGTGATAAGACAGAATGGAGAACCAAAGGAGAGCAGTGCCATGAAAACCTAGAGAGAGGAGAGTATCAAGGAGAAGAAGGTGATTACCAGCGTCAAAGGCAGCAGAGAGGTCAAGAAGGATGAGGATTGAGAAAAGGCCATTAGATTTGACAATTAAGAGATCTTTGGTAACTTTGGAGAGAAGTTTCAGGACCGATGTCAGTCTACAGAGTTAGGATAATAAGAGGAAAGGAAATAGAAATAGCTTCCTCAAGGAGCTTAGATCAGTTGATGAAATTTATAAGAAGGAAGGTTTTAGCTACAAAAGAACTTAATGATTAAAACTTAACAAAATGGCCCCATCACTGGATGTGCTGAAGCAAAGCCTGGATAATTGCTTTTTTTCTGAGATGTCATAGAAGGAATTCCATGTTAAAGATGAGGATTTGATTTGATTCAACTGCCTCTATGAATTAGAAAATGATTATTTTAACAGGGTATTTTCTAATATTTCCAAGTTTGTCACAGTTTAAAGTGACTATCTCAAAGTTATTTACCAAATGGCCAGTTTTCCAATTCATAGACAAGTGTGGACATGCTCAGTAGCAGAACCATTACTGAACCATTCCAACTGTAACTTCCAGTTAAAATTATCAGTTTTAGTGTAACTGGTACATGCTTAGAGCAACTCATCTCCTTGGTCTCTGCTGATCATGTTATGCACATGTAATGAATGACTAGATATGTGTGTGTGTGTATGTGAGAGAGAGGGGGAAGAGAGAGAGAGAGGGAGAGAGAGGGAGAAAGGGGGGGTGGAGGGAGACAGAGAGGGAGAAGGGGAGGGAGGGAGAGATGGAGATCCAAAAGGGTATGGACTAGAGTTAAGTAGATTAACCAAAGATCTCAAAATTCAAATATCTCAAAATAGACACAACCTGTGCAGTAAAGCTTTCTCACTTCTTTTGATCTCTTCATTGTGCTAATTGTATTACATTAGTTAAATTTCTATAAGGTAATACTGATATTAATGGCAAAGACGTTGTAGTTCTGGAGTTTTGTATATCCATTTCCCATTTCTTCAGCTTCAATGTTTTATCTAACTAGATCAAGTTGGAGCTTTTATAACTTCTTAAATATATTTTAAATGTTGTTCTCATTGTTATGAATGGGACAAAAATCAGGCTATACCAGTCTGTTTAGTTGCTGTAAACTAGGTAATGCCTGAGACTCCAGCTTGGCATCTACCCTGCAGGAGTTATTAGACTCATTTCCCTCTTCCTTTGGGCCACCCTTGTTCTTTTATTTCTCTTCATCACCTTTCCATTCTTTTCAAAGGCCAATATTCTTTCTACTAGTAGCTATAATAAACCTTGCCACAGTGCCAGTTTTTATCAAGTGACTCACAAGTTCATTCAAGAAGTACTTACTGAAACCTAATGTATGCAAAGCATTGTGTTAAGAGCCTTATGGGATACAAACATTTATGTAACCCTTGATTTCTGGTAACTTACCACCTGCTAGGGGTGATGGCCTATCCACAAAAGACTATTTAAAAAATCAAGTATATGATGAATACCACCTGCCACTAAGCATGTTGACATAGTCTATGAATTGGGAAATTTGTCTGGCCTGATTTTGATCATGGCTCTAGGACAGTAATTTCAATCTTTGAACATCTCAGAAACAAATCTCCAGAAATAGCTATAGGCATAAAAATAACGGAGTGGGGTACAGAAGGGCAAATACTTCCAGCTGGGTCCTGGGCATCATAAATAAGATATTCCTCTTCCCATTCACATCAAGTTCCAGGGTGATTATGATTCTCTGAGTGACATAGGAAAGTTCCAAATAAGGCCCTATAAAAGTCCAGAGGAGAGAGCTATCACTCAAGATTTCATGAAGGAGGGAGTCATTGAAGTATGGGCAGAGTTTCAACAAAAGGGAATTGGAATAGAGCGGCATTTTGGGAGAAGAGAAGAATATGAGTTATGGTACACAGATGATAAAGGGAAAGATATCTTTGGGGGAACAGTGGATATTGCTAAGAAAGGTTTGAAAGAGTACTTGGAGAATTGATGATGAAGGACTGACATTCTATGCTAAGGAGCTTTTAAACCTATCCTATGGCCAATAGAGAGTCAATCTATGTTTCTATGTATGGGAGAACTGTACTTTAGGAATAATCCTCTAATAGCTGTGGACACAAGGAAACGGATGAGACAGAGACTTAAGGCAGAGTAAACATTGAGGAGTCACTGCTGTCTGCATGACTTGTTTTAACTGGGTCACATTCTAAGCTCTCCATAGACAATTTCCTATATTATCAGGCAATACTGCTCATCATCCTCTACTATCCTCCTTAAGATTTTTCAAATGAGTTTCTATTCTAAAACCAATGTTTCTTTTGGATGCTATTTATCTCCATTTGTCAAGGAGGTAATATGTTAGCTGGCTCAGGCAGTTTCTAGGCTATTTTGATTTCTTCATTTTGGTAACTGCTTTATATTAGCTAAATTTCTATAAGGCAATACTGATGGTAACAGCAAAGATATTATGAATTTTTGTTTATCTGTATCCCATTTTTCAACTTCAACAATTTATCTGAATAAAAGTTGCAGATTTTATAACTTTCTGTGTTTTTAAGATGTTCTTTTTATTACTATGAATGTGTCAATAATAATTAATATTTCCACATACAAAAAAACAGAAACTAGAATTATGTATGAAAATACAAATCTCTATTACATACAGCATTTTATTTTTTAAGACAAATTCAACATGGCAGTTCCAGAACTGTCCTGCTAGTCTGTGTCTACTGAATATTCCTCTGTTTTCTTCTGCACATTTTAAAAAATGCTTCATTGACATTTTGGCAACTTTCCCTCCTAATTCTAATCCTCTTCCCCTCTTGCAACAAATAAACACATGGGCCATGTCTGAAAACTTATGCTCCTTTCTACACCCCTAATCCATCATCTATGTGCCAAGAAGTCAGAAACATGATTCCTTTTGAAGTTTAAGTTGAAAATGTCATTGATCATTCTATTTGTATCCCTAGAGTTTAGCATGTTTTGTATATATGTAGCACTTAATACATGTTTTTTCATTAATTCGCTCATTAATTTATCAGCATTTGTCTGTATTTCCAGGGGTTTTCCTTTATTTTCCTGGATCTACTCATTAGTTCATCTTGTATATTCATTCAGATGTTCCCATATCTTTTGTCATTTCTTATGGTGCAACACCATTCCATTACATTCATACAACATAATTTATTCAGTCATTCTCCAATTGATGGAGATCTTAATTTTCATTTCTTTGCTATAAAAAAAAGTGTTCTGATAAAAATTTTTCTAACACATGAATTCACTGTCCTTTCTTTTCTCTCTTTGGGGTATTTTCTACTTACATACAATTATATCTTTATTCTTTTAGTTTAGCATTAATGGTTTAACTCCCCACGTTGATGGAAAAATGAACAACTCTCACATCAAGAGTCAGTAAGTAATTGTTTGCTAAAATATAATTGATTTAATTTTTTATGCTGTTGTCTATTGCTCAGCAAGTCTAACATCTTTTAACTCTCTTGAAGAAAGCATGTAAGTATGAAGACTTTGAGTAGTTTAGAAATTTTTCTCTTTTGTTTCTTAATCCTAAATAATTTTCCAACAAACTTTTGGAGATTACCATGCCTAGTTTTACTTGCAACAAAGTAATTAAGTATTAAGATACAGTGACATAATTTGAAGATTGACATCAAGTTTTTCACAGAATTTCTCTAACTCTTTATGCCCTGCAACAGATTTTACAGCATGTTTAAATTATCTTCATGAGATCTTTTTTTGCTTATGTTAATCACAAGCACTTCTGAGTGAGATATCCATGAAATGATTTTTTATTACCTTCATACAATGAAGTCAACTCTATCAAGTCTTTCATTTGCCTCTAAAATAGAACCTATGAACCAACCTTTTATTTAATTATTTCCTCGAATCTTCTGGTTACACCTATAACTAGATTGTTAATAGTTACATGGTTCAGTTCCCCCAATAGAATGTTGACTCACTGATCATTGAATAATGAGTTCACATTTACCATACCAATAGTTAAATTAACACTTGTAGATTATTTAAAAGCTGATTTTTAGCACCCTCCACCATTTTTTTCTACCACTTTTCTACTATCATGGAAAGAGGGAGGACCATTTTATAACTGTCAAGCTGGTCTGCCACGACCAGAGAAATTATTAGCTAATGGTCAACTGAAAGAGCATAGAGTCATGAATTAAAGTGAAAAAAGTGGAGAAAGGCTGACTATGTGACTCTGGGCAAGTCATTTAACCTCTCATTGCTCTAGGCAACCATGTAAGATTATGAATTACAAAGAAAAGTAAGTACATGCACTAGAAGTGGAAATGTCTTCATCTGGGAGTTCCTTAAACCTATGTGGAAGTACAATCCTTATCAAACTCTATTGTCAATTTACTGGTGATATGTTTCTCTATATTTAGCTAGGCTGGCCCTTGAAAAACAGATCCAATCTGTGCCCAGGACTGCAACTGAAGTCTATTTAACTTGTCAAGAACTGCCAGAGCAACCTTCTCATTATATATCAGAATAAAACTTTTGTGAAGGTTGATCTTGATTTTTCATGCAATTATACTGGTATCCAACAAAATACAAAGAGACTCAAGAAGAAAGCCTTGAGTTGTGTTGGATGTGTATGCTAGGAAAAATTTATGGAAAGACATGGATGAAAAGTTCATAGGCAAGAAAAATGTGAATGACTTGTAATATGCAGCAATGGTGAGAGAACCTTGAAACCAAGGAGTTCACAAAGTCACTTCATGAAGTACAGAAAAGGAAACAGGGACAGAGAGAAATTATGTGGTCAAGGTGACACAGAAACCAGTCTTTTGCCTCCCAGTTCAGAAGTCTTTTCATTACTCTATTCAAGAAGGATAAGACAGACTGTGACAAAATTAAAGGGGAGTAAGAGTTTGAGGACTATTGGGTTTGGGTTCAAGGAAATCTGGAAGGAGTGAACCAACAGAAATTAGGAAGAGCTGATAGCAGGTATTCAGGTAATGAAATGAGAGAAGGCTGGATAATGAGCTAATCAAGTATTTATAAGGTGTACATATGTCAGCACCAATCTCACAACATTTAACATACAACATGGAGATCCACAAGGAAGGAAACATCAGCAGCTGAATTCTTGGACATTCATCCTACTCTACTAAGTGACTGATCATGACTTACCCAGCAATGCCTCAGTTATACACAGGTCAGACCCAGATGAATTCAACTTAGCTTTGCAAAGAACAGCAGAGGTCATCCTGTTCAACCCCATTGTTCTACTATAAGGAATTGGGGGGTGAGGAGCAGAGAGGTTGCATGAGGTTGCCCCAAATCATATAGCCCATTGAGAGGCAGAGCCAGGACAAAAATCTGGGCCTCCTCACTCCTGTCCCAGGAAGATGACCTCTAATGCTAAATATTTCTAACTAAGGGTGAGGAATGTGTAACAACACATTCTCAGTCTGCTGTACTGGGAGTGGCTGCTCCAGTCTTATTTAGACAGCAATAAAGCAGTGTTTTGTAAACATTACAAGCCATGCAAAATGGGCACCATTTTATCTTAAACATCAATGCACAAAACATGTATTATTTGAATGAAAGAATGAACTACTTGAAATAGAATAACTGGCCTATCCAAACCTCTTGTTACAGTCACCAGACTAAGATTTGGCAGCTGTACAACAGTTTGGGTTTCTTCAGTACTTTCAGAGATCTGTCCTTTCTTCAGTATGGGCTATGGTCACCCAAAACATTTTCTCCAAATGATAAAAGAATTACTGAGATAGGTATAGATAAAGTCTACCTAGAACCTGCTGTGTATAGAATACTACATTTCAGGAGGGCAGGTTGTGGGTGAAATGAATAAAAGGAAATAAAAACATAGTTCCTGCTCTTCAGAAGCTTCCAATAAGTCTTGGGAGACAGCATTTGAAAATGAAATAATATTTTAAAAAATACAGAAACATCAATCCAGAACAACATATCTGTAAGAATAATATCATCACAGGAAATGAGAAGGAACTATCTAGCCCAACTGCCTCATTTTATAAATGAGCAAACAAAGACCCAGAAAGGTGAAGCAAGGTATGTATGGGAATCCAGCTGGCACAACCAGAGTTTTAACCCAGGTCTTCTAACACTGAATTCAATGTTCCTTCCTCCTCTAAAGAACTGAGTTCATGATTTTTTTTTTGGGGGGGGGGGGTAACACAATCAATATTAAGTGACTTTCCCACACCCAGCTAAGTAACTATTTGAGGCTTTATTTTAATTCAGGTCCTCTTGACTCCAGAACTGGGGCTCTACCCACTGTACCACCTCGATGTCCCATGAATGTTAAGTAAGGGAATGAAAGGGAAAGGAATCATCAGAGTCAAATAGACTATTCATAAAGGAATAGAATGGATATTATATGACTCAATGATACAAATAATAAAGTGTATTAGACAAAAATTTGCTATGTTACAAGCACAATGCTAAGTGCTGGAGATAATAAATGGAGAAGCAAGGCAGTCCCTGCCCTCAAGGAACTTCCATTCTAGTAGGGGGAGACAAACTCATGTAAGGGCCTGAAAGCCAGGCAAAGGTATTTTGGAAGTCACAGGGATAGTAAGTGGAGCTGTAGGCAAATAATACATGAGCAAGGTGGATAGCCAGGAGATGGCTGAAGTGGGTGGAGAAATGCAATGTGAAAGTATAGTTGAACATCTTGGGCTAGCTAGCTAGTAGTAGGCCAGTTACACTTGTGCTGGAACTGGCAGACTCCATTAAAACAACAAGCACCCATAGATGCAGAGCAGAGTGGATTAAGTCCCCCAGGGTATGGTTTTAGATGAGCTTCTTTGATAGAGAAGGAAGAATGGAAAACACAGATTTTCAATTAGTAGGGACATGACTTTGAATTTTGCCTTCTATATTTATGAATCATCTCTATATTTACTATGTGATAAATGGTAAGTTACTTAATCTTTCTAGGCCTCTGTTTCCTTATTTACAAAATGCAGATAATAATAATAATAATATCGACCAGCATGGCTTTAAGGATGAAATGAGATGTTGTAAAACACATTGCAAATTTTAGAATGTTGTTTAAATGTAAGTTATTACTATAAACTTCAAGATAGAGCTCACTCAAACCAGTCAAGATGAATTACTCATTCTTCAAACCATGAAATGTTAAGACTGCTTTTGGTACATGTTGAACATTCATCTAGAATTCTTATAACTTCCAATGCCATCTCTGTGGTTATCTGTGAGAATTATGTATAGTTTATAGTCAATTCGGGGTTCTAATAATAATCTAGCTCACGATAATTTTTGACTTTGAGGGAAAATATATAAAGTCCTTGTGTGACTTATCACCATCACAGAATCTTAGAAGTAGAAAGGACTTCAGGGGTTCCTAATGTATCTGCCAAAGAATCCATTCGATAACATTACTGATGAATGGTTGTTCAATGGTCACCCAGAGTGCATCTGAAATCCTCCAATGAAAAGGAACCTACTCCACTCAATTTATATATTTTTGTATTTTCTATTTAGCTTTGCAGATTCTAATTTAATATATAGCTTACCTTGTCTATTTATTTTTCCATCTACCCTTTCAGACTGTAAGCTTACTGAGGGAAGAGTACTTCTCTTAGAGAATTCTTATTCGTATTTACAGAAACTAAAACAACATTGTACAAAGGAGGAACTTAATAAACATTTTAAAGTTTGAGAAAGTTAGAACATATGTATATGGTTTATCCCAATGCCCTCATTTTACAGATGGGAAAACTGAGAGCTCAAGAGCTTAAATAATTTGTCCCATGGCTGACAGCTAGGTAGATGCCAATGTGCCCAGAACACAGGGTTTCTGGCTCCTTGTCTGATGCTCTTACACAAGTCTTAATCAGGCAAAAAGTATTTTCATGGTGCACATTCATTGTACACAAATCCTGTCCTCACAATTTGAATATGTAGTTTCAAAGATGATACTATTGACTCAAGGTCAGTGGGAAATGAACTTTGATTTGTTTTTCCTGTAGTGGGTATGAGTTCACAATAGTCACTACACACTTTCACATAGCGGGAAAAGGCTAACCAACATACAATCAATATTGATATGTTCACATAAATAAGGACCAAATGAGAACAAATTTGTTAGGAACTCTGTAGCAGTCTGGAGTAGGCAACTGGTCGTTAGTTTACTGTTTTAGGGAGCAGAGAGTTTAAGTAAGGTTCTCAGTCACACAGTCAGAACATCAGAGGAAAGATCTATAGACAGGTTGTCTTGACTCTGATGTCCATGCTCTCTCTCTCTGATCACTACTTTATGCCAATGCTCATATTGGAAAACAGGTGAGATTAATCAAAGCTTCCTAAATTTAAAATTTCCTATAATTTCACAGATCTAGTGATTGAGGAAATCTTATCAATTATCTTGTCCAACTTCTTCATTTTACAGATAAGGACAATGGTGGCCCCAAGACAGATGTCTGCCTAAGGTCACCCAAAGAGTAAAAAGCAGAGATTTGGCCTGAAGCTCAGGTCCTCTGATTCCATATTTCTTTTTTTTTTATACCTCTGAGGCCAGAGATTGTTATATAATGGTGTCTTTCTTATTCTTCATAGTGTCTAGCACAGGACTGGGTATATATAGTAGTAGATGTTGAGTTAACAATGAAAGAGAACAAACTGGAGATATTCTGGCAGCAGTTTGCAAAATGGTTTGTCAGTCAGAGCCTGAAAGACAGCAAAGAGAGGGCCATAACATCCAAGTACAGGAGATTTAGTGGAAAAGCCTGAGAAGAATGAATGAATGAGTCAATGAATGAATGTTCATTATACAGCAAAGAAGGAAGTAACTAGATTTAGCAATTGATTCCACAAGGGGATTAAACAACAGAGAGGTGTGGAAGACTGAGCCAAGGCTAGGTGTTTAGGGAAATTGCTTTATACTTATGCTTAATCCCAGGAAGCACCAAGTTAGGCAATCAACTGTGAGCAGCTTTACCTGGTCAGCCTTATATTACTATTAAGAGCTATTCCAAAGAGGACTAATGACCAGGAACTATCCTACTGCACCAAATTTTTCGTCAGTAACTTCCTGAAAACATTGAATATTTACCTTTTAATAGTACTTTTCCAAATAGCTACCACCATTCTATAAGCATTTTATGTAGGTCATATTAAGAAAACAAGTGTCTTTTTCTAAAACTCCAGCACAAACAATTCCCAAGAACTTCTAGGCCACAAAATGTAGAAAATATTCTGCCTAGAGTACTTTTCTCCTATAAAACAAGAACCTGCTATGGAGGTCACATAAACTTGGAGATGTTTCATTAAATTCACAATACACTCCATATCAAAGACTGTGGCCTGTGAGAATAGAGTAATAACAACAATCACAAGAACAATAGTATTTCCCCCCTGGCCTTATGATTTCATCAGTAAAGACAACTCCAAATGAGTGATCTCTCTTCATCCTTGCACATCAGCGAAATAGCAACTCTTCAACAAAGCCTTAGGTACTGAGAGGTGGTGACTTGAACATGGTGATGCCACTGATTGATCTGTGTCAATGGCAGAAAACCCAGGTCTTCCTGATTCCAAAGCCAGTCCTTGATCATTCAAAACCACTACCAGTCTTCCATGATCACTCAAAGGAGATTTACAGAAGACAAGCAAGGGAGTACTGGAAAGAACTTTGCATGGCTTTGTAACTAATGAGCTGCATGATCAGTGGGCCTCAGCTTCTTCATTTGCAAGATGAGGACTTGAACAATATGCTAAATCCCTTCCAAACTTCTGAGTCTATAATACAATAGAAAGCAGAGGGGAGGGAGGAGGAAGACAGGTCCTACTGTAGGTAAAATTGTTAAGTAAAATAGATATAGGCCATATAGTAAAGTACAGTAAAGTAGATGTAGTCTTTCCTTTTAGTATTGATCTTCTCTCTATACCTTTCCTCATAATACAGGCTATTATTCCCTCAGAAGTTAGACATGAACTAATACTCTCTTCTTTTCAATGTATGATACAATAATAAATGAAGCTAGACTTCTTAGGGCTTCTTTCAGCTTTGTTGAGAACTCTACATGGTAAAAGCTCTCAAGTCCCAAATGAATAAATCTCTCAATATTTGGGGGAAATTAGATGTTGAACCAACAAAGGATAATTAAAGAGTGATAGGCTAAGACCAAGAGAAAGTCAAGGGAGGAAAGAGTATGCAGAAGGATACCTTGATCACTAGTGTCAAAGGATGTTGAGAAATCAATGAGGATAAGGATTGTGGAAAATTCATTTAAATTAGTATTAAAGTGATCCCTGATAACTTTGGGAAGAGAAATTTGAGCAAAGTGGTTAAAATGGAAACTTGATTTTAAGGGGGAAGAAGTGAATGGATCAAAGGGAAGCAGAAGAAGAAAAAACAGACACCTCCTTCTAGGAGTTCAAGTGAAATGGAAGCTGGATATTAGTTACTAGATACTAGCTTGAAGTTAACAGCCAGCTCAAGAGAAACTTTTTTTTAAAGGATGCAGTGATCTGCACATGTTTGTAGGCAACAAGAAAAATAACCAGGAGATAGGAAATGAAGATAAAGAAGAAGGTGGCGCTAATTTATGAAGCAAGCTTTCAGAATACTGGAGACTATATGGGAGAGGATGGGATAGAGTAAAGACATAGGAGTTAGTCTTGAAAAGGAAATGAAGCAGTTTTCCTTTGGAGATTGTAAAGGGAGAGAAGAAGGGAAAAGACCTAGAAGGGCTTTGAGATATGGGGTGGGGATGATAAGGAACCATGAGGCTGAGAGCATTCATTTTCTCAGTAAAGTAGGAAGTGAGATTATTTGCTGAGAGAGGACAGAGTGAAGAAAGTATAGGAGGTTTGAGGAGAGAGAAACTTTAGGAGTTGTTGAAAAGATATGATAGAAAGTCCATAAAGGAAAGATGACTCTGCCATTGCACTGAGGGAGAAATTGAAATCACACAACTTGAATTACTATTGAACCTACTAAGCATGAATGAGTAGCTTCCTCTAATGACATTTAAAAGCAATTGGAAATGGTATTTGAAAGTTTCAGAGTAGGTGTGGAGGAGGCAGATGATGAGGGTGAGCCAGTGTTGAGCACTGTAGGAGTAGAGAAACAGTGGCATGGAAGACACACAAGACTTTCTAGGGAAAGTAATAGCATACGGTTGCACTTGTTAACTACAGGCAAGGCAGTGAAAAGAAGAAAATGAGGCAGGAATAAGGACAATGGACTGGGAGAACGTGAAGGGAGTGGAGATCATGGAGAAGACAAAGATTAGATTTAAGAAGAATAAGGAAAAGGAATAGTTGGAAAAAAGGGAATTTTTGACTAGAAAGTATAATCTTTGAGTTCAAGGTCATGAATTTGGCACCCATAAGTTTGATGGTGAGATGAGCTTATCTATGAGTGGGTGAAATAGAATAAAAATGTAAGTCATGGGAATTTGAACGAGTAATGAACTGGAATGTCAGTGTGTAGAGATCATTATTCTCAGCCTTCTTGCTCCCATTCCACATGGCAGGATAAAAAGGAACAATATGAGATAATACTAAATTCTTTGAGAAAGAAAAGTGAGTGATCTCAAGTCTAGCAACTGAGATTATTGAATGACCACCTCTTTCTTGCCATTCTCTTTTCCCTTGGCTTCCATGACACTACTCTGACTTGTTCCTCCTCAGTCATCTTGGCTGAATCATTATGCTAACTATGCTAAGGTGTCTACCTAAGGCTCTGTCCTGATCTACCTGATCTTTTCTCTCATCATCCTTTCTTCCTGGTGATCTCATCAGCTCCCATGGGTTTCAGTAATTATTAAGTTGATGGAGATGACTCCCAAATCTAAATTCAGGGTATTTAAAAAGTTTTAGTGCAATTTTAAATTATTAAAACTTGCAGTACCCTATTTATCTGTAAATGTCCTTCTATACTCCCATCATGCATTAGAAACTGTCTGTTTGGCACCTCTACCAGGGTGCTCCATAGGCATCTCAAACTCAACATGTCCAAAACAGTGCTCATATTTCTCTCCAAACCAATCTGTTCCTCAAATTTCCCAATTTCTATTGGTGGTGCCATTCTTTTCCCAGTCACCAAGGTTCACAACTGTGGAGGGCATCTTCACATTTTTCCTGCTTCTTTAAACCTCATACTCAATCAGCTTCCAAGTATTATCTACCCTCTCTCCATATCTCTTGTGGACATACACACCTAGATAAGCACCTTGCAAATATTAGGGTCTTAATAAGTATCTGTCAAATTTAATTTAAAAGAGTTTCATAGTAAAGAGATAGTAGCAGAGGACACGTGACAGTGGGAAGCAAGGACCTGGCTGATACTTTCTCCTGGCCCAGGGCATTGCAGGATAAAGCAATGAACAATGTACAATGGATAAGGTAGTGAGGGATTCACTATAATCAGGAGGGAGGCAGTTTTCTGTAAGTGTCACAAGATGGATATGAAGATATCTAGAATGAATGGGGTATTTTGCAATAGAGTACAACTGGGGTGGAGATCCTGTGGCCTCAAGGACACACTAAGTTCAGTCAAAAGCCATCACCTGAGGACCTAGAGGGCCTCATGTGGCCTTGAGGCTGCAGGTCTCTGTCCCTTGGAGTAGAGGTTCCTGGGGGCACAATGGATTGGGAAGGCATCAAAGACTATGGACTGTAGGGATAGGGGTTTGAAGCACAGGGATTAGAGTTCAGAGCAAGATAGAAGAAGAAAAAGAATTTGGTCTTTGAACATAAGAATAGGAGGAGGAGTAAAAGATAGAAATCTATGAGCCATAAGAAAAGAATGTGTTGACCAGGAGTACCACCATGTAGGTGATGTCTGAGCACTCTATATTTCTAGTAATTGACTTCTAACTCTACAATGAACTAATGATTTGGGGACCTTCTTAAATGAGAAATTTTCAGCAAGTCTGGTTTCTGTGAACTGAGGAAGACTTAAACCTCATCTATGGAGACTTTCAGCCCTAGCACACAGCAGACTCTGTCCTCATATCCTTTCAGAGAAAAAGTTGAGAAGAACTGTATAGCCATGGCTAAGAGAAGTACTGTTGAAATAGAAGTAACACATCATAATGAGTATATGGCAGTAAAGTATCAATTAATCAGCAAGTACTTATTAGGATCCTACTATAAGAATGGTGTCAGCTGCTAGTAATACAAAGACAAAAATGAAATAGTATCTATCCACAAGGAGCTTCTATCATGTAAGGGAAGATAATGTGTACACACATTAAGCACATACAAAAAAAGTATAAATAAAAGAAACATAAGGATGCAAAGTAAATTTTTTTGGGGGGGAGGGAGTAAAAGAGAGCAAAAGGAGTTGGAGGACAGGGGAGGTCAAGAAAGGCTTCATCATAGAATATGGTTCTTGAACAGTGAATTGAGGAAAACCAGGGATTTTAAAGAGGCGCAAGTGAGGAGGGAATATATACACAGGCATTAGGGCAAGCCAGAGAGCAAAGACATAGAGCCAAGAGACAGAGTGCCATTTGTGAGGAATGCCAAGATCAGTTTGGACTCATAAGTCACGAGCACAAGAGGGAAAGCAAAAGTCAAAAATGACTTGGAGCATATTGAGGCTAGGAAGCAGAAAATATGACCTAGGAAAAATAGGATGAGGGGAGGTTTTGACAGAAAAATGCCAAGTTTAACTTTAGACAGGTTCACATGAAAATATCCAGAAGGTACTTGGAATACAGAGCAAAAGCTAGGGAGAGTGACCAAGGCTGGAGACATAGAAATGAACTGAATCACATAGGAATGATCATTCAGTCATCTGAATGAGCAAGGTCACCCAATAAAAAGAGAAAGAAAAGTAAGGAGAGGGAAATCAGGAGCCTCTGCCACTCACATTTAGAGGCAGGAATAAGGATAGCAATTGGGTAAATATACAAAACAGGAGAAATTATAAAGGTAGGAGAAGAGTCAGAAGAAACAAATATAAAAAATTCAAGGAAGGAGAAAACATTCAGAAGAAAGGATTGAGTCAAGAGGGTCATATGTAGAAGAAGATCAACTACAATGAGGAATTTTAAGTCTACTAAATTTTGTGAGGAAGGAAGGGAGGAAGGAAGGAAGGAAGGAGGGAGGGAAGCAGGGAAAGAAGGAAGGAAGGAGGGAAGGAAGGAAGGAAGGAAGGAAGGAAGGAAGGAAGGAAGGAAGGAAGGAAGGAAGGAAGGAAGGAAGGAAGGAAGGAAGGAAAGAAGGAACGAAGGAAGTAAGGAAGAAGGGAAGAGGGAAGGAAGGAAGGAAGGAAGGAAAGGAGGAAGGGAGGAAGAGAGGAAGAAAGGGAGGAAAGAAGGAAGAAAGGAAGAAAGGAAGGAAAGGAGGGAAGGAGGAAGGAAGGAAGGAAGGAAGGAAGGAAGGAAGGAAGGAAGGAAGGAAGGAAGGAAGGAGGGAAAGGAGGGAAAGGAGGAAGGGAGGGAGGAAGTTTATTAAGTGCCTACTACGTTCTAGGCAATGTGCTGTGTTTTACAAATAACTCATTTGATCCTCAGGACAACCTGAGAGACAGTTACTGTTATGGGTGTCATAATACAGATAAGGAAACAGAGGCAGGCAGAGGCTAGGTGACTTGTCTGGAATCACACAGGAAGTGTCTGAGATCAAATCTGAACTCAGGTCTTCTTAACTCCATGCCCAGGGCTCTATCCAATGTATCATCTAGGTCAGTGGTGTCAAAATCAAATAGAAACATCTATGTAGGCTACATGTTGACTTAGAAAAACACAAATAAACATTAGCTGTTATAGAAAACATTTTAATTTATTTTGTTAAACACTTCACAGTTACATTTTAATCTGCTTTAGGCAGCAAGTCTGACACCTCTCATCTAGGTGACCTAGGGCAAATTGTAAAAGTCTGTGGAGTGAAGAGATGGAGAAGAAGTAGAACTATTCTATGGGTTATTTTAAATTGTCAGTTTTCTTATTCCTGAAAATTTGTTGTATTCATCAACCAGGTGTTCCTAGTTGATCTTAAGAATAGTATCTTATTGTGCTTTCTTCTTATTGTCCACAGTGCCTTGCACACAGCAGGTGGTCAATAAAGGTGGTTTCCTTGCCTAAAAAATGAGGTTACTCTACATTGAACACATCTATTCTTGAAACAAGTAAATTAAAAAAAAATAAGATAGATGAAATAAATTTTGGGAATATCAGTATTTTATCTAAAAAACTAAGTGAAAAGCCAAATTGTGCTAAGAATGGCATTCAATGATTTCATTAAGTTTTAAACAGACACTCTTTCCCCCCCACATCCCAAAAGCTTCTTTTCTGCCTCTTTCTCTTCACAGAAAACAACAAATTAGACAAAAAATTCCTATAGTCGCAGCAGGTTTTTTTTTGCTTTTCATATTAGTGAAACAAAATGATAAAGTTGTCTTTGTGCATTGAATGGAACACAGACAGGTTTTAATGTGGCCATGACACCATGTAGAATTAGGTTTTGATACCTAAAACATAAAAACACCAAATGGAGTAACCAGTCTTATGTTTTAAAACATCCTGACTTTCTGCCTTGAAATTATGGGGTACAATTTCACTGAAGAGAATGTCTTAAGAACCATTGCAGAGCAAATAAAAGCTTTTTAAAGTCTTTCCTTTCTAAAAACCTACCAAACAAATAAATAAATGCTAGTCTTTGGGAATGTTTCTTTTCAGAGACATTAATAATGGCAGCTTCAACTGTAAAGATTTCATATCATTGAAGGTAATGGAGTAATGTTTATTTCCATTAGTCTAGTCCTATAAAATCCTCTTTTTATATCCGTGCTCCTACAGTTTCAAAACAGCAAAGATTGACATTTTGCTCCCTGACAAGGCAACACTTAATATTGGGATGTTTCAAAAATCTATATGAAGAAAGCTCTTAATACAAGATAGGCTGAACATTTTCCCCACAAATGGTTTGTTTTAGCTATCTCTCTTCCTCATGTACAAGGAAAATCAGACAGCTTATTGGCTTAGCTTGTTAGGCCAGGTTAAAGAGAAGCAATGTGAAAGACTCTTACAGACGCTTACCCTTGGACTAAAAATAGCAGGCACTAGAGAATTATCTTAAATACGACCAAACTTGTTCTGCATTGTGAATGCAGATAACTGTAATATGTTTCCATTTTTGGTTATTCCAGGCTTTTAAAAAATTTGGCTTGCTTTAGCTGAGTATTTAATTGGTTTCTGATTCTATTTTGTCACATTTGCTCTTAGAGATGTAGCCTGGGGGGTGCTTCACCCAGGAATCCTTTATATTTATTGGCGGTGCTTCTGTTTAAGTCTTAGCTGTTCTACTATCAAACACTTGGAAAAGGCAGACACACCTTACAAGTTATCAACTCAATTCACCAAACATTTATTGAACAGCTAGTACAGGCACAGAGCAAAAGTATCCATTTCCCATTTGTCTTCCTCCTGTTTTCTAACTCTTCCTGCTAAATATGGGATGAGGCTGAAAGGAAAAAATTTGGCTTACTGCCTTTTATTAATGAATTAGAGACCAACTAAAACTTTCTGTTTTTCATATCACAGGAAAGAAGGAAGCCTCACAAATAAATGCATGCCTTCAAAGAGTAAATGGAGAAAAAAAAATCTCCTTAAAACCCCTGTAATGGACTAACTCATCTTCACTGTTCATTTACTTGGAAAGAAAAAAATATATACATGAACCAACAACCTAGCAAAATAGAAAAAATGACCACCAAATGAAATTTTGTAGTTTAACTATAAAGAGGTTGAGAAACTCACGTCAAATAAATCATTCTCCCTATTATTTTGCCTTTTTTTGTGTCTCAAGGCTTAACTCCTGACATTCACAGTCAGTGAGTCAATAAACATTAAGTCCCTACTACGTGCCACACAGTGAGTGAGAATAGATTGAGAAACTTTCCTGTGTGAAAGTTCCAAATGCCTTGGTGTAATAATATCTCTTACTCCTCCTGTGACCCTTGATGGCTCTCCGTATTCCTTGTTTCATAATCCTTGATTTGATATTTTCCAAAAATGATATAGCAAGTTAACTGCGAAAAGCAACAGTACTACATTAAACTTCATTGAGATACTTTTTAGCAGTTCTTCTTAAAAACTATTGCTCCTCAGTTTCCAAAGAAAAACAGTTTATATAATTTAAAAACCTTCAACGGAGGAACAGGTCAACCTGGGCAAGGTGAAATCAGGACCATGTTTTAGAAGTCTATGGAATGTGTTTTCAGTAGCTGCACATGTCTCAGAAGCATCAGTTAGGTCCTGGGAAAAGCAGGCAGTGTGCTGCTGCCAGGGAGTCCTGCTTAAAGGCGATTCCCTCCTCTTCAGCGCTTTCTTAAGGGTGAGAAATAGCTGCTCTTATGGAGGGGAGAAGAAAGAATTCTTAATATCCCCAGAAGACATATAGCCAGTGCCTTTATATGCCAAAGTACAGTGGCTTAATATAGCCACATATCTTCTAGCTGCCATTAAGATCACCCATATATCTTCATCTTAGAAGCAAGTTTTCTCAGTGAGTTAGGAGATAAGTTCACAGGCATTTCTGGCAAATACACAGCAGTGGTTATCACTATTGGGTGTGTTAACAAGCCATCTCTTGGAGAACATGTACTCAGTTATTTGATTCATTTTATTTTTAGCATTGTCAGGCAGGGAGATCAAGCCTATTCCCTTGTTTTTAATCACGATTTCACTGAGACAATTAACCAAGAGGCCTACCCTAGGCACATACTATGCATTTACTATATAGAACTGAAGCGATGCCAAAGCAGTAGAAGACTTGAGCTAATGATCTAATTGGGGAGCGGGAGTACGGGAAGGAGACACAGACTAAAAGGAATTCTCTAAAGACAGTTTTTATTGGCTTAGTCCAATACAAAGCTCCCTTTTACACACTCAATAATGAACTCTCATTTTGCCTATGTCCAGAGGCCTATATATCATTCTAAATAAGTTCCTTAGCTAATATAGGTACAGATGAAAAGATTTGCAGTCTTTTCATCATTTAGACAAAATCAATTAGATGTAGGAACCACATATACCTAAAATGAGTATTGGGGGAAAAAGCATTCATGGACATCTTTTTCCCCTCTGAACTTCATTTCATAAGAACATCAGTTTCCATCAACCTTAGAAGATGAGCAAAAATTCTGCCACTGGATTTAATTCCTAAGAATTTAAACTTGTTCCATCTTTGTTCATTTATTTCATTTGTATTTCCCTGTTGCCTGTTTTGGACCTCAGAGGCCACTCCAAAGACAGTGCAGCCAACCTTGTCCACAAGTTGGAATTAGCTTTTATGCCACCAGGCAAAAGGTCAGGTAGAGGGGTCTAGCATTTGCACAATTAATCTGGCCAATTCAGGACAATCCAATGGCTGAAGAATAGCTCACGGTTGGAATGAAGGACAGGGTCATTGCCACGCAACTGTAGCAGAGGCTATTATGACAGTCATAAAGCAAAAAAGCAAAAATTGAACAAAAGGAAGGGTCACTCCTGAAAAGGACATGAAGAGACTCACAAACATCTTTTAACTAGGCAAAATGTGAAGTTATACCAGGGAAACTACACTGCTAGCCATGGCTGAGATGGCTGGCATTTGTTGATCCTATCAAAGTATGAATGCTAATCAGAGGTTAAAGCTTCACCAAAGCTGACGATCCATCTCAGAAACAAAAAATGAAAAATTGTCCATTTGATCTCCTTGGTTAGGGCAGACAAAACCATGGTGCTCCTTCACAAGACTTTCGGGGGGAAAATGGAGGTATGGGGCTTTATATTTATGGATTTTGTAATCATATATATGGAAAAAATGTTTGCTTCAAGTGGTTGCTTTGGGTGATACAGGTGTGATACAGGAGGGACCAATGAGACACAGGCTGCCAACAAGAAACCTTGGTCCCATATTACATTCTGCCACTAATGGCAGGTGAATCCTTAACCCTGGGTAATCTTCTTGTCTAATTTCTCCAAGAGCAGAAGATCATGGGCTACTAAGCATCATTGGGAAAAATTGTATCATCAAGTTGATTTTACTGATTACAAATTACATAGTCCTTGATGCTGTCGGATAATCCTTCTCACTTACCCATATTGATTTTGTTCTTTATCCACAACAACAGCTGTTTCAAGCTCTTTTTTTTCTTCTGCTCTTTTCTCCTAACTTCTTCCTTATACTCTTCACTTAACGTTCCCGTACTACCACTTTCTCACTCTGGGGAGGTGATTTCACATCAATTTACATAATTATGCTGAATTAATACAAGTACAAACTTCTTTGCACTCACAAGGATACATCAAACTACCTCCTAGCCTTATCTCATATTACTCTAATCTACTCCTTCTATGCTTCTGTGAACTGGACCATTATGTATCCTCTGAACATATGCTACATTCTTCTTGCCTCTGTTTTTTTGTTCCTACATCTGGCATCTCCTTCTTCCTTCTCTTTGCTTGTTGAATTCCTACTCATCCTTTAAAGTCAACTCAAAAGTTTGTTTCTCTGCAAGTTTTCCCTGATGTTTTGGTGCTAGTAAAGACTATTCTCTCAGACCTCACATCACTTCATTGTGTAACTTTGTAGTGCATAGGTAATATTTTAGTATATATTTCTATGTGTTTGTCTCATCTTCACATTAGACTTTATACTACAGATGACAGAAACTGTTGATCAGTTTTTTGGGATCTCTTCTAGAACAGTACTAGCCACACATGCTTGAAGAATGAACTATGTGCTTGTGGAAAAAAATTTTTAGGAAAGTGGATTTGATTTGGGTTTAACTGGACTGGGTTTGAATCTATGTTTTTATTGTCTTAATCATTATTACCAAATGTTTTAAAGCAGTGGGCTATTTAGTAAAAGATATTCATTATCAACAAAATCAGTTGCTTTGTCATGAGAAGGCATTTTGTCAGAATTATTTCCTTATAGAGAAAGCTATACTATATAGGTTATTAAAGTGTTTCTTTTTATGTGATGTCATATTTGAAGAGCATATCAAGATTACATGAGGCTATCTTCTGAATTTAACTAAATACAATAATACTCCATTAAGGGGAAACATCAAGTTGCTATTAAGAAAGTAGCACAGGGGCGGAGTCAAGATGGCAGAATAGAAACAGGACCTCTGCATGGCTCTGGTTCCCACCACCTCCAATCCATGTAAAAGGGGCCTCTGAACAAACTTTGGAGCTACAGAACCCACAAAATTACATAGAGAAGCTAACTTCCTGCTGAGGACATCTGGGCAGGCTGGCAGGAATCGTCCAGTGCAGCCTTCTGGAAGCCCAGCCCTGCCCCTGGGTGAGCCAGAGGTTTTAGCCCCAGGGCAGGCCTGATCAACCACCAGCTAGAGGGACTCCAGATCACCAGCAGCTGTGGCGGTCCAGAATTATCAACACATAGATGCGAAGGACAAAGTGAGAGGTCAGTGCAATGTGGACTTTGAGACCCAGTAGTTGGGAGTGTGTTGGCTTTTGCCCCCAGGGCAAGAAGCTGCTGAGGACTGTGGTACAGCTGCAGCCACATAACATCTTCAGCTACTGGCCTGAAGAGTGTAGGGGGACCAAGCAACCAGTCTGAGGGGTAATTGTTCTTGCTTTAACCTGCTTGGATCTGGATTGTGGTCTAGGGCGGATGTCCCGGGCTGTGTGACCAGCTCGCCAGAGCATGTGGAGGCTTCAGAGAGGGCACCCAACTAAGAACTCTGGCAGCTGAGAAAACCCCAGCATTTGGAAAGAAGATCCCTTTTCTGGTGGCAGAGTCCTACTGGGAAAAAAGCCCCAAAGTCAAGTAATTGAGTGGCAACATGACCAGGAAAGGGGAACAAAGCAAACAGAAGAACCCAACATTAGACTCCTATTTTGTGGACAAAAAGGAGCAAAGGATGGAACAGGAGGAAGACAGTGAAGTCAGAACTCCTGCACCAAAAGCTTCCAAGAAAAATATGAGCTGGTTACAGGCCATAGAGACCTTAAGAAGCAGAGAGAAGTGGAGGAAAAAATGGGAAGAGAAATGAGAATTATGTAAGAAAATTACAAAATTAGAGTCAACAGCCTGACTGAGGAAAATCACACCTTAAAAAAATAGACTAACTCATATGGCAAAAGAGGCTCAAAAAGGCAATGAGGAGAAGAATGCCATAAAAAGCAGAATTTGGCAGATGGAAAAACAATCTCAAAAGCTCACTGAGGAGAATCACTCCTTCAGAATTAGATTGGAGCAAATGGAAGCTAATGACTTTATGAGAAATTAAGATGCTGTTAAACAGATCCAAACAAATGAAAGAATAGAAGGCAATGTGAAATATTTCATTGGAAAAACCACTGACCTGGAAAATAGATCCAGGAGAGGTCATTTAAAAATTATTGGACTACCTGAAAGCCATGATAAAAGAAAGAACCTAGAAATCATCCTCCAAGAAATTCTCAAGAAAAACTGCCCTGATATTTTAGAACCAGAGGTTGAAAGAATCCACCGATCACCTCCTAAAAAAGATCCCAAAAAGAAAACTCCTAGGAATATTATAGCCAGGTTCTGAAATTCCCAGATAAAGGAGATAATGTTACAAGCAGCCAGGAAGAAACAATTTGAATATTGTGGAAACATAATCAGGATAACTCAGGATCTAGCAGTTTCTACATTGAAGGATTGAAGGGCTTGGAATATGATATTCTGGAGGGCAAAGGAGCTGGGATTAAAACCAAGAATCACCTACCCAGCAAAACTGAGTATCATGTTTCAGGGGAAAATATGGTCATTCAGTGGAGTAGAGAACTTGCAAGCATTCTTGATGAAAAAACCAGAGTTGAATAGAAAATTTGACATTCAGATACAAGAAGCAAGAGAAGCATGAGAAGGTAAACAGGGAAAAGAAATTATAAGGAATTTATCAAAGTTGAACTATTAACATTCCTACATGGAAAAATGATAATTGTAACGATGAAATTTTTCTCAGTATGAAAATAGGTGAAGGGAATAGAAACATATATATATATATATGTATATATATATATATATATATTATATATGTCTATATTGGAGGGTATGCAGGCATATGAATACACATGTGAATGTGTGTATATATGTTTACAGGTATACAGGCACAGGACCAATTTAATAAGAAGGGATAATACTTAAAAGGTGAAATTAAGAGGTGAGAGACAAATATAATGATGGGAGATGGGGAGAGATAGAATGAGGTAAACTATCTCATATAGAAGAGGCAAGGGAAAATGGTTACAATGGACGGGTAGAATAGGAAGGCAAAAGGGAATGGGTCAACCTTATTGTCATTGAATTTGACTCAGGGAGGGAATGAAATACACACTAAATATGGTATCTCACCCTACAGGAGAGTAGGGGTGAAGGGGATGAGAGGGGGGATGATGGAAGGGAGGGCAGGCTGGGGAGGGAAGTTGGAAGCACCCACTTTTGAAAAGGGATGGGATCAAAGTAAGGAATAGAAAAAGTGGGAGGTGGGATAGGAGGGAGGGAAATATAGTCAGTCTTTTATAATATATCTACTATGTTAATATTTTGCATTAGCTACACACGTACAACCTATACTGAACTGCTTATCTTCCCAGTAAGGGTGGGTGACAAGGGAAGAAGGGAATGAATCTGGAATTCAAAGTTTTAAAATCAAATGTTTAAATATATATATATATATATACTATTATTAATACTATTTTACGTATAATTGGGAAATAAGATATACAGGCAGTGGGGCATAGAGATCCACCATGCCCTACTGGAAAAGTTGAAGGAGGTATGGAGAAGATTTGGGAGAGAGCAGATTGGAGGAGGGGATATCCTGTGGGAATGCTATTTTGGGGCAGTGGGTAGGCTAAAAATGGGGAGAAAAATTGTAACTCAAAATCTGGTGGAAATGAATGATGTAAATCATAAGTTAGTAAAGCATTTGAAAAATGAAAAAGAAAATTTTTTATAAAAATAGCATAGGGGAATTATAGGCAGATGGCAATATGTTAAGGCCTAGACCCTGGTCTCCAACAAGCACCATAACAAAGCTCTAAAAATATATCAGAAGAAACACCGATATAGAAAACCAAAGAAAAATATCTATTATCTTCTCTATCCAGTCCAGGTCTGCACAACGAGACAACCAGCAGAATCCTATAGAGGCTTTGAGTGGAGACACTCCAGAGTAGGTAGAAGGTAACACTCTCATGTTCAGCCCAGGTCCACAAAAAAAGGAGACAGGGTCCTACTGATGTCCAGCAGAGGACACAGGCAGTTCATGCCCAAGTCACAATGGAAAAAACTACATCAATACCTGGGAAGCAAAGTACATGGGATCTCACAAAAATCATGTTATCAGCAATATCTGGTTGATGCCTATAAAGAACAGAACCGTTTACAAGTTGGAATGTGCAAAGAGAAGGAGACAGTGACTAAGACCAAAAACTAAGTTGAGCAAACAGGAGACTGAGTCAAAATCCAGGAATTTTTGCAGAAAGTTGAGACTAGTCAGCCACCATATTCAAGACCAAGCAGGACCTGCTTACAACATCCAAGAATACTGGATGAAAAAGAATAAGACTCAAGTACAAGTCTTAAACCAGAAACTGAGACTAGATATGAGTGAAGAGAAGAAAATAACAAATACAATGAAATACTCTGTATTGAGAGAAGACCTAGAGGTAAACCCAGCAGAAGAGAGTCATTCCACAGAAAGTTCAAGTAGAGTTATAGAGAAGACAATGTTCTGGCCCCAAGAACTACAAGAGCATCGGAAAGAAATGAATGAGATATAAAATGTAAAGTTGAAGGGAATGACAGGAGAAAAAAAATCACAAGGAGAATTCATAACTAATAACATAGAAGATGGTAAACCTATTGGAGAAGTAGACATTCTAGAAATAGAATGGGACAAATAGAAAGCAATGATTCCATGAGACAACAAGAAATATTAAAAGAAATTCAAAACACTGAAAAAAATTCAAGAAAATAAAGACATATGCTATCAAAAGCATCTAACTTGGAAAACTAATCCAGGAGAAAGAATCTAAGAATCATTAGATTAACTGAAAATCATGACTAAAAATTAAGCCTGGATAACACATTTCAAAAAATTCATAAATGAAAACTTCCCAGATACTTAAAACCAGACAGTGAAACAGAAAAAATTTCAACTCCTGAAATAAAATCCAAATGAAAACTTCTAGGGACATTATAGTCAAGATCTAGAACTTCCAGGTCAATAAATAATAAATACTGCTAACAGCCAAAAAGAAAGAGCTCAATTATCAAGAATCAAAAGTGAGGATTATATAAAACCTGGCAGTTTCAATTATGAAGGAGGTAGATAGACTAGACTATGATATTCCAAAAGGCAGAAGATGAAGGCTAATAATCAATAACCCATCTTCAAAATTTTGTAAGAAATGTGATAAACCCATCCATAAAACAAAGGAGAATAGAATAGTAGATCAAAAAGCAAAACATGGCACTATGCTCTTTGCAAGAAACATAAGATTCACAGGTGTAATCCTCTCATTAATCTGGCTGGAACAATATCATTTATTCTTCAGGATAAATTTAAAAAGCAGGTGCTATAATAGAAAATGGATTTGGAATTAGAGAACATGACTTTGAATGCTGACTCTTCTGTTTCATTCATTTGTGTGGCCCTGGGAAAGTTATTTCCCTTCCATAGGGCTGTTTTCTTATCTGTAAACTGAAAGTGTTGAAGCAGATGATCTCAAAGATCATTTCCCAGCCTTAATCTGATGACCTGAAGAATATGGTCAGGGTCAAATACCACAGGATTTTAAAATTTCAACATTAGAAGCAACCTCTGTGGCCATCTAGTCTATTCTGAATAACTAAAATTTTCAGACATATGAAACCTACTTCTTTCAATTATATAATGTCACAATATTAGGGCTACAAGAGCTCTCACCCTTCCATTTTACAGATGAGAAAAAAAGATGCCCAAGTAGAAGAAATGATTAGGCAGAGGTCATAGAACTAGTAAATGGTAGAACTGGGAACTGAAAAATTTTTCAACTAGTCTGACTTCAAAGCTTGGGGATTAAAATAATAATAGTAGCAATAATAACAATGATTTTCATCAGAGATTTTCTAAAACATACTCTTTATTTTAAACATTATGAACTTCAATTGTATATTGGCTTATAATGTAGCAAGATACTCTTTGGAGTTGTTTGGATATGTAGAAGTATTTTCCTCTACAATAATGATCCTATGTGATCCATTTCTTCAATTCCATTGACATATAGTTTTTTTCCTATTGTTTTTCCCCTAGAAGTCAGTTGTATTTAAAGCTAACACAATTTTCTTCCTTCTACTAGCCCTACTCTTCTTTCTAAATTATTCTAAGCTAAGAAAACTTGTTAGGATAATGGGTAAAGTGAGAGAATAAAGATTCTGAGTGAAGCTTGAGGGACTCCAATTTGAGTAAAAAAACTATTTTAGCTGCTCAGGGACTTCAGCTTATTAACTAAAATTGCCACAAAAGTGACCTCTGGATAAATGAGCTGTTACTCTACTAGAATGGATTAGGCAAACATCTCTCTTTAAATAAAATACAACATGAATAGGGAACTTCAGTGATCTTTTGGCAGAACTGAAAAGAGTGTAGCTATGACTGGTGATCAACTAGTCTCTGCCTAATGTTTGGTAAACATTGGGATCATTGTTTTGGTGGATCTCACCCTAAGAGAAGACTAAAAATTGCTGGTGGAGGTTATAATCTCTTACTGATTCAGAGAGGGAAAACATTTGCCATTTAAAGCCAAGTGGAAAGGGGCATGTATCACACTGTCTAGATCCTAGGACTTACTTATCTGCCAGGTACAGGCAGCATCAAGTTACCTCCCAAATGCATCTAAAAAGAGAAATCTCTTCAGCTGTATGTGGACAGAATTTCTTTGTCAAAATTTTGGTTTGAACAAATATCACAGAACAGTTTAGCACAGATAGGATTTGTCCCAAAAGAAATTGACACAAATTCCTTTCAGACAGGAACTGCCACCTCAGCTGTAGAACTAGGATGGCCAGGTGATAGGATTATGGGTACTGGAAAGTAGCATTATGACCCAAGGTAGCTCTTAAATCTGTTGGACACAGAATGTTAACATTTGCGACTATTAGCAAAAGTCTCTAATACAGTACAGTATCTCTATGCTCAAAAAGGCAGATGCTCCTATAGACTCGGTCCAAGTTGTGGGTGTGTGGCTTGGGTGTGACAGCACCCAGCTAAATTTGTGAGGCTAACCTTGCCAGCAGGCTCACACTGATTTATGGAAAGAGACGAGAGCCACTGAAAAGCACCCTGGAGTGTAGCACAGAGCAAGGCAGGGTGTCCCTGCCTAACTATGTGCTGGCAATACACAAGAGGATCCTGACATGAAAATATTTCTGGAGAGAATCTGAATTGGCTAGGATCCCTTGATACTGGAAAAACTATGTCTGGAATACGTATGTTTCAATATCACATTTCAATATCATATCACAAATGAAGTGGCCCACGGGGTAGAGAGCATCCTTAGGAAAGGAATCCATCTAAAACTAAAACCATTAGCAAGGATATGGCTGCAAGAGAGAGAACAAATACATATTCCCTACCTTGGAATTTTGTGGAAATCACTAATAACTTTATTTATATTTCTTATCAGATGCTTGCATAACACTTTGCTGTTTACAAAATGCTAGTATATAAATTGCATCCACCCAAGTTTACTAAGCACCTAGGATGTGAAAACATGGTGCTATGTAAGGAAAGAGAGGAAAAGCTAGACATGGTACATACCATGTAACAGAGGACCTTATGTAATCAAATGGGGGGGGGAACAGTAATGGTAAACACATATAAGTGTGATGAGTCAAAAGCAGTTACAAAGTGCATCTGGAAAAAAAATGAGCAAGGGGAGTCACAACAGCTTCGTGGGGGAGGTGACATCTAAGCCAAATCATAAAGAAACTCTCCAAAGTGGAATGAAGAAGAAGCACATTCCAATCACGCTGTATGGTTTATTCCAATACATGGAAGCTTAGTTCAGGGATTGGAGCCCAGTTTGTCTGGAACATTGAGTACAAGAGGGTTAGGAATATAGGTTGAGACTCAACTCTAAGAAGTCTTTAAATGCTTTGTGAAGGAGTTTTGTATTTTAGCTTAGAGCAGGGATTCTTAATCTGGGGTCTACAAACTTGTTTTTATTAATATTTTGATAACTGTATTTCAGTATAATTTGTTTCCTTTTCCAATCCTATGTATTTTGTTTTACGCATGTCAAAACTCTGTTCTGGCTTCAACATATTGCCAAAGGGGTCTATGATACAAGATTCCAGTGAGACATTTCAATTTTATTTTGAAGAAAAGGATACTATGAGGTAAAATATCTAGTGTGTCACATATAGCCAAACGCTTTTCATTCCTTCCAGGTGGACTGGAATGTTATTCCCAGAGCAAAATGTTGGGAGGGCTAAACCTGTACAAGACTCTTCA
The DNA here is from genome assembly GCF_028583685.1 of Petaurus breviceps papuanus. Taxonomy (NCBI): domain Eukaryota; kingdom Metazoa; phylum Chordata; class Mammalia; order Diprotodontia; family Petauridae; genus Petaurus; species Petaurus breviceps. Next base: position 18,318,517 of record NW_027185698.1, on the reverse strand, counting down.
CAACAAAATGAACCTGGTACACTGAGCCAGCAGTGCAGAATTCTAAGCATCCCAAGCTCACATAATGAATGATCATCTCTGTGAACTGTCCACTGTCCTTTCCGAAACTTATTCCTTACATTCCCTCTTCACCTGGCAAACTCAATGCATAAAATTATTGATTACTTTGATTAACCTTGTGCATTACCCATAGCAAATGCCTATTCTAGAAGGAAGGTGCTTCCAGGACCTCATGATGGAGGCCTATGTTTGACTTTTATCTTATCAATACTACATAATTAGTAGTTGCCAGAGGTAGAAAGATTTCTCTCTCATTGATAGTCAGGACATGCCACAGTCTTGTCAATGCTATTTGTCATACTTCATTGGGGAGATTTAAAGAGATATACAAATATCATTATAAAGTTAGAAACCATAATCTAAGATATGTCTCAATTTGGACCCTTACTATGAAGCAACTAGTCATTTCTCTAATAGGATATTATGATTGCATATTTGAAGTATGAAAACAGAAGAATTTCAATAATTATACTTTCAGCATTTTAAAGTAATAAACTTAAGAGGGGGAAGAGGAAAAGGCAAAATTGTAAATATAATGATTATGATGATGATAAACTAGGTTTTATGCATATTTAAAGTGTGCAAAGGCCACATGTGTTACCTCATTTGATCCTGAGAGCAACCCTGAGATAGATAACATCATTATCCTCATTTTATAGGTGAAGAAACTGAGACTGATAAAAGTTAAATGACTTGTTCAGAGTCACATAACCAATAAGTTTCAAGGCAGGACTGGAATAGAGGTCTTCCTCACTATGTGGTGGACTGCTCAGAACACTGGACTTAAGAGTCAGGAAGACCCAAGTTAAAATCCTCCTTCAGCCACTTACTAGTGTATGACTTCCCTCAGCTCCAGTTCCCCCATCTGTAAAATGGAGATAATAATAGCACTTACCTCACTATAAAGTGCCATAAATGTTATTATTATTATTATAAACCAAAAGATATGTGACTTCTGTTATAAGACAACTGGGGAGAAAATATATTCAAAAAGTTCCAAAAAGTAGAATTTTTACTATTTCCTACCTATGCTTTGTTAGCCATTTGGCATCAATATCAGTGACTACAGACCTAGCAATAATAGTACCCAGCAATTGATCCCTAGTCTTCTTTCAGGGCTCAATTAGCCAGCTAATCACCTTTCTTTCCTTCTTTCCTTTCTCTCTCCCTCTCCCTTTCTCCTTCCCCCCTTACCTCTCTCCATTCATCTCAAGACACAAATCTTCCTTCCTTCCTTCCTTCTTTCCTTCTTTTCTTTTTTCCTTCTTTCTTTTCTTTCTTCCTTCCTTCCTCTTTTTTTTCCTTCCTTCCAAGGTGCTAATTTAGATCAATATTTCTCCTTAATATTGCTTACTGTTATGAAAGGGCAGTGAGAACAAAGCAGCTGATTGTTGACCGGTCTATAGCAGTGTAGTCCTGAATGAATGTTAAGTGGGATATGAAGGCAATAAGAAAACCTGCCAGAGTCAAGAGTTAGAGAATTCAATAGTGACTGCTAGTGCACCATAAGAATAGTAAAATTCACATTAAAAAATGCCATACATGCCCCCACCCGCAAAGTCATCAAGCATAGACTGAAAATTCCACTGGGCAAGAGAAAAACATACCAGAGAAGTCAATTAGCTTTCACTCTGGGAAAGAAAGCATTACAAAGTGGGGGTGGGGTAGAGAGGGATGGAAATCCTGCCAGAAATGCCACCTTCACAACAGCACTCACTATTCACCAAAAGGAAGTACCACCTTCCCCATTTGGGGGGACCCTCTCGACAATTCCTGGGGAAAAATGTTTGGTGCAACATCATCGTAAGCAGGAATATGACTCTATTTATATGACAAGTTGACAACATACAATTTCATGCTTGTTGAACTGATCGGTGTTATATATTCACTGTGAATATTACGAAGGCTCACCATTATAAATATGAAACAGTATACACTTATTCAAAATAACTCCACCAGTGGCAATTTATAGCCTGCTTGTTTGTGTACTTATGAAGTCCAAATGCCACCTTAAGAAGCTGCAGCTCACAAAAACAGATGTGCAGTGTGACTGTGACCAAAATGGATTTACGATGACCTATGTGAAAGGAGGCTATTACATTTTGGTCTGCATGGCAGCTGACACTAGTTTGTATTTAGATATGTGACTGGTGGGAACATTGTGTCCTTAAAGGCCTGTTTAAACACAGGCCAAGACATTTGTCTAGTGGACTAATTATTTTACCACTGTTCCAAGCAAGTATTATTTTTCTCTTTCTCTTTTAAACAAAAAAGAAAGAAAGAAACACACATTTTCATGACTTTGAGTAAAGATACAGTAAGTACTTTAAACCCTGGCCCTCCCAGGTGAAATGCTGTCATGCCTTCCGGAATGCCTGCATAATAGGACTGTGCAGAGATCATTTGCACTTTCTTGATCAGGTGCCTAGGAATGGTATAAGGCCACCAGACATCAAACAATAAACTGTCATTTAGGGGTGGAGTTTTCCCATCTTCTTTCCTGCATTTGAAAGCAAATTTCAACCAAGAAAGAAGAGGACACTTCAATAGGACACATAGGAACTTGTGAGGAAGAGCACAAAGAGAAATCAGACAACCTGCTGAAACTCTATTTCAAGATAACTGCAAAAGTATTTCCCCTAAACAACAGAGGGAGATATCTGGAGCTGCAAAAGCTATCTATATTGTTTGATTGTTTATATATCAGGACAAAGCTACGTTATGGTAGCTTCTATGTGACTTTGTAAAAACTCTTAGTTCTCATTATAGCAGTATCATTTGGTAGCCTTTGGAGCTCTAGGCCTTACTTATAAAATCTGCAAAACCTAAACTTCTCCTTTGTATGTGGCAAAATTCAACCTAAAGGCACTTAAAAGCGAAATGGAAACTGCTCTGGGTATCTTTAGATGGTTGTGTATTCTTCATACACTTAATAAGCCTTCCTCCTCTTGTTCTGTGACTTATGCATTCTCCTGATCCTTTGGAACGCAGGGTCTCATTTACATTTTCAGTCTCCTTGGACTTTATTCTTAGGAAGTTTGCTCTCCAAAATCTGCATTAGTTTCTTTTCATATTTGCTGTTAAATTAAAGAGAAAATGTTGTATGTCCATGTACTATGTCCATCCCAGAATATAACATAATCACATATGATCATTTATCAAGGACTTGGTGGCTCTTATTGGTTTGTTTTTATGATCTCTTATGTATGATCTCTTATGTATGTATGATCTCTTATGTATGTATGAACTGCTGGGGCTACCAATCTGAAGCCTTGTTTGTAAGGCCATCTTAATCTGACCCTAACCTCTTTTGTCACAAAGCATTATTTTGCAGTAAAATCCCATTTGCCACCATAAAATTTGCTGTGAGTCACATTTTAGAATAATGTAAGCATTCTTGGTGCATCTAGAACACACCAAACATCTAATGAAGTGCAATGATCATTGATTATTGTGAGAAATCAATGATTATTCCGATGATCTCATTAGTTTCCAATGATTTGGGTGCCTTCTGTAGATCCTGACTGATAAGCCACCCACTGCACATTTTTGCCTAAAGCCATTTAGTTGATGTTTCAGACATGCTGCTATCCTGTTCACAGCCATCCTTCTCCTCCTAGGTGCTTTCCTTAGCTTTATTTTTACCATTACACCAACTAGAACATTAAACACAATGTTTAAGTTCTATGTTAAATCACAATCACTTTCTATTAGCTGTTCCAAGCTACCCATTTTTATCAACAGTTACTTTATTAAATCCTTAATAATATAGATGGAATAGTTAGTTAATTTGTGTGTTGAGCCATGGATGTTAATTTGTAAACATAATAACATACTGCAATCATTTGCATAATAGCATTTTAATCTTTTTAGTAAAAGCTGTAATTCCCTACAAAGTACACTGCAGTAGAAACTAAGTGACTATTGGTAATAATAAAAAAGGCCTTAAAATTCTGATCCTATTATGGTGTTGGAACATACCCAAACTGCTTCCATAATCTCTGAAATGTTACTGTTCTCTGATTTAGGTGTCTGTGTCAAGAATAAAAATGAAGTATAACTGGTAGCAGTAGACTATTTCCTAAATGTAATTTAGTATTCACTAAGCACCAGCACTTTGCAAATAGCTCTGAGGCTTTCCTTCAAAGTTCAGAGCTCTAGTTATGCATATTGGGGGGAGTACACCACGCAGCTCACCTCTAAACTCTGTTGTGCTGAATAGATGGCTCTGATACATCATGCTGATTTAGCACAGAAGGACATCAAACATCAAGGATTTGACTACACTCTTTGTGCCCTCTTCCCAACACATTCCCCTACTTCATTGTCCCCTATCAACTCCCCCACCTCCAAAATTGTACACATTCTTAGAATGCCTGCCTCTGGCTACTAATTTGGGAAGGAAAAAAAAATTAAAGTTGGAGGGAGAGGGATGCTAGAAGAAGTCAGTTGAGGAAAAAAAATCTATAGGAGGCTCAGTTCTCTAGAAACCCATTAACACCAGTCACAAGACTGGCAAAGAAAACATTGCTAGTTGTTTAAAAGTCAGGCCAAGTCATTTTACGCAAGATCTGGTAATTCATTAATCAATCTGGCTGCAAACCTTGAATGAATAACTTGCAGTTGTAATGGAGAGGAGTAGGCCCACAAAATATTGGCATTTATAATCTGAAACTATGCAAATTAGCTAATGATTTTTACAAACAAAAAAAAAAATCCTACCACCGTACAGGAACAAACTACTTCAAATGAATAAGAAGTCATTTATCTATGTAAAAATTTTTCCTTTGCCAAGAAGAAAGTGTTCGTTTTGCTGTGGATCTCTCCTGTTTCCCCTCTGTTCTCATTCTTGCTATTTGTAATTCAGCATCTTTGGCAGCCTACAGTAAAACACAGTAGCCTACTTAGCTTTCAAAATATACTTCATAGAGCGCTGTTGTGAGAGTAATCAAAGAGGTTAAAAAAGCAGCAACAATGTTCTTGATCGTCTTTATATTAAAAATCGATTCATTTTATAGAAACAGCAACAAAATCCAGCATTATTATGTGAACAGATTCAGTAATTTCAATGATTACTTAATTTTGTTGTATTTTTGAAATATTCCAATCTTTTATAGTGTAGACTTTATGGCTCATCATTTTATTATTTTTTTTCTTCTGTTCTTATCCAAGGCAGAAACTGTTTTTTTGTGCTTATGTGACACTACTTAGATGCTGTGCATATATCGTGTCTATATGGTAACATAAATGCATATGATGCTATTATATAAATAAGCAGTCTGTCCTGTATCCTGGTGCTAGAAACATTAATAACTTTAAAACAGGTTACAATATTCCTTAAGAGGGGTGGCTAGGTGGCACAGTGAATAGAGCACTGGCCCTGGAGTGAGGAGGACCTGAGTTCAAATTCAGTCTCAGATACTTAACACTTGCTAGCCATGTGACCTTGGGCAAGTCACTTAATCCTAATTGCCCTGCCCTCCCTCCTCCAAAAAAAGAGGCAATAGACAATGTACCAGTTCCTTCAAATTCCTGCTGAAAATATTCATGTACTACAATTTCAGCACTTATAGAATCTGCACTAAATAACTCTTTCTGGCTAAAAGGGAGTAATTGCCACACTAGAATCCAAGACCTGAACTAATGCACTTCCACAGTTTCTAAACTATAATTTAACAGGAAGAAAGAACAAGCAAATAATCTAACTTGAGATTTTTAGATCTCTCTGGAAGCAAAAAAAAAGCATTCTTTTCCAATCATGAAATCCAATACTAGAGATCTTTATATCATGTACTGTACTGCTTTTAAGAATTAGTCAACTTTCATGAAAATAGCCAATTCAGCTTTTTGTGACTACAGATTTCGGAGGTTCACTTCTATTTATAAAAGCCACTAGTAAGAAAGTTAGTGATGGAGAAAGTTGACTATGCAATTAGCTTCCTGTGACTTACTATTTGCAGGAGCTTATGCCAACAGGCACAGCCCTGTGGATAAGGGCTCCTAAATCATATATTTCCAATGGTCAGCATAGTGGAAGGGGGAAATAGGGTGATAAACCAGATGTCCCCAAGATAGGCCAGATGTTATCAAGTCAAGAAGTATAAAACAATGTTTAACTGTTCTTTGCAGATGACTACACACACACACACACACACACACACACTTTCACATTTCATTCCAAGCCAACAGAACTAGGAAAGAAAGTAACATACAAGTTGGGTAAGATTGTAGCTCTCTCACTTGTGACCGTCAAAAAGGAAAGTATGACAATACTACCAGGCTAGACTTTGCGATGGCCTATAACTACATGATAAGGGCGCCATAATAATCAGAAAAAGCTCCACAAATCTTCAGGAATTTCAACGTTCTGTAATTTACCTAGTCAGAGTACTTATCTTCTTGTTCATATGGGTATTATTTCATAATTTATAAAATATGCTTCATATAAATATCATTACTGAATGTAACAAAAGTTTGGTGCCTTGACACGCTTTTAATTGAACCAATGAACAAGTATTTATCAGTGCAAACTGGAAAATAAGTCAGAGACACATACACAAATTCTTTCCACAAAGGTTTAAGTTGAATGGGGTTGGGTTTGGAGGTATTAATTCCACATAGGATTTATCTTCTTAGCATTCATTAAACTTAATTAACTAAAGCACTTTATCTGGAACTCTTCACTAAGCCATATACTTAGAGTTGGAAGGATCCTTAGACATTATCAAGTCCAACCCCTTATTTTACAGATGAGGAAACTGAGGTCCAGATAGGTGGTGACTTGCCCAAGTTCCTCCAGGCTTCATTATATTCTGCCTTGAATTTAAATTTATATCTGTGTAAGTTGTATCCTCCCAGAAGAATGTACATTCCTTGAAGGTTCAGAATAATTTTCTGTCAAGTAGCAAAATATCTGAGAAACAGTAATTATTTAATAAAGTTTGTTAAACATTTGTCAGAATCTTGAAGCCAAAGAATTTTCTTTCATGGAGATTTTCAAAGGCCCAGCAGACAACTATACATGTATTTTGATGAGATGACCTTTCAAGATCATTGTTAAGACCGTCAAGATAATTTAAACATCTAATGTTGTTAGTTTGAAACTATCAGTACTTTTCTAGGGCTAAAAGTTTGAAACTATCAGTACTTTTCTAGGGCTAAGATATAGTTTAATTTCAAACAAACTCAATTTAAAGGATTTGGAAGTCAAACCTCTCTTTAATACCTTAGGTCTAGAATTTCTTTGATATCTTTGATGTGTCCCTTCTTCACCATTCCCCCATTTCTACCATGGTTTGTGCCTATGTTGCCCAAAAGGGCTTGACAATTACAGTGACCTGCTGAGATACCAGTTGCCCTTTCTCCTTCGCACAAATGATCCTTGATACAACCCTCTTTCCCTAGATCTTCATGTCCCAAAAACTTTGCCTAGAGTTTGATGACCCTTCATAATCAGGCCCCACCAGACAATCAGTTTGATCAACTCACTCTAGCTGCCTGCAAGGTAGAACAGAATGATATAGAAAGGTCACTAAACTTGGAGATCTGAGATCCAGCATTTCTTGTTCTTATCTATAAGATTATTGCCAAGTCCCTTGGACTCCCAGCTCATTTTCTTCATCTGTAAAATAGGGATAATAATACTTTCACTAAATAGTAATTGCAATAATAACTGGCACTTATATAGTGCTTTAAGATTTACAAATTACATAATTATCTATCTTGATTCTCAATAACCCTATAAATTATTTTTTGATGAGTACAGACCCATGATTTCATTGTGCAGAAACTCCAAGTGCAGAAATTCCCTCCATTTACATACCCTGGTAACTTGTCTATAGTTTATATAGCTGCACAGAACACTGGGAAGTTAAAAGACTTATCCAGAGTCACACAATTTGAATTAGGGGCAGCTTGATGACAAAGCCAACCAATGTTATCTATTTTTAGGTGCCATTTTACTAGCAAGGGCACTGAGACTCAGAGAGGTTAATCACTTACCCAGTTAGCATCAGGAAAACATTCAAAACTGGTTTTGCTTATTACTAAGACCAATGCTCTTTTTACTATGCTTGTTACTGTTCAGTCTCCTATTTGCCGTTTATAACGGATAGATTTTGTAAATTGTAAAGAGCTATCTCAGCAAATGAATGTCTTCGTTCATTCATTCAGCCTTACCCTCCACCTGTTCTTCAAGTCTTAGCTCATGTCCAATATCCTTTATGAAAGTCTTCCATTTCTGTTCCCTTAACTCCCATGGCACACAGTCTGTACCACATAATTTGGTCTTAATTCATACAGTCTTGCCCATATGCTAATTATTTCATGAAAGTTTCTATTGGGCCTCTCCCCCAAAATGTTTTAAACTCTTTGAAGACTGAGAGTATTGTCTTAAGCTTCTTCTCTAAATGTTATAACATCTACCATAGTCCTAAGCATAAAGTAGATGATTAGCAAAAACTTATAGGACAGTAGAATGGCCTAGAATTCTTGATGTATTCCACTAATCATCTTAACTCAAAAGAAAGATGAGATGTGCAAATTTAGAGACATTTCCTCTCCAAATGTCCATGTGGATTATGTGTGCCTGATCTATGGTAGAGCCTTCCAGGTTTGTATTGATCTGATAAACCACAGTCAGACACACTGTATCTTGACTCCAACATAGTGATGTCATTCTGGTCCTTTTCAAGAATGAAGGGCAACAACCAATCATTTTTCAGCTGATGTGAAGGGCCTTGACGGGCCTTCAGATGATAATGATACTTATTATAAAGTACTTCAAATTTCGCAAAGACTTTTACAACTATTGTCTCATTTGATTCTCAGAACTCTGTGATGAAGGTGTTAGGTTTATCTCCATTTGACAGATAAGGTGGAAACTGAGGCCCAGAAAAGTGGTTTGCCATTTCCTTTTCCAGCTTATTGCCCAGGGTAACTAGTAACTGTCTGAGGCCAGATTTGAACTAGGTAAGATGAATCTTTTTGAGTCCAGGCCCAGATCTCTATCTACTACACCACCTAGCTGCCCAAAATGTGTATACATGTATATTTAGATGTATATATATATAGATGTAGATGTAGGTATAAATGTAGATAATTTCATTGTTTTAAGCCTTTTCTCTTACCCGCCATCATCTCCCCATAGTCCTAAGAATAAAGCAGATATTCAATGGCTACTCCTGATTATTCACATGCCATGCATGTGTGTATATGTATATATATACATGTAATACATATATACATATTTAACACAATATATGTCCATATATAGTGTTATATATAATATGTTATCCATATATATAACATAATATATCCATACGATAAACCATATATCATATATAATAACTATAATATGTGTATGTGTATGTGTATATATCAAATAATTCAAGAAAAATGGGAATAATCTATTCTTTAAAAGCTCATGCATGAACACACTTATAAACAAATAAATGCAAATTCTACTGGTTATCAAAGAACCAAACTAGCAACAATGGCAGACTTCCACTTGCTTTCACTAACAACTAGCCTCAGAACACCTACTAAGTCATATTCTCACATCATAGTCATTTCCAGTGTCCTCAAGCATCCCAAACAGCTGCATTCAGAAATAACAGAGGTATGAATGAATGTCCCCTATTCAGTTGTACAAAGATATTAAAGCAAGTGTCAAAATAAAACAGGACCAAGGCAGCCCGTATTGACCCAGAAGAAGCAGTGTATTATTAAAACTGACCCCATGCTACACATATTTACACACTGCTTCCCTATAAAAAGTAGTCCTTTATTCTCTACCTTTGAACAATACACAAAGGCAAGTGAGGGAAGGAAGTTATGTTGCAATATTTTGAAACATAAGTCATGTTGCTAGCTGTTCCAGAGACAGCATCCTGTTTTCCTTTTACAGGTATCATAGGCACTCGAGGCTATACCTTTAGCCTTTTGCTAAAATTTTCCAAAGTAGTGATGAAATTACACCTGGACACCTGCATTTACATATTCATACACTGGTAGTGCAAGAAGGAACATTTGTTTGTGTGTCTAGTTACTCAACCTGAATGTATAAATGTGTATTGAAACAGCTTTGAGTCTGTCCAGGAAATCTGCTGTTTTTCTACATTTTGATTCTTAACCAGTTTAGTTATTCCTCTGTACTTAATTGAAATTGAATGGCCACATCAAAAGCAGCAAAAGAATGCTACTATGAGAAACTTTTATCACAATTTTTAAATCTTGCTGCCTGAATTTTTTTTTTTAACTAGCAACATCCTGGCTTTTAAGGTAGGACCTTGAAGAGGGTCCCAGAAAACTTGAATCCCATTTTCAGTGTCTTAGGACAAGGCATTTAACTGCATTGTGCTTTATTCTTTCCAAAAAGGGAGACTGATCACACTTGTTATACATGAATGACAAAGGACAAGTCTATTTTGCTTACTTTGCATAATACCAGGTATAGGTAGTCATTGAGTACTTTAAAATTTTGAGATCCTTGGAAGAAAAGTATAAATTACATCATAATAGATAAGAGATATATGTTCCTTGAAATAACTTGAACACAATTCTTGCTTTAGTGGTAAGCACCATAGAGCAAAGACAGCTATATATGCTTTCAAAGAGTAGTTTTTATAAGGAGACCTGACCTCACCTATATCCAAAGCATGTACTTTTTGTCTGTCAATTGCCAAAATACATCTCTATAGGAAGATGTGAAGTAAAAATATGTTAAACAGATTCAAATAATCCTTTTACCAAAGTTTGATATACCATTGCTAAGAATAATCACATTATTATAACCCTGTATAACATAACCCTATATGTTTGTCATCTAGACAATGGAAGAACCAGTGTCAGTATTTAGTAAAGTACTCTCAGATGTAAGCCATCAAAACTCTTGCTCTGCAAAGATGTACACATACACAAAATATGTGCATGTGTATATACATATACACATATGTGTGTGTATATATTCATACACCATGCATATATGTATACTATGTGTGTATGGGGGTGTTGCTTCTTTCTCAAGGAGAGCCATCATCTATCAACTTAAATTTTGTTTTCTAAGGCTCTAAGGATCTCAAATAGTTATATATCATCCTAGGTATCAGAACTCCTAATATTTTACTCTCTTAAAAACTTGTCTTTCAGAAATCTGATTATGGTCTGATGTTATTCTGGATGACCTGGGGTCTTTATAGTTTTATAAGAAGTAATGGTTAGTGCTCTATTTAAAAATGAATGAAATACAGAAAAATAAATTTTCCCCCCTCCCCAGTTTGCTAAAAAAAAATTCTTGGCAGCTGAATATTAAATAGGAAGTATAGGAGCAAGAGAATTTCTTCTGTACTGACTAAACATCAACCTAGGGATATTTAGCTGAAGAACCAAAGATCCCAATAGTATCAATATAAAATTTCACAAAAATACAAGTATCCTTAGATAGCAATTTAATGAGAAAGAAAGCTTGCCTCTTACGTTAATGATTTGCTCTGTTTTTGTTTTTTGATCCAAACAGTATCTAAAAATATGCTCACCCAATGTTGAAGAGCTATCTTTTAAATTAGAGCTTATTGATGCCCTATCCAATCACTGAGTAATTCAAATTCTATAGAGGTAAGTATCCTTTCCATCTTTCTATTGCTTTCCTTCTTTTTCTCTGTCTGTCTCTGCCTCTGTCTCTGTCTCTGTCTCTCTTTCTCTCTGTCTGTCTGTCTGTCTGTCTGTCTCTCTCTCTCTCTCTCTCACACACACACACACACACAACACAATCTGTTTATTTAATGCAGCGTGACTTAAAATTGCCCTGTAACCTGACAAGTGTACTGAATGAAGAATGTTCAATTTACCAGTTTTAACCAGCCAAATCCTCACATGAACTTTCTAAGGCCCAATTGAGAAGCCTGGGAAAAAAATGACTAACCACAAATCTCCAGGGTTTCCTTCACCTTTTTTTCCCCTTACCTACATTTCAATGATAACATTGTGAGTTTTATTTGACACCTCACACGATCTCCAGTCTCCCACATTTTCTCCTTTTTTGTTACTGTCTCTGACAAAAAAGTGGCCCTTCCTTCTCCGCGAGAAGATCAAGCCTTCTACATGTATCTTTGATCACCTTTCCTTCCATCTCCTCTGGAAGTGTGCCTTATTGATCACACAACTTCTCCTGTTCAATCTTTTCTTACACATATCTCCTTCTCTACTGCCCTACCAATATGCCTAGGGCTCTTCGATGCTTAAAAATCCTTCACTTGACTTTGCCATACCCCCACTCACACTCCTTTTCCCCTCTCTCCTTTCCTCTCACTCTCTCTTTGCCCTTTTTCACAGTCAGATTTCTAAAACACAAAAACTGTCTTATTTATTTATCATATACTTAATTCTCAAGCCCTTGCAGATTAGTTTCTATACCACTTCAATGAAACTGATATCTTAAGGGTTACTGATCAGCTCAAGTGTCAAATTAGATTGCTTCTTCTCAATTCTCAGTCTCATTGATATTTCTGCTGCTTTTAACTATACTGACCATCCCTTCCACCTCGACATTCTATTCCCTGGCTTTTGTACTGTCCCCTCCTGATTATCCTCTGAGCAATGTGATCACTCCTTCTTAGTCTCCTTTCTTAATCATTATCCATGCCCCACCTCCGAACTACTACCCAAGGCCTGGGTCCTCTTCTCATTTTTCTCTATATCCTCTCTCTCTCTGTGACTTCATCACATTTCATGGTTCAAGTATCATCTCCATAGAGGTGACTCCCAACTTTTTATATCCAGATCTATTCTCTCTTTTAAATGCTAGTGCCACCAATCACATTTCTTAGATCATTCCACTTGCTACCCAAACTCAACTTATCCAAAGCAGAATGAATTACCTTATCCTGAACATGCCCATTCTCCAAATTTTTCTATTTTTGTGGAAGGCATAACCATATTTCTAGTCATTCAGGTAAGCAATTCAGGTGTTACCCTTGACTTTTCCCTCTACCTCACCCACAATACTCAAGCAAGTGCCAAGTCTTGTTGATTATACTTCCACAGTATTTCTCCTGTCTGTTCTCCTTTCTCCACTGGGAGAGGACTGGGAAACCTGATCAGGGTCTCTTCACATTTTAGCTGAAGTATTGCAATTGTCCTAATTATCTTAATTGGCCTCTCTTTTTCTAGTCACTCTTTTCTCCAAGTCATCCTCCACATAGCTACCCAAATCATCTTCTAAAGGCACAGATCTGATAATGTCACTATTCAAATATATTTAGTTCCCCCCTATTGTCCTTAGGATAAAATGTAAACTCCACAGCTTGGCATTTAAAGGCCTCAACAAACTGACTCCTACCTATCTTTCTAGATTTATTGAACAGACTCTAAATACAATTCACTTCACATCTTTAGTAAGCACACATTATGTTAATGGCACTGTTCTAGGTGCTAGAGATACTAGGTAAAACATGAGAGAGTCCTTGACTTCAAAAACTTACATTTTACTGGGGTTGGGGAGGGAATATGACATATACCGAGGTTAGAAATTACAAAGTATATTCAAAATAATGTGAGTAGTTTTAAGAGGGGAAAATCAGTAACAATTAGGGGAGGGGGCATCAGGAAAGGCCTCATGGAAAAAGGTAGGGATTCAAGGAGTCAGAAATGAGGGAAGAGGGTGATGTACAAGGGAGGACAGCATGCTACAGTCAGACTGGTCTATTAGATGTTCTCCTTCCACATTTCATTTGATCTCCTTCACTCATTGTACAAGATGTTTCTGTTGCCTGCCTCCTCAATTCCACCTAGTATTCCACCTTAACTTTCTTATGATTCAATTAGAAGAGCAATTCCTGATTCAAACCCCAGTTGTTAGCATTCTCTCCTATCTCCCATTATCTTGCATTTATTTATACATTTACATGTTGTTTCTGCTAGTAGAGTGTATACTTCCTAGATACACTTCCTAGAAGAATCATCTTCCATTTTTGTGTTTGTATACCCATCAGCTAATACAATGCCTTGCATGTGATATATACTTAACATTTGTTGAACCGAATATTTCTCTTGCCTTTTGAAATAAAAAGAAATTATCGTAGAATAAAAATGCCTTTAGAACAAGTATCCATAGCTTGTTTTGTGTCATTGAGCCCTCTGCAGTATAGTCAAGTCTGTGGACTCCTTTCTCAGAATCATATTTATAAATGAATACTATAAAATAAAGATTTTTTAAAATTGAATTGAAAATATGGATACAATGGGTTTTTTTTCACATTCAAATTCAAGGACCTCCTGAAATTTATTCACAGAGCCTTTGGAGGTTTGTGAACCCTACGTTAAGAATTCCTGCTTTAAAAGGAAGGCATGCAGCCCATTCCCCTATATCTAGGCAGAGCCACAAGCTAATTAGCTTGGAGAAAGAAGATTCAATCCTATTTTTAATATTTAGAAGATACTTGATATGGTTTTGTAAATGATGGCTATCCTCCAGAAGCACTCTCCTGTATCTTAATCGACAAATAGTTATTCATTTGAAGTTATTTGTATTTCATATAGGCCGATTTATTAGTCTTCATTCAAGGCACTCCCTAGATTACTCAAGTTTGTAACCAATGAATGAGATTATCCCAAATAAATGAAGTGTACTCCAAAGAAAGAGTATATTTTATACAATTCAATGGGTAATAAGTTGGCAGTTAGATGAAAACATAGAATTTATCTGGTTTCAATTCACTCATTTTACTGATAGGGAAAATGAGGCCTAAAAAGGTTATGGTGATTTGTCCATGGTTACACAGGCAGTAAGTAGCAAAGCCAGGGTTTGAACCCAGTTATTAAATGTATAAAATATTTGAACTAAAATAAATCTTAGAATTATCTGTTCTAACCCTCTCACATTACAGAGGAAGATGCTTAAGCCCCAGAAGTGAAGATTGCACACCTACAGTTACCAAACTAGTTCATGGTGGAGCCTAGACAAACACTGGGTTCTCTTAAGACCTAGTTCAAAGTTTTTCTTTTGCTACACATGCCTGTTTCTGGAATACAGAAACTGCTAAAACTTCTTACCAGCAAACCATAGCCCATATTTGATCATTTCCTCTGGACAAATAATTCTCATGCTACAAAGGGTTGTGAAAAGTGATATGGAACATCATTCCTATTATTGAATTTAGAACACAAAGATGATTGATTTATAAGTTAGTAGTGGGGTATTATAAAGATACCTTAAAAGGAAATGAGTTGATCTGTTTTTGAGGTATTTCCAATATTAAGAAACAGGGAGCCCTTTTTTATCAAGTACAACATGAATGTGGCAATCTAGTAGAGCCAGGAATATGGACAATAAAATAATAAAAACATCTCACCCACTTTATAAAGTTGGCATTTAAGGCCCTGGGTATAAAGGAGAGCATTATTCCATATTAATTTATATTGGGCATCTGTTAATGTCATGCTCAACTTTGTCTCTTTCTGTGTGAAGAAGAGGACAAACAGGTTTAGATTTTGTTCTCCTCCGTCACTAATTCTCTGTCCCCAATTATTTCATAATACCACAGTATTTCGTCATATGGTCTCTGTAGTCTCAAAAAAAATTAAAATTTAAAAAAATCCATATGCACACATTCATTTGTTTCCAAGTATTATTTTTTGTTTGGTTTTCTTTTTAATACCACAAAAAGTAAATTGTCTTATGGTGAGGAAAATTCTTTTAAAGATACCAGTGTAAGAAATAATTATGCTTTAGTACTTAATAACATTTTTCAAAAGGCTGTTTGGAAGAAGAACAATTAAATGTGGAGTTCCCAAGAGGGACCTCTTTACCTCAAATATATTTGAAGATTCATTGCTGTACTGATTGGAAATGATTTCTGATTGGTCACTACACCATTTGAGTCCACCTAGGAAGCCGTCTGCATCCAAGTCATTCACGTCTAGTTCAGAGAGGTCAAGTTCTGGGAGATCTGGGCAAAGAGGCTGGTCTTCACCAACAAGCGCAGCACACTGTGGTGGTGGGAAAGAAAAACATAACTTTCATTACCTAGAGGAATTGATTAAACTACAGAAGCATGTGATAGGAATTAAGCCTGGGTTATTCCAAATGACTCCACAAAAGTTAGTTACCTTAGTCTTTAATGATTAGAAAAATATAATTTTCACTTTCTTTATTGTCTAAGGGCATTCTGCATAACCCATCAGCTGCACCCCAAAGCAAGAGAGAGACCTGGTTTAAGATTCTGAAAAATCTTTTACACTAACATCTACTACAGTCATTTTCTATGGAATCTTTTTGGTTATTCATATATAGCACCACAAAAGCTCTTCTATTGTAGCCTCAAACAAGGGGTTCTCAAAGAGTGATCTGGGAACCCATGGGGTCCCAAAGATACTTTAAGGGGGTCTATTTTCATAACAGAACTTAAGCATTTTAATTTCAAATCTAGTAAATAGCAATAGTTATACCTTTCCTAAGAAAAGCTCTTTTGGGGGAGGAGGGGTCTTCAATAATTTTTAAGACTGTAAAAGGGTCCTAAGACCAAAATATTTTTATTAATATTTGTTTTTGTCATATAAATTGTCATACTTTTATTTTTTTCTTCCCAACTGAACTGAGGTTTCGTTCACAGCAATTTATGCTCTTAGAAAGTTGCCCGGGGCTATTAAAAACTTCATTGGCTTGCCACCTGTGGTCATGAAGCCAGTATGTGTCAGAGGCAGGATTTGAATTCTGATCTTCTCACTCCACACTATGCAACTCTCTCTTTAAAGATAGAGCTGCTGCTTCCCTAAAATGCAAACTGAAAATGGACCCAAATCATTCCAAAACCAAAAAGAACTAGAAAAAAATAAAGGAAATAGAAATTTAATGTCCTCATCTGCACTATTTAAAAACTGGCTATCATGTATTGTTATGCCTATAAATCTTTCCCTGGTAAATAAGCACTGCCTCAACTATGTCACAGAAATACTGTCACTAGTCCAGGAATAATGGTGGTAGCACAGTGGATACAGTACCAGGCTATATCCACCAGCACTCAGGAAGACTTGAGTTCAAATCTGGCCACAGACACTAGGTATGTGGCCCTGGGCAAGTCATTTAACCTGTTTGCCTCGATTTCCTCATCTGTAAAATGAATGAGGGAAGGAAATAACAAACCACTCCGGTATTTTTGTGAAGAAAACCCTAAATAGGGTAAGAAAGAGTCACAACTGAAACGACTGAACAACAATCTGCTATAGAAAAGAGAAATCATTGAAAAATATATCAAGTGCTTTAACTCAGGATTCCTCATATTATAACATAAGAGAGAAGCTACAGATAAGATTCAGACTTCAGGGACCCAGGGATGCTAGTATCTGACCACCTAAGGTACTAGGTCTCTTCCTCCTGGCAGTGACTTCTAATGTCAAAACTAATGCCATACAATCATTCATTTACCAAGAAGCAAAACACCCTTCTTGATATTCAGGCTCTGAATAAAATAAGTTTTATGTACATTTTTTTTTCCCAGAGCACCTCTGCCATCCCTGGAAGGCTACATTACACGGGTCATATGCAGCAGTTTGATCATGAACAACATGCTGGGAACTCGGTACTTGGTAATAGAGTCAGCAGTTGGTAAGGGGTTGGGGGTGGGCTGTAATTGACTGCCTTTCTTCCATAAGACCACCAGGCCACTGTGATATATCCAAACAGCAGGCTCAAAGGTAGGACAAAAAAAGGACAATTCTCAGAATTCAGTCTGTTCCTTTATTTTTTTTGGCATTTCTTCCATTCTTATCTATAAGTTCTAAATTATTAGATTCATATTATTGCTAAGCTAAAGCATGGTTGAAGCAAGCATTTAGTTCTAGTAAAACATTCACATTTGTTCCTGGAATTTTCATCTCCTCTGCTTTATACCTCCCTGTGGGCAACCCTCTTCAATTCCTGCCTACTACCCCTCTTAACTTCCAAAAAGAAATAAACAATTCTATTGCAGGTAACTTTCTAAGAGCAATCTTACGATCTAGGACTTTTTCAAGGTTGAAAATTTACTCTATTATTTTATTTAAGAGATATTCTTCACCTTACCCTGCCTATAGACACACACACACACACACACACACACACACACACACACAATCTCGGAATCTGGCACAAGTTTCTGTCATGAAGGTCTGTAATCCAGAGACCTGGTACCTTCAGAATCCTCAAGTGTCATTCTCATTGGTGACCAATGCAACTTAAAACCAAAACGAACCAAACTTATCTACACTGAACACATAGATTGGTTAAAAATTCTTTTGGCCCCAGACAACATGATAGCCTAAGGAAAGACAAATCTTTTTGGGGGAAAAGAAAAACACAGAACTGTAGCAGAACCTATAAAGATTAGTAGCTTTTAAAAACACACTAGAGTTAAAGTGAAGTGCGTATGCTTTTGCCAATGTTGACATGATAATAAAATCAATTCTACTGAATGTAGCATTATACTGCTAATCTGAGACACATTAGTAGCAAGTGTTCCCATTATTAATTTATATTTGGCCTTTGAATGATACCAGATTTAACAGCCCAAATCCTGTAACTGTCCTTATTTGACATGCTGATATTTACTGAATCCTTATACATCTGTAACAGGTGTACTTTATTGTAATTACAGAGATGCATTATACTTCCTCTCTACCACCATGACAGCTACTTCACAAATATAGTCTTCATTTCATAGTAAGATTGAAGAGAGTAAAGTAGGAACCAAACACAAAAGGCTTTTCCCCCTTATTTAAAGAGCAGACAATAAATTAGCTTAACAGTATGGATGATAATGAATCAATATAATAGTGCATAATTTTCAATTAATCTTTTGGAGCATTTTTTGATGCCAGAGATGGCATTTTTTTTGAGGCATAAATACTGGACTTGGGCATTTCAATTATGATAATCAGAAAATGATTTCATAACATTTTCAAATGGTCTAGAGGAGTGAGCCCAGGAAAGAATGACAGCTTGGTGGAATGTGTGTCGTGTGAATTGTCTCTATCAATCTTTGTAACCTTATTGTACATCACCTTCATTAAACTGTGAAACACGGGGGACTCAAGAAGCTGCAGTGATATAGGCCTTTATTAACCAATGCGCTGTGCTGTCATTATGTGCAAAAGGGCATAATACGTTTTAAGATGACAGCAAACATTAATGATTCAAAAAATGAAAGCTGCCTACACTAGCTGCTGTTAACGATATTTCAGATTGGTATTGGAGATTTTCAGAGTTAACACAGCTCATCCAGGACTCCTGTATATTGCCCCATGGAGAGCAACAGAAATACCAGTTGGTCAGTTTCAACCAGCGACTCATCCATTTGGCTTTACAATTAATACTGAAATCTAACCTTTTTTTTTCCTCTAAGAGAATGTACTGCTGTAAATTAATCGGTTCTGATGCTTACTTAAAATGACTGCAGGAACTCCAGTGATTAAAATAAATCTTCAATATTTCCATATAATCTGGTTCCTCAATCAGCTCCTAGCAGTATCAGGAATAATACATGATGGAAAAATGAAGCTACAGCAGCTGAGACCCACACTGTAAGCCAGACAACAGCCCACAGGATACTACAGCTACTCAGAGACAATTAGGACTTTGGAGCCACTTACAGCCTTGCCTCATAATAGCTACAGGACATATAAATTATCCATATCTATTCCCCTTTACCAAGAAAACCAAACAAGATAAGAACAATTCTACTCCACAAACAAAATCTACCAAAGCCACAGCTAGCTACCAGCACTGGAAAACATGACAAAAAGAGTTAAGAAACCAGTCCACGCCTTGCTAGATAGGAAAAATTCTTTCACGGATTGTCCTAGCAAAATGATTTTCCTTCTAGATGTGTATCTCTGCACCACATGGACATCTTATTTAACTGAATCACGTGTAACGTTTAATCCTCCCCTTTTTACCCCATGTGCCCCCAGTCGCCCATAGGAAGTACTTGGAGCTCTCCTTTCTAATTCATTGTTGCAGGTTTACTTCCTCCATGTAATTAAGTCTATTTAGGGTTCACCCCTCCAGAATCCACAGAAAGTTTCCCGCTTCACAAGTTGTCAAAACTTTGAGATAACGAATGCAGACGTGAAGAAATCCTCAAATCTCAATCCACGTTCTAGTCATTCCATATTTCAGGGCACTGTTTCCTCCCCCCAGCCCTCCCCCGTCTCCCAAACCCCACGGGTTACACCTAGCAGAAGCCGCTGATATCTAACATTATTTATTTTTACACAAGCGGGAGGCGGCAGCAGCAACAGCAGCAGCAAAACGGCAGGCAGCAGCATTAGCGTTAGCAGCAGCAGCAACGGCAGCGGCGGCGGCAGCGGCAGCATTAGCAGAGGTGGCGGCAGCAGTTCCACACACCATCCCTGCATAAACTCTTTTGCTTCAGTCTGTTGTCTCGGTTGTTCAGTGAGATTTAACCATTTGTTGCACTATCATGATTAACTGAGAACCTTGTGCTTTGAGAGAGGTTTTTTGTTTGTTTGCAAAAATCATTCCACAACATGTATAAATAGGAAGAAAGTAGCATCTCTGTTTCAGATTCTGGGGGAAAACATTCTAAAAAAGCACAGCAGGACACTGTTCAGGTTTTTGTGAGTTGTTCAGCTGGTAAGTGAGGGTGAGAGGGAATCCTGAACAGGGTGAAAAGAAACCTCAATTTTAAAATATTCATTTAAATTTTTATCTTAATCGTATTATAAATAGAAATGGCATTTTTCCAACCAGGCCACTAAATGCCACTGGAAAGACTTCAGACTGATTCATATCAATATCTTAGAGCATAAATATTGCATATGACTGGAAAGAGAGCCAAAGGCACATGAAAATAGTTTCCAACTGCAAAAGATACTGATGACAGCAGCTAAGCTTTGATTTGCTCAAGGCATCTGAGAGTAACCTTAAAATAGCAAACTTATTGGAGTTAAGATAAGATTTAGACTTGCTTCCAAAATCTCCTGCCCGGTTTACTTTCATACTTATTATCCTCATAAAAACCTCCCCTTCTACAGAATACTTGCGTCCAAGTTAAGGCTTTACATAGTCTGCAATGCACAGCTCGGCTCGGCTCAGCTCAGCTCAGCTCACCTCTATGTCACTCCATACAGAGTCCTGGTTGCACATGTCCCACGCCATCCAGCTTCTGAATGACGGCAGTAAAGCTTTTTAAACTACAATCCACAGAGCATACACTCATGCAGGCAACTAGCCCCTTACTGAGAGTGAACTGAAGGCACCTGTCTTACTACTGTTGCCAGTCACATGACAAAGCTATTAAAAAGTAGGCTGGGCTGTCACTCACCCAGCCTTCCTCCTCTTGTGCAGCCTGCTGCTAAAACTCGTGACGTCACTCAAAGGCAGACCTCTGTCTCAGTGAAGTAAAGGTTTAAAAAAAAAAACCACTCGGACTTTTTGAGGCTTCCTAGCACCACGCTGTGATTAAAACCAGCTTTTAATGCCACACCTCCTTAAAAGGAGTCCTTGCTATACAATAATGAAAATCCCCTACAATCTTTTTAACATTTATTTTGCTTTTCCAAAGCAAGAAAGTGACAAAGCCCTGTTTTATTGCAAATGAAGAAGTAACTGGCTGTAGTTGAATTGTGTCTTCTCTAGACTTTTATTCTGATATTTCTAGGTGGTCTAAGCACTGGGTTAAGTTTTGGCTTTTAATTTTCATTGCTGTTATATTACTGCATAAAAAGTATGGTGATGCAATTTTATTAACTGCGTTTAACTTTCTTGCTTGTCTGAATCACAGCACCGGTCATTTCTGATTTTTTTTTTTGGGGGGGGGGTGGCAATCAACAAGATTATCTGTGTATATTAAGAAATACACAAAAATCTCTAGTGGAAAAAAAATGCTTGTCTCCTGGGCACCAATGAAATGCCAGCTTCAAAGCAGTCCTGCTGTTCAGTCTGCTCCATATAAGGAGATCAGGCACACGACCCAACACAAACCAACAGCATCTCCCCTTTCAGGTCCCTCCTAATTATTTCCACTTCTTTCCTAATCTCCTTGAAAACAAAATTAATAAATGCAATTGCTGCTGTTCTTCCCAGAATTGTTCAGATACTTTCTGTATCTTCATAATAAGTAGTTTTTTCCTCCAAAATTGCCCATGGGTGCATTTTTTAATAAATACTTTATTCCAAAACTCCACCCCAGACCTCTACCTGGGTAGTACCAGTTTGAATTTGAAAATGGGAATGTCCATTCGGTAAGGTGAAAGCACCAACACATCATTAACAGAAATATTTTTTTTCTTCAGTTTTCTACAGCTCTTGTCCCTGAGACAATGAGGGCTGTTGCAGGTGCACCTGTTTTCTGATGACACTACATACTGAATACATAACAAACTCAAGGTACCAAGCATCACTGAAAAATATTTCCCATAACAGAAAAATGCTCTACTTTAACCCCTTCCAACTATTTTTCTGTGTGTTTTCCATCTCTCTCACCAAAATAAAGAAAAATTGAGAAATGGATATGTTACTTATATCAAAACACTACACTTTTGAGTTTATGCAACTACTTTACTTGACACAATGTAATTGAAAGTTTGCCAAATTAAAAATAAGTTAATAGTCTATATTTTAGATTCTGTGCTGTAACTGTGGTTGCCTTTGCTAAATCTGGTATTAACTGCCTCCTTTCCAAGAAACAATTATCTGTAGTGATTGACTAATATGTACTGTAAACTTTAAAATTGATGAATATAATAAATAACACACCGAGAAGGAAAGAAAAATAAACAGTTCTTAGAATAGTTTGTTTTTTCTACTAAATATTTTTTTTTACTTTTATAATATCTGCAATAAGCAACAAGTAAATCCTTGGACCATTTTAATAGTTTATCATTATTGGGCTCAAAAATGACTCCATTTTTTCAGTTACTTAAAAAAAAACCATAAACCAAGTACATTTCATTGGTACATGTTTTCATGCACAGATGTGGAAATGCAATATTATTTTTATTTTATTTAAATAAAAATTATCAGAGCACTTATTTGTGAAAAGCATTTTAACAAGCAATTAATGGTATTATGTTGACTTTACCCCCCACCCAAAAAAGCTCTAATTTTCTTCAGACAATTATATTCAGACAATAATAAAAAGGCAGTAAATTATTTAGATTCGGAGCAAAGATCACTAATTGTACCTTCAACTCAATCAACTATGAAATAACGTTAGTCATCTGACCTATAGAAATAAAGTAAATGTTTATTAATTATTATCAGTTGATCCTTGGCAGCACAATCACCTCCAATATTTTATTTCATATTTCTCATCAGCACAGAATCTATCATATCACTTAGAATGATCCATTCACATCTTTTATAGGAAGGCATTTAGTTTTGAACATTCCATATTAATGTTTCAGATATTATGATCACAATGTAGAGCTTTTGTTTTGGGATGGAGAGGGTAAGGGTGCTGCCAACTGAATTCTGGTACTGTTTTTTCAAGTTAAGAAACTAAAACTATATTCAATAATACTGACAATAAACCAAAAAGTAGTTTCATAGGAGTTTGGAGAGCTGGAGAAATATAGACTTCTTAAATCACACCATCATATCTTTTTCTACTCAAATTTGTTTTATAAATAAAAATTTATTACAAGTAATTTCCTCAAGCTAATTGGATTAGCTTCTATCATTAAAAAAAAATCTCAAAAACTACAACTCCAGTGAAAGAGAATCACATTGATTTTTAGGATTTGGTTAACTCTTCAGATTGAAATTTTCCCCCATACAATCTGTTTATTGTATTCTCCAAGCAATTTGTTTTCACTTCTTTTCCCTCCTTGATTTTCCCCAAATCCTATTACATTACATTTTTTTTCTGTGCCTTCTGTACGCTGTTAATAGTTTCATTTCCACTACCTCAGGATTTCTCTCTAGTACCTTTCTACATTTCTTCATTAAATTTCTCAAGTGTTCATAATTCTATTCAATAAAGGATTATTAAGAATCTGATTTGTGCCTAGGACTGTGCTAGGTGATCAGGGGTGAAAAGGAAGTCAGAAAAGCATGTGACAAAATACCTGCTCTCAAAGGTGCTTTTGGTATTTGAGAAAAGACACATAAAGTAATTAGATATGAAATATTACTCAATAGTACTCAAATCAATATCCAATTTGCTTTTCTGTTACTTAAAACACACCCTTTTATTTTAGTACAAGGTCCTTATACTGACAACTATTCACTCCCAACTTAATCTGGCTTTATCTTAATAATGAAAGTAGATATTTATTGACATCTAATCTTAGCCATATAGAACATGGACCTAGATACAGATCTTAATTTCATTTCCCTGTCATCTAACTTCATTCCTCATATCTACAAATGTTGTGGGGCTCGGTCTCATTGTTGCCAAAATCCTTAACAGAAACAATAAAATATAACTGTGAACTATACATTATGATAATACTGGACCTAGTTCTGAAAATAGGATCTCTGAGAAAACTGATTGTTCATGCTGGTAATACACTTAGTATCCAAACTAGTCAGTCCATTAGAAAACATCACATTATTAGCATCTCTAGCAAACAAATTTGATCAAATAGAGTGATTTTTGAGATTCTTCCCCCCCCCTCCCAAATGTGTACTTTCTGTGCCTTTCACATTTTAAGGAATATTAAGCCTAGAGGTACAAGAAAGCTGATTGTTAAATGTTCAGTAATAGCATTTATATCCTAGTAATTCGTAAATGCTACAAATCAGGACTTGATTTATTATTGAGTTGGTTGTATAAACTTAAGAAACTGATGGACAAAATATTGACATTGAAGATTAAACTTAAAAGTGTGTTGTACTTACAAGGTGGTGGGGGTGGGGAGCAATTCTTAAAGATTTACCAGCATACCCTTACACATGCCTGACAAGTAGTCATCTACAGTGTGCACAAATATCTCCAGAAGGGGAGAATCTACTACTTCTTATAGCCATAGTTATCTCAGGAAGATCATAATAGCAGAGATTAAATTTGGAAGGTACCTTGGAGGGCATATAATCCAACTCATTCATATTTTTTTGGTCTTTATTAATTTGTTTGTTTACTTTTAGTTTACAAGATTCAGTTCCACAATTCCTTGAGTTTCAAATTTTCTTCCCCTCTCTCCCCTCCCCCCCCATGGCAGCATACAGTCAAGTATAGGATCTGCAAATACTTTCACATTAGACACTAGTCAGGTTATAAAGAAGGATTGTATAGGATGGGATGAACAATGGGAAAGAGGAAACAAAACCAAACAAGAAAAAGAGAGCAGGTAGTTTGCTTTAATCTGCATTCAAACTCTGTTCTTTCTAGTTCTTTCTCAGAATGTAGACATCTCTCTCCATCATGAGTCTTTTGGAGTTGACTTAAAACCCTGCATTGCTGAGAAGAGTCCAGTCTATCAAAGTTGCCAACCCACTCATATTATAGATGAGGAAACCCAGGCCTGGAGTGACTTGCCCAATCAGTTTGTCTCCTCAAAGAACCAATGTGGTTTCCATTGTACCAGCCTATTTCTCTTTGTAATAGTTCTGATTATTTGGAGATTTCAATTTACATCAAGAATCAATTTGCCTCTGCAACTTTTGCTCATTGGATTGCTTCCATCTGGGAACAAACTAAATATGTTTATTTTCTTTTTCTCAAGACTCTGGACTAACTGAACATAATTATCATGTCCTTAGAATCAAATGTATTCCATTCTAAACAAAATTTAGAACACAGAACTGAACTTTTTACCTGAAACGTGGTCTTACTAGGACACACTACAGCAGCAATGTCAAACTAAATCATTTTGGACACCAGGCCTTCCCTAATATGCCCCAAATTGCTTTTTTTTGGCCCTGATATCAAATTGTTGACTAATTTAACTTTAAGTCTATTAAACCTCAAGATTTTTTTAAATAGGAATAACTGACTAGCCACATGATGCTAAAAGCAAACCTATATGTAGCTTACTTCCTGAAAAAATGCAATTCATTTTAAAATCATTATTGTATATATATGAGAGAATTCACTAGAAGAAGCAATTCTTAATATAGAATGCAATTTTTACATTGGCTTCTGTTGTACTATATGAAAATGAGTAAAATTTAATGGAGAGAAATTTTGAAGTATTCAAATTGGTTAAAAAGAATAAGTACTATCATAAGTTGAAAGAGTGGCAGCCTTTCCAAAAATAACTGAAAAGTCATCCCTGTAAAATAACTATTTTATGATACCTGACCAAAGGTAATGAACTAATCTATTTTCCTGGGAATTCTGCCTTTCAGGAGCTGTTCAGATATAAAGGAAACTGGAACTGGCATAACAAATATTATACATACATGTATATATGTATACATATATGTATATTTATAATATATTATATTATATATGTGTATGTCATGATTAGTATCATAATTGATGGAACTCTGCTATTTCAGTACTTGGGAATACACTAGTTCTGCTCTAAGAATTTTTTCAAAGCAGAGACATCTTAGTAAATAGTGTCAGGGTACAGGGCACAAAGTCCATGAACCTTTAAATACTCTAAAATCAAATCTTGTTTTACACAAAACTGCAGTGGTAAAGTCAATGTGAATGAAATGTCTTTGAGGAATGGAACAGAGGAGTCAGTGGACAGCTTTAGTACCTTCCAGCAATTAAAAAAATAGACTAGAGATGACAGACATCCTTACCAACACATTTCTCATCTTCAAATAAAATCTTCCTCTGACACAGCTCTATGAAACTGAGTCAGCTTTTTTTTTTCCTTTTCCTTTGGAACTCAAGATCTGCACTTTCTTTCATATTAAAACAAAGAATAATATAGACATTTTTGACTTACAATCACTTGGTCTAATACTAACAATATAAGGCAAGTATTGTGCTTATCACACATATAAATATAATATAAAAAGAGGAGTTAAAAATCTGGATTTTTACCTAACATCTGCTAAAAAGGCATGGAGGGGCCCTGGTACTGTGGTTTGGGAGTAAAGAATCCTGGATGATTAGGCCTAGCTCTGTCACTTAATTTCTGAAGTCACAAGCACTGGGTAGTTCAGTTTCCTCATCTTTAAAAGGATTTGTAATAGATGATTTCCAAAGCCCTTAGAACTCTAATTTTCTATGAACCTACACTTTAAAAGTTACTTCCCTTTAAATTCAATTTTAGAACCAATCTATAGTTTAAAAAAGAGTATGATTTAATGATACCGTACTTATTAAAATAACATATGTAAAAATTTCTGGCATGAAATGTGAGCTATCCAAAAAAGTTTAAAGAATTTAGTAAAGAATCTTTTTTTTTTCAATTTTTTCTTTGAGATATGTAAAAAGTATTCATAATCAATTTTTCAACTGGAGAAACTAAGGAACCGTTATTAACTGAGGAAATGAGACCTATTCGAAGGTAGTGAGTCAGTCAAACAGTACCTCAAGTCTCTAATTGCTTAGCCTGGGTCCAATCTTATAACTTCTTCTTTGTTTGAAAGGGGAAAATGTGTTTTCCACACTATTCCCCAAATAACAAAACATGGCTGAAAATTCTCCCAAAGAGCTAAATTTATTTAACTAGACCGAGTCTTTGTATGTTTCTTAGCTTTTCCCAGTACATTAGTATTTGCATTTTACTCTCAACAGGACCAAAATGTAATCCCAAAGTAGAAAAATAATCTACACAAATTCACTGTTGCCTTGATAAATAAAATAGAAGTAAATGGAAGCAAACCAATTCTTATTCAGATTTAGGTCAGATTTACTTTGGGGGCCTAAGTGAACCTTAGGATTTGGTCACAAAGTGACCCTTAATAGCACCATGAGTTAAGTCCAGCAATGCAAAATACAGAAGTATCATGAAGAAAAATATGCTGATGTATCTCATTTGATTTTAGTCCAATTTCTACTCCTTTTTATATTCTTGGATATTGAAAAGTACAAGTAGTCTGCAATTTAAAAGCCAGGCTTTCGAAGGACCTATATATAAACAGTTCCCATAAAAGAGGTGTCATCCCCCTCCCATCACTGCAGACATGAGTACTTGCAAAAAAAAAAAAAGTGGAAGGGAAGAAATTGTGAAAAAAGAAACATTTTGGAAGAGCTGATCCTAAGGCAGACTCCCAGGCAGAGCTATATCCTCCCTGCCCCAAACTGTCTTCCTTTGTATCATATGAACTTTTTGACAGTTTATGCCTGGAATTTTAGTAAATAAAGATTACTCTGGGTCAACCACCAAACTACACTTTAAAAGCACAAATAATACTTGGAGATTCATAGGAATACTTTACATGCTAGTGAGAAATATCAGATTTGCTTTCTTCTTAAGAGGCCTTCACTAAAAGAAAGAGAATGTTTATTGGACTGAAAGTAAGAGAAGTAGATGATAGAAAGGAGCAGTTTGGAAGAAAGGCAATACTGGACAGGGTACCATACTGGCTACTTAAGGCAGCATGAGCACACAAGCAATAGACACCAGAAGGTAAGACAAAGGGATAGATAATGGAGGTAAAAGGATGATAAGGGAAAATGAGGGCTTTTTTTTTTTAAAGCAATCAGCATTAAGTAACTTGCTCAAGGCGAGTTATTTCTGGGTTGGGTAATAAGTGTCTGAACCCGGATTCGATCCCCAGGTCATCCTGACACTGGAGCCAGTGCTCTTACTCGCTGTGCTACCTGGCCACCCCCTGAGGGCCTATTTCTAAGTTTTGCCTGGGGACAGTCCTATACCCAGAGAGAAGACCCTTTTCTTCATCCTTATACTACCCAGTTCTCTGCTTCCTGGAACAGATAACTTTAAGTAGTATTCTGGAAACCTCACTACCATATAAAACATATGGTTTGGTATGAGAAAATATGTTTCAAGATCTAATCAATTCATTTAGAAAGCATACTTTTTGCACACAGATGCCTGTATACACTTTCACATGGTAAGACCATTCTGATACTGGTATCAAATAACCACCTGACACCTAGCCAGTTTTCCAGTGTAGGCTGTCTACTATTCTCATCCTGAAATTTTGGTTATCTTCACAGCAATTGAGTTTCTTTTGTTTGCTGTACAGATGAAGTGTTTTCAAAAATTATTGGGCAACAAACAAGTCTGCGGCTCTCAATCCCCAATGAACTTCTTTAGATGGTATAGTTAAAAGAGGGCAGCTAGGATGCACAAAGGATAAAGTGTTGGGTGTGAAGTCAGGAAGACTCATCTTCCTGAGGTCAAATCTGACCTCAAACACCTACAAGATGTGTGACCCTAGGTGAGTCACTTGACTCTGCCTCACTTGCTCTTCCATAAAATGAACCAAGAAAGGGCTTGCTCAGGTATCTTTGCCAAGAAAACCCCAAATGGGCTCATGAAGAATCAGACACAACTGAACAACAAAAATAATGAAAAGAACACTGAACAACTGTGAGATAGGCAGCCTAGAGTCTGCTAGATTCTAGTCCCTACTCATTAGCCATTTGACTCTTGGAAAATGTTTCCTTGGTTAAAAAAAATCTTTGAGAATAAGGACTATTTCCTGTTCATCCAGCACTCAGCTACCCTGAAATAATCATTGCACATAGGAGGTACTCAATACATACTTGTTGAATTGAAAAATTGCTCAAGCTCTCTAGATTTTGGATTCCTCATCTGTCAAATCAAAGTTTGGACTAGAATCCCTCAACGATTCTTTCCAGCTTTAAAAGTCAATGATTCATCTGTCTCAAGTGAGGTCAATTTCTTTTCTTTAAATAAGTTTTTATTGATGTATTTTGTTTTTTCAACCTCACCATAGTTTTCCCCAGTATCCCTACCTTAGTCCTTGTGGAGAGCTCTCCCATCTAACAAATAGTGTTTTTTAAAGACAAAGGGAAAAAAAAAAAGGAAAAAAAAACCCGCAAAACAGATCAATACATCAAAAAAGTAAGAAAATATGTCTAATATACAACAATTATAAATGGGATCTCTCTTCTCATATCTCTTATTTCAAGCCATGCTTGTTCTTTACAAGTTTAGTAATATACATTTTTAATTGGGGGGGGGGGCTGTTCTTTCCCTTTAAATTGTTCAAATTGTTGTATATGATGTTTTGTCCATTCTGTTTACTCTGTATCAGTTCATGTAGGTCTTTCCAACCTCTCTGTAGTCATCACATTTGTTATTTCTTACAGCACAGTACTTACTATTTGATAATATTCATGTGTCACAATTTGTTTAGCCATTCCCCAAGCAATTGATACTAGATTTTGAGAGTTAAATGAGATAATCTATTTAAAAATCGGGTAAGTACTATCTAAATATCAGCTATTCTTATTAAAAACAAACTATTGGATGAAAAATTTCCTTGTAACAGTCTCTGTCCACGTAGTATGTATTGTAAAAATAGTTATTTCTGGTGTAATTATCTGAATGTATGATATGATTAAAATCTGGTATAATTATCTGAATGTATGATATGATTAAAATCTGATTAACTTAACAAAACATCTATTCTTATTTAGGAATTATTTTTTCCCTTTGTCTTATTTAGGAAGGAGAAAAGATGACAATAGGGAGGGTCTTGAATTCAAGTTTCTGAATAGAGGCAGGGTGAAAAATTAAGATGAATGCAAACAAAATCCTGTTTAGGCACTATAGCAAGATGGCTACTTTAAAATGGAAATCATAAACAATAGTCAGCAGGCATCTATTAATTGCCTGCCATGAGCCAGGTACTAAAAATAACATAACAATAGAATAATTTCTGTCAAGTTTACTTAAGACATCCTATCCCTCACCCCCTTTTTTTTCAGGGAACAAGAGAAAAGGGTTATCTGTATGTAAACTAAGAAATGATGGGCAGAAATGATACTAAGCCAAGAACATTTTATTATATTATTATGAGTAGTAAGTGTTTTAAGTTAAGACTATCCCAAGGAGATTGCTGTCAATGAGATTTTGGGGCAAGTCATTATGGGGGCCCATCCAGACCTCTTTCATTTTGTTATATACTCCTGTTTATCAAGATATAGTTATATATGGACTTTGGCTATGTCAAATATGGTATTCTTTATTGGCTTCAATGGGAAGCTGAATCAGAGCTGGTACATGCACAGTTTGCCACCAAGAAAAAAAAAAACTTTGAAGTTGAAAGCACTAGTAGCAATATACTGCATGAGCTAAGAGGAAACCCGTGTCTACCCTTAGGAGGCACTACCAGGTAAAACCAAATAAAAGCTGCTTTGTTAAGTATTTAAAGCTTTTTATGACCTGACCTCTTCCTACCTTTCTAGTCTTCTTACATTCTAGGATCCCACCTGATTGACTTACCTGCACTTCCTTGAACATGACAGTCCTGGCTATTCCCAAAACCTGGCATAGTCTTCCTTCTCCCCTCTCCTTCAGAGCTGGGTTTTTTCAAGAATACATTTCTGCAGGAGGGCTTTCCTAGAGACCCTAACCACTTTACAATCTTTCCCATCATATTACCCAAATTTGCTCTGGATATATTTGTTATGTACCTAACTGTTTGCATGTTGCCTCCATATTCACAAGTATGTTCCTTGAGGACAGGAGCTGGTTTTTCCTTTCTTTGCATTTCCAGGTCTTAGCAGAGTATCAGGCACTTGGAAAGTGGTAAATGAAGGTTTTATCTGACTTCACAGGTGTGATGGACACCAGACACTGAGAGTAAGAAATCCGTAGCTACAAATTTTATTTGAAATGGAGGGGGTATAAATAGTCAGGGGTTTTCAATCCTTTACTCATGAGAAAAATGAATGTGTAAGAAAAGATTTCCCAAACCTAAAATAACCAGAAAGGGGAAGGTGAAGAGAACAAAGTTTTAAACAAAGGATCTATAATAATCTTGAAGTAATGAGGCTTCAACTTTCCTCAACTTGTCTTATTCTAACTAGATTTTAAAAATTCCATCTTTTAAAAATGAAATCTGTTGACCATTGGAGACAACTTTTTTATAATCTGCTTTAGTAGATCCATGCCAATGAAAAAGTGCCTAAAATAGAAAGAAGCTAACCTTTTACACATTGACACAAGGCTGCATCAAGGGAACGTAAGCTTTCAGAGCCTTCCTGTGGGTATTTTCAGCTTGTGTGCTCTTTGTCTCCTCTATTACATTAGCCAGCATTGAATACTGTGTAAAAACCCAGGACAGGAGCTGTGGGTTGTGGAAGGCACGCTCAGCTGATAGGAAGTACAAGCAGCTATACTCTTTAAAGCTGTATATCCTCTTACTCTTTTGCAAGAAATAAAGCCTAGAGAAAATGATGGCAAATGATTTCTCAAAGACTCTCATTTAAATGATTAATAGGCTTAGTTAATCTATTTATTCTACTTATAGGAGAAAGGTTTTGGTGAGTGGTGTTTTATGTTTCAAGGAAAAAAAATAACAGAGGAGATAGAAATATGTCCTGTGAGATGGGTGAAGGAAAAGGAAGAAAGGGGGGAATTATCTCATTTAAAAGAGGCTTACAAGGAAGAGTTTTTACAGTGGAGGGGGAAATGATAAAAAAAACAAGCAACACTAGAACCTCACATCTAAATAGCTTTAAAGAGGGAAAATATATGTGCATATTTAATTGGAAATAGAAATCAACCTTACCCAACCAGAATGTAGGAAGGAAAAGGACAAGATGGGTGTGTGAGGAGTAGAGAGGAAGGGCAGATGAAAGATATCAGGGATCAGAGGCAAAACAAACTTTAGAGGAGGGACAGGGGTAAAAATAGAGAAGGATAAACAGAAGTAAACAGGATGGGGGAAATGTAAAGTTAATAATCATAACTGTGAATGTGAATGGGATGAATTCACCCATAAAAAGGAAGGAGATAGCAGAATGGAATAGAAACCAGAACCCAACATTATGTTGTTTACAAGAAATATATTTGGAAAAGAGAGACACACATTGAGATAAAATAAGGGGCTGGAGCATAATTAATAATGTAAAAGCTGAAATAAACAAGACAGGGGTAGCGATCATGACCTCAAACAAAGAAAAAAATAGACTGAATTAAAAAGAAAAAGCAGGGAAACTACATCTTGCTAAAAGGAACCATGAACAGTGAAGTAATAGCAATTCTAAGTGTTTATACCAAATGTTATAGCATCCAAATTCTTTTTTTTTTTTTTGCTTTTTGGAGAGGGGAATGCAATTGGGGTTAAGTGACTTGCCTAAGGTCACATGGCTAGTAAGTGTTAAGTGTCTGAGGCCAGATTTGAACTCAGGTCCCCTCCTGACTCCAGGGCTGGTGCTCTATTCATTGTGCCATCTAGCCACACCATAGCATCCAAATTCTTAAAAGAAAAGTTAAATGAATTGCAAGAAGAAATATACTTTGAAACTATACTCTTGGGGGACCTCAACTTTCCCCCCTCAGAACTAGATAAATCTAACCATAAAATAAATAAGAAGTCAAGGATATGAATAAAATCTTATAAAAGTAAGAAATGACAGAACTCTGGAGGAAACTGAATCAGAGCAGAAAAGAGTATCCTTTTTTCTGAAGTTATATGGCACCTTCACAAAACTGACCATGTATTAGGTCATAAAAACCTCACAACCAAATGCAAAAAAAGCAGAAACACTAAATTCACTCTTTTCAGACCATAACACAATAAAAATTACATGCAATAAAGGGTCATGGGAGCATAGATTAAAGTTAATTGGAAACTAAACAATCTAATCCTTAAGAATGAATGGGTCAAAGAACAAATCATAGAAATAATCAATAATTTCATGAAAGAGACTGACAATGAGACAACATTGCAAAATGTATGGGATGCAGCCAAAGCAGTACTTAGGGGAAAATTTCTATCTCTGAGTGCATATATCAAATAAAAGAGAGAAAGAGCAGATCAATAAATTGACCACACAACTAAAGAAAGAACTAGAAAAAGAATGAATTTTAAATCCCCAATTAAATATTAAAATAGAAATCCTGAAAATCAAAGGAGAGAATAATAAAATTGAAAGTGAAAAAAAAAAACACTGAACTAATAAGTAAGACTAGGAAATGTCGATGAAACTAGGAAAAACTATGAAAAAAAAACAATGAAACAGATAAATTATTGCTTAAATTGTTAAAAAGAAAAACCAACTTAAATGTAACACCAATGAATATGAAATTAAAGCAATTGTTAGGAGGTATTTCATCTAATTATATGCTAGAAAAACTGACAATCTAAGTCAAATTGATCAATATTTACAAAAATATAAACTGCCCAGATTAACTTAAGAAGAAATAGCATAATTAAATTACCCTATCGTAGAAAAAGAACTTGAGCAAGTGATAGATGAGCTACCTAAGAAAAAATCCCTAGGACCAGATGAATTTACAATTGAATTCTACCAAACATTTAAGGAATAATTAATCCTAATATTATATAAACTATTTGGAAAAAAATAGGTAAAGAAAGTGTCCTACCAAATTCCTTTTATGACATAAATATGATTTTGATACCTAAACCAGGCAGAGCAAAAGCAGAGAAAGAAAACTATGCCCCAATTTCCTTAATGAATATCAGCATAAAAATAGATAAATAAATATGAGCAAGGATTCTAGAGCAATGTATCAGAAAGGTCATATACTATGACCAAGTAGAATTTATACCAGTAATGCAATGCTGGTTCAATAGTATGCAAATTATCAGTATAATTGACAACATCAATAATAAAAACAACAAAAATATTTTGATTATATAAATAGATGTGGAAATAACATTTGTAAAAATGCAACACTCATTACTCTTAAAAACACTAGAATAGTGGCAGCTGGGAGGCTCAGCAAATAGAGCACCAGCTCTGGAGTCAGGAGGACACCTGAGTTCAAATCTGGCCTCAGACACTTAACATTTACTAGCCATGTGACCTTGGGCAAGCCACTTAACCCCAATTGCCCTGCATTCCCCCCTCCAAAAAGCAAAACAAAAAATGCCCACTGGAATTCAAAAGAATCAATGGAAACTTTCTTAAAATAAGTAGTTATCTATCTAAAACCAGGAGCAAGCATTATATGTAACATGGATAGATTTGAAGACTTCCCAATAAAATAAGGACTGAAAAATATTATATTAGAAATGTTTGATCTAGAAATAAAAGAAGAAAAAGAAATTCAAGGAAGAAAAATAGGCAAGGAGAAAACAAACCCATCACTCTTGGCAGATATGATACTCCACTCAGAGCACCCTAGAGACTCATGCAAAAACTAGTTGAAGTGATCAACCACTTCAGAAAAATTGCAGTATAGAAAATAAAGCCACATAAATCATCAGTATTTCTATATACTACCAACAAAACCCAGCTACAAGAGATAGAAAGAGAAATTTCATTTAAAATAATTACAGATGATATAAAATACTTGGGAGTTTACCTTCTGAGACAAACCCAGGGAGTACAAGAACACAATTATAAAGCACTTTTCACAGAAATTAAAAAAAAAAAGATCAAACAATTGGAGAAATATTAATTGCTCATGGGTAGGCTGAGCCAGTAATATGGAGATGACAATTTTGCTAAAGTTAATTTACTTATTTAGTGCCATACCAGTCAAGCTACCAAAGAATTATTTTATAGAGCTAGAAAAAATACAAATTAATTTCATCCAGGAGAACAAACGATTAAGAATATCATGGGAACCAATGGGAAAAAAATGTTAAGTAAGGCAGTCTAGCAGTTTCAGATTTCAAACCAAATTACAAAGTGGTAATCATCAAAATGATTTGATTACTTGTTAGGAAATATAATAGTGGATCAGTGGAATATATTAAGCACACAATACGCAGTAGTAAATGACCCAAGTAATCTAGTATTTGATCAACATAAAGATCTAAGCTTTGGGGGTAATAATTCAATATTTGACAAAAATTGCTGGGAAAACCAGAAAGCAATTTGTCAGAAACTAGGTAGAGACCAACATCTCACACTGTATAACAAGATAAGGTTAAAATGGATAAATTATTTAGACATAAAGGGTAATATCATAAGTAAATCAGAGGAGCACAGATCTGTCAGATCTATGGATAAGGGAAGAGTTTATTACAAAACAAGAGATAGAGAGCATCTCAGGAAATAAAATGAATGCTTTTGATTACATGATATTGAAAAGGATTTTCACAAATAAAACAAAGTAACCAAAATTAGAAGGAAAACAGAAAACTGGAGGGGGGAATTTCACAGCAAGTTTCTCTGATAAAGACTTCATTTCTCAAATATATAGGAAGCTGAGTCAAATTTACAAAAATAAAAGTCCTTCCCTAGTTGATAAATGTTCAAAGGATATGAACAGGCAATTTTCAGAAGAAGAAATTAAAGTTATAGTTCACATAAAAAAATGCTCTGAATCGCTACTGATTAGAGAAACTCAAATTAGAACAACTCTAAGATACCACATCACACCTATCGGACTGGTTAGCATAACAGAAAAGGAAAATCACAAATGCTTGAGGAGATGTGGAAAAATTACAACACTAATGCACTGTTGGTGGAGCTGCAAACTAGTCCAACCATTTGCGAGAACAATTTGAACACTGTTGAAAACTCTATAAAACTGTTCATACCTTTGACCCAGCAATACCACCATTAAGTCTGTATCCCAAAGAGATCAAAGAAAAGAAAAAAAGGACTTACTTGTACAAAAATATTTATATCGGCTCTCTTTGGGATAGCAAAGAATTGGAAATCAAGGGGATATTGAACAACTGGGGAATGGCTGAACAAAGTGTGGTATATGATCATGATAGTATTGTGCTATAAGAAATGATGAGCAGGATGATTTAAGAAAAAACATGGAAAGACATATAAATTCATGAAAGGTGAAGCGAGCAGATTGTACACAGTATCAGCAATATCTTAGGGATGAGCAACTATGAAAGATTTAACTACTGTGAGAAAAAACAATCCAAGACAATTCCAAAGAACTTACAATGAAAAATGCTTTCTACCTCTAGGGAGAGAACTCATGGTCTCTGAATGCTTATTGAAACATGCTTTAAAAAAAATCTTTTCTAATTGTTTTATTTTGTTGTGTTTTCTTATACAATATGGCTACTATGGAAATGTATATTGCATGCAATATGGTTAACATGGAAATGTTTTACATGACTTCACATGTATAATCGATATCAAATTCCTTGCCTCTCAGGAAGAAAGCAGGAAAAAGGGAGAGAACTTGCAACTCAAAATTGTAAAAAATAAATTATTATTAAATTTTTTATAGGTTGGGAAATATTTAATGAAACAACTTTCTTTAAAGTATACCAAAGGAAACTAATTGATCCTCATATTCCAGAAATGTGTTTTTATACTTCAGTTTCTTAATGAAGAAAACAATTTCTGAATGTTTAGTAACATGCCTTCTCAGATGGCACATGGGGTTAGACTAAGCATTGATTTAAGTATTGGACACTTTACAGATACAATCTCATTTGATCCTTACAATACCCCCTGGGAACCAGATGCTATTATTGCTGCCATTATACAGTTGAGGAAACTGAGACAGATCAGGGTAAATGACTTGCCTGGGGTCATACAGGTAGGAAGTATCAAAGGTCACATTTGAACTTCGGTCTTCCTGACTCGAGGTCTAGCATTCTCTCTCCTGTATTGCCTAGTTGACTCTATTTTCACGTGTAGTGGAATAAATACTGGAATAAAGAGAATTGGGTTGTATTCCTAGTAATAACAGTAACAAGCTACAGGACCCTAGGAAAGCAATGCCATCACATCTCTAGACCCATAGCACTTAAAGGGTGGACAGAGGCATATGAACAATAAACCAAATTATCTTTAAAAGTCCTTCTAGGCTCTAATAAGCTATGAATCTAAGTTTGCATCATTGGCTCAAAATCCAATATTGAAAAATTGCCTGATGGATATTTAATGTAATGGCTTTGTTTAACAACCTGGGTTCTTTTAAGTACCATTCCATATAACTTTGCTTAAATTTTAAGTGGTATCAGAGCAGATGCCCAGTTTCACTTTGTGCTTTTTTGTTTCATCAGATAAACAGAAATTTAGAAGGATAGCCAATTTCTTTTTTTTTTCTTTTCTTTTTTATTTTAAGGTTTTACATTAAGCTGTCCATACATTTACTTTCTAAGTCAAGAAAGTCATATCACAGGTTGCAGAGATGCTAAGTGGTTGTTTGGCTTCTCTGTGAATCTGCTTTACTTTAAAAAGAGTGAAAATCAGTCTCATAGTGGCCATGACCTCACTATAGCTCTAAGGCAAATAGTGCACAAAACTGGTGTTTTTTCCTATCATACCTCCCCAAATTTATGTGAGCTAAAAATTTCCAAGGCTCACAAAAATGGCAAAGTTACTTTGAGTCAGGGAATGAAAGAGTGATTATAAAGTATCAGGTGATCTTCTAAAAAGATTTTATCTTGTCGACTGATGGAAGAATGGAAAACAAAGGCAAGGTAATAAAAGCTATTCCAAAAAAATGTTATTATCAGTCCTTAAGTCAAAGTTGCTTTGGAATCCATATGCTTAATGCAGCTTTTAGATATATTACACAATCAGCTTTAAATTAAATCTACGATTTTGGGTACTGAAGAAAAAAAACTCAGCTAATATAGGATACAGTCCTTTTATGAAGACATTAAAAATTGTTTTCTCCTAGGCAGTAGGTCATCGGCCCCCATTTAACTGATTTTTGACAGTGAATATATGCAAATGAGATACTTTATGTTTTGGTAAAACATAAAAAAATTCAAAATCTTTATAGTAATTAATTAAAGAAGGGTCACTCGTTTTAATGAATTATAGAATCTCAGTGCTGAAAGAAACCAGAAAGAACTTCTTGAATCTTTTTTTTTTCACAAAATAGGAATTTAACATCTGGAAAGTGGTCATTATGACCTACATTCACTACCCTGAGACACCATCCATACGTACTGAAGAGATCTGAAAATACAATATTAGAAAAGAACATCTGTCAATTACACCAAAATGTCTATAAAAGAGAAGTATGTCATTATACTGAAAAAAAAGGAAGTCCAGGAGTTTCTGATAAGGATCAAACTCTGATCATGTTTGATGATATCCAATACATATATGTATTATTTTAAGGATGTGACTGTTTTCCTTAGAGAAAACTTATATGTTACAAGTGGCAGTCATTCAACTTTAATAAAAAAAAAAATGTACCCACTTCCTTTCCCCAAAGGAGAAAAACCTGTTGCATTATATAAGTTTAGCTTTTAACTTTTAATCCCAAACATTATTTGGTAAATAGAGTTATATTATAGAATATTATTTCTTATTTGGTACCCAAATTAACCTCAAGGCATAACTGGCTAAATTAATTTAATCCATACATTTGAAAGCATTGGTGCCTTCATCTAATTCTTCTCTACTAATAAAATCTAACATGGTAATATATTTATTTCCAGTTCAGTTCATGTTGAGGAGTATAGTACTTTACAGAAAACCAATTAATAGCAATCTTTTATTATAACATTTTTAATAATTCAGAGGAAAATCCCACACTATAGGGTGATAGATTAGATGAACCAAGTAGTCTAAGTCTATCTCATTTGCTATCTTGATGGAACATCAGAAAGCTACACAGAAGCAGCCTGAATATTAACTAAACCCCTACTCAATTGAATGGCTATTCCAAAGTTTAGAATGGGATTTGGGATCCCAATTTTATCCAAAATCTAGTGTTGAGTTTTTATACCTGAAATATGTTATCATATTTTTCACATCTTAATTTTTCATCCTACTTTGGATTTTAACCACACAAT
Organism: Petaurus breviceps papuanus; assembly: GCF_028583685.1. Classification (NCBI taxonomy): domain Eukaryota; kingdom Metazoa; phylum Chordata; class Mammalia; order Diprotodontia; family Petauridae; genus Petaurus; species Petaurus breviceps. The sequence continues at coordinate 18,278,730 of NW_027185698.1, read as the reverse complement.
TTACAAATTAGCAATCAAGTTCAAGATCAGATGAATGCCTTATTTTTATACTATCACAAATATTTGCAACTCACTGTCAGTATGTACACTATCAATATTTATATCAGTCCTTTCTGTTCTTTTTGTAGCAATGACTGAATATTATGAAAACAGCAAAATTCCTAGGGCAAACTCACCCCACTAAATGTGCACACTAATATATGAGTGTATACATTTATATATTAATATATTCACTTATAGAAGTCTCAGCCATAGATACTACAAAGAGAGACTCAATGAGACAGCCTTAATTCTTTTTAATCATTGAGAGTATTTTGGGAAGAATCATCTTTCAAAAACACATCACTATGCTATTGGTAATTTTCTAGTTGGAACTTCTATATACTTATTTTTCACATGTACAGTCTCAAATATTCCCCTGGCTTAAAAATATGTTATCACATATAGCCTTTAATCATACTTTACTGTCATTTTCAAAATAGCACATAGAAGGCTCATACAAGTGGCATATATTGCATAAAAAGTTAACCATTATCAAAAGGGCTTTTATAGATGTCTTTCTTAATACTTATTTCATAACTGTATTCACACATTACCACTGCAAGAAACATGCCATTCATCCAATGTCTATGTAAAAAAAAAAAAAAAACTTTAGCCTAAGTTCATAGAGCTTTAAAAACAGGACTTAAACTTGTTACTTTTTAATTCCAAGGGTGGCAGCGTACCTCATAGTTATTATTAAATGAAATCCACAGCATGGTGCAAATCTGAAATCCAATCTCAATCAGATATGGACGTAAGAGCAAATATGTACAGTATCATGTGCTTTCCAACAGCACTAGGTCTCGAGGGAGCACTGTGACATCAGCAGCCGAGACAGGTGGTTCCCTTCCCAACTCAGGAAGAAAAAAAAAGGGAGCAGCACTGTATAAATATAGCAGTACTGTAATTTTTCCTCGGTAATCTCCCCGTGATGCCCATCCTATGATACCTTCTTGAAAGAATCATTCTTTAGAGGACATCCTAACAGTAAGCCACTAAGCATTTGTAAACCAGGTGCACGTGCCCACCCGTAAGAGAATACCAGTGGTCATGGGAAAGGACTCTGTTTTGCTGCCCCAGTCTAGAGTGCCAGCATTTTTAATCTTTGCATGTAGGAGAAACAGAAGCATAAGCATTTCCCCAGAAACAAGTGCTGTGCTTTTGCCTTTCAAATATAATTGTCCTGTCTTAGTTCCCTATTGCTAGTAATGCCCACAAGAATGCCACCATACAATCACATACATACATAACACAGGTCATAGTTAAAAACAGCCAGTTTGGTTCTGTATGCCAAAATAGTATGTGATGGACTGAGACTTGTGGCCAAAGTTATTTGCTTTTGAATGTAAGGTTACTACAATGTTAGCCGTGTAACTTGGGTATAAAATTCCTTAATTCAGCTCCTGTTCCTCTCTCTTCACAGATACTTTTACTCAGTGACAGCGACTGGCCCTTAAAGCATTCTCCTTTTTGTTGGATCTCCTTAGAAACACAAATCTTGTTCCCTGGCAGCGGTTGCTCTGAGTGCTGTACCACATGCCCAAACTAGTTCTCCCTCGCAGCTTTAATTCACAGTAAGTGGCATGAAAGGAGGTCAACACTTCTCAAAAACCACTCTGAGCTATTTGCTGCTCTGCTATCTATTTCTGAAAGACATGTTCCCTCATAGAGGTTTGCTTTATATTTGGAGTTTCTGACTATTAGTATTGACATCCTTATGGTATGGATTACAAAATATCTAACACAGGGGAATAATCATAGTCTCAAACCTCAACCATAATTCACCTGGAGAATTCAGAAAACTCTAGGAACCGTGGAAATCAATAGTTTTCCCCCCGAAGAAACCTGTCTCTGGAAAACTACTCAAAGCATTCATATACTTTATAGCTTTTTTTTCCTCAGGTATACATTGAATACTTAACTTAATAATATCTTCTTACATTTATATTGAACCTCAAATCCCAGGTTTCCTAGTGATCTCCCAGAGTAATAAACAAGTATAAAGTGTGGGAGGCCAAGTAAGGTTTGTACTCACCTTCCTGGCTTCCTCAATTTTCAAAGTAGATGAGTTTTACTACTCCCCTGAAGTTTATAGTTCTTGGAAAATAAGTTAGAAAATAAAATCTAGAGATACCAGCTGTCTTAGCCCCCTGCCTTCAAACAGATATGATATTAATATACCAAATTTACAGGGAATGTAATTGAGGCACAAAGAGATCAAACTAAGGCTTCATTTTCTGACAGTGGCTTTAGGCATTATAAAAGGAGCTACAAGAATAACAAAAAACATTTTAAAACAAAATGCTTTGTCTGGCCACTATCAATAGGACCTATACAGCTAAGAGATTTCCTCCAACTCAGACATGTGGTAATTGCTTCTGTGATGAGTGAGTACTGTATATCACAGTGTATGTCTACAAGCATTGTCTATCCATTTAGAAGGGAAACAAATAACATTAAATCTAGCTAGAAAAATAATTAAATAAAGGCAGAATTCACATTGAAACTTACTCAGAATATATTCCTTACTGCTACCCACAATCTACCACTTCTTCCCCCCACCAACCCACACACATATACATACCCCACACCCCTGTCACAGGATTGTTTTTATAAACCCAAACTGGTATTGATGCTTCTTAGAGACTATTCCAGGAGAGTTTAAGCTGTCAAGTCCCACAAAGCTGGAGAGGCTTTGAATAAAGCCTGGCAAAAGGGTTGCTTTTTTTTAACCACCTGAGGACTAGCCTAGATAAGTTTGGAAAGGTCAGCTTATCACCATAAGGGTGGCCATTGGGTGATAAATTTGATTTTTTGGAGAGTTGGGGGGGTTGTTTTTTTTTGTTTTTACAACAACTTATTAAGACTGTTCTAAGAAATAAAAAGGATTGAGTCTGAACCAGTGGAGGTAGCAATTGTTCTTCAGGTGTGTCTGACTTTTTGTGACCCCATCTGGGGTTTTCTTGGCAAAGATGTTGGTTTGCTATTTCCTTCTCCTACAGCAAGGGTTAAGGGACTTGTCTAGGGTCACACAGCTAGTATATTAGGCTGTATTTGAACTCAGGAAGATGAGTCTTCTTGACTTTAAGCCCAGTACTCTATCCACTGTACTACCTAGCTGCCCCACAGATAGAACATACGCAGATACACTCCAGAATCCTTGGAATATACATTGTAAACTTGGCCTTAAATCTCATTTAAAAGAAAGCACATTTTATTTACCTACTTACTTCTAAATTTAAAAATGTAAGTTGATTTGGAGCTTTTTAGAGAGATATCTAAAAGTGGTCACTTTTTTTTCCCCTGATAACATTGTAAGTGGTATTTTATGGACTTAAATGCCTCTTTAGGATCATCCTTCCATATACACACTCAAAGTCTATCTAATCCAATCTCTAATATGTGTTTTGTTGAAACAAAGTTATTTATAAATGCATCAACTCTGAAAGAAGGTATCCAAGGGGAAGGAAGTATTAGGCTTAGAAATAATAGCAATACTGGAAGTTAGGAGATATGGACTCAGGTCCTGATCCTGCTGTTTAGTAAGAGACCAGTAGGTGGCAGAGTAGATAAAGTGTTGGTGGATAAAGGCCAGGAGCCAAGAAAATCTGAGTTCAAATCCAGCCTCAGACATTAGCTTTGTGACCCTAGGCAAGTGCCTTAATCCTTATTTACCTCAGTTTCCTCCTCTATAAAATAGGGATAATAAAAGCATCTACTTTCCATGTTGCTTCAAAGATTAAAATGTTTATGGTAGCAAAGAAATGGAAACAAATTAGGTATCCATCATTTGGGGATAATTAAATAAACTGTGGTACATGAACACCATGAACTATTTCTGCCATATAAGGAAAAATGAATATGAAATCTACAGAAAAACATGGGAAGACTAAAATGAACTGGTGCAAAGTTGAAGAAAAGATTGTGTACAATTTTAATTTACAATATAAATTAAAAAGAAATGGAAAGAACAAAAAAGGAATTTAATGTATAAATAGAAGGGCCAATCTTGGTCTTCAACAATAGATGAGGGAGAAAGCATTTGTTTTCCCTCTGTGAAGAGGTAGGGCATTAAGTGAGTGACACACTGTGTACACCGTGAGATGTAGGTTATTGTTTTTGGTTTTGATTTTTTAATTGTGTGTTTCCTTTCCATTGCTTATTGCTCTCATGGTAGGGCATAGGGGATGGATTTGGCCACAAAGATGGCATAAGAACAAAGTATTTAATAAAAGTTACAAATAAAAAGATGTAATTCCTCTGTTACTCAGGAAGATTTTTAGCACTTTGTCCATCATAAAATTATTTTGAACTGATTTATCTGGTTATATATTGTAAAGCTCCAGTAGAACAGCCCCTTAAAGGCAAAGACTCTTTCTTTCTTCTTCTTCTTCTTCTTCTCTTTTTGCTTTTTGGAGGGGGGAAAGTAGGGCAATCGGGTTAAGTGACTTGTCCAAGGTCACTTGTCTAGTAAGTATGTCAAGTGTCTGAGACTGGATTTGAACTCAGGTCCTCCTGACTCCAGGGCTGGAGCTCTATTCACTGTGCCATCTAGTCGCCTTCTTCCTTCCTTCCTTCCTTCCTTCCTTCCTTCCTTCCTTCCTTCCTTCCTTCCTTCCTTTCTCTTTCTTTCTTTTTTCTTTCTTTCTTACTTCCTTTCATTCTTTCTTCCTTTCTTTCTTTCTTTCATTCTTTCTTTCTTCCTTCCTTCCTCCCTTTCTTCCTTTTTTTCTTTCATTCTTTTTTTGTTTGCATCTGTATCCTATGGTCATGGAAGATGAGGAAAAGGAACCATCATTTAATAAGTACCTAATATGTAGCAGGCACTTGTGCTAACGATTTTTAAAATATTATCTCATTTGATCCTCACAACAACTCTATGAGGTAGCTGCTATTATAATCTTTATTTTATAGGTAAGGGAACTGAGACAGACAGAGGTTAAGTGACTTGCCCAGGGTTACATAGCTAGTAAGAGTCTGAAGCCAAATCTGAATTCACATCTTACTGATTCCTGACTCAGAACTCTATCCAGGCAGAGTTTAATGCCTTGCACACAGTAGACACTTAATAAATGTTTCACAACCAAAATGGAACTAAGAAAAACCTTAGCAATCATCTAGTTCAACTTCATTTTTAAAGATGCAAAAATAGTCTGAGGAGAAAAAATTTGTCCAAAATCTCACAGATAGATTGACTGATTCCCAGTCCAATTTTCTTTCCAATATATCATACTGACTAAAATTCTCCTCTGATGATTCCATTTTGTAGTTATTTTTGCAATACTGTTAAAAATAATAAGAGCTGATGTGAGATACTTAAAAGTCTACAAATGACATTTACATGCATCAGTTCATTCGATTCTTGCAACCACTCTGTGACATACTGCATTTACCAAAGGGTAGCTCTGTGAGCTGCCCAACCACACATTTAGCAAGGTCAGAAGAGATCTGAACTGCTTCTTGACTAAATCCATCTCAGCACTGTTCCCACTACGCCTGCGTTCACAATGGAGCAGAGGAGATATACTGGAGTCAAAGCTGAAAGTAAAGGTATTCTTATTCTCTATAAAGGTTTTGTTCAGGTTATTAACAGTTGTCATTCCTAACTTAAAAGTCAATAGGACAGAGCCTGCTATGCTGATTCAACAGTTATCCACATCGCAGCTGCATTTCTTCACTCATATTGTACATGCTCAGTCAGTAACTTTAAACGAGGCAAAGAGAAAAAGCATATTTTCTCTCTAGTGTTGGCTTGGTATGAACTCTGTCCAGAACACACCAATGTAATGCCTTATTTCTACCTTGCACAGTGAAGGTAAGAACAGTGATATTGGAAATAAAATTCAGGAAAGGGGAACAGACAGATTTGATGTGTTACTTAGATTCTACTTTATAGGAAAGGACATATGTAGTGAGGAAATCTTGTTTACTTTGAGCCTATAGCAGTTCATGTAATTATTACCATGTTTCTCTCAGTTCTACATATTAGTCATTTATTATGGCACTATAGTGTACCATAACACAGATGTACCACAATTTTTTTTTGCCATTCCTCAATAAATGCACATATCACTAACATATGTCACAGTATGGACTCCACATTGAGAGGAATAGAGATAACTGTAAAGCACCTAGACAAAATCAGTCTTCAAGATATGGGAGAACCCTGGGGGCTGGAGGGGGCAAAGTGCAATAAATCTGTATTTCAGGCAATAGAAGTCAGGGTGACCCATTACATATATACACATACATATGTATGCGTGATACATATATGTGCATGAAGTATGCACATAGAAAGATTAGTACCCAAGATAAAAAGGGTACACTAACTTGAATAAAGAGGAGTTAACTGAATGTATAAAAGTGTGAATATCAGTCAGCCAAAAGTATTTATTATGCTCCTACCATGTGCCAGGCACTATGCTAAGCACTGTGATACAAAAAGAAGCAAAAGACAGTTCTTGCCTTCAAGGAGCTTACATCTAATGGGGGAAACAACATGCAAATGGATACATACAAAGCAAGCCATGTAAAGAAAAATAGAAAATAATTAACAGAGAGAAGGCACAAGAATTAAGAGGGGTTGGGAAAGGCTTCCAGTAAAAGATGCAATTTTAGCTTGGAACTTAAAGGAAGCCAGAAAAGTCAGTAGGCAGAGCTAAGGGGGGAAGCATTCCAGATGGGGGGACATAGCCAGGGAAAATTTCGGGAGTTGAGGAGATATAGTATCTTGTTCATGGGATGACTAGGAGGCCAGTTTCACTGGATCAAAGAGCATGTGTTGGAGAATAAAGTGAAAGAAGACTGGAAAGGTAGGAGATGGCTGTGTTATGGAAGGTTCTGGAAGATAGAGAATTTTGTATATGAACCCAGGGGCAATAGGGAGCTATGGGAGTTTGCAGGAGGAGAGGGGTGTGACATACTTTAGGAAAATCACTTTAATGGCTAAATGGAGGCTGGACTGGAGTAAGGAGAGACCTGAAGCAGGCAGACACATCAGTAGTGTATTATAATAATCCAGGAATGAGGTGATCAGGGTAGTGATGGCACCGATAATAACAAGCCTTTTGAAGGTTACATAAAATGGGCAGAAGAGAAAGAGTACAATAGTTAGCAGGGATAGGAGGATCAATTTTGGGGGGTTGGAACATGGGGGATGAATGTGTCTATAGGCAGTAGGGAATGAAGTAATGAACAGGGAAGGATTAAAAATAAATAAAAAAGTGGGTATATCAGAGAGGGCATTCTGTTGGAAGAGACAGGATGGATGGGATCACTTGGACAAGTAGATGGGGTTAGCCTTGGTAAGGATTAAGACCACTTCATCATATGAGAGAGGGGTGAAGGAAGAAAGAGTGGCAGAAGGCATCTGAGAGACAGGAGATGAAGAAGAAAGGAGAAGAGGGAGCTCCTGGCAAATGGACTCAATTTTTTTTTTCTGTAAAACATAAGACAAAACTCTGAGCTGAGAGAGTGGGGAATAAGGGGAGCCATGACAGGTTTGGCGAGGGATGAAAAGGTTTGAAAGAGTCACTGTGGAGAGGAAGATAGTGACTTGATGAGAGAGGAAGAGTAAAACTGCCTAGCAGCAGTGAGAGCCTAGTTAAGGATGTGGAACAAAAATGTGTAGGGGATACAGTCAGATCGGTTGTGTGATTTTCACTATGTTCATTCAACAGTATGTGTATAGAAGCAAAGGCAGAAAATGGGAGAAGTGATCCAAGGCTGAGGTATAATCAGCATTATGATAAAGATGCTAGGCACAAGGGTAGGGAACCTGGGGCCTTGAAGCCACATATGTGGCCCTCTAGGTTCTCAAATGCAGCCCTTTGACTGAGCTCAAACTTCATAGAACAATCCTTTGGGGATTTGGATTCAGTCAAAGAGCTGCACTTGAGAACCAAAAGGACCATATATGTAGCCTTGAAGCTGCTGTTTCCCCACCCCTGCGCAAGGTATTCAAGAGACAAGGACAGTGTAGAGTTGAATTACTTTATAAAGGAATCAAAATGGCGAGAAAAGGAGAGAGTTGCTAGTGTGGGAGAAATGACTTAGGAGAAAATTGATGGAGTCAAGGGATTGGAGGTCACAGTAGGGACAAAAATAGGGTTTTGTAAGGGAAGAAGAGGAGAAAAACCAATAGATTATGGTTGGATAAGGTGATTTCAGAATTCTTCATAGAGATGGTACTATTTTAGGTGATGGCAAAGTCGAGAGTATGACCATCTTCTTTGTGTGACTAAGATGGGGTGGAGGAGTGGTCCGTGGAAAATGAGTAGGTTAAGAAACTACCATGTTTCCCCGATAATAAGACACTGTCTTATTATTTTTTTGGACAGAAAAACACCAGAGGGCTTATTTTCAGGGGAGGGCTTATTTTAATGAACATTGACAGCAATTTTAATAAACAGGTAAATGTGAACAAAAAATGTACCTTTATTCAATAATGAATTCAATAAAGAACAGGATGACGCGCTCACTGCTGCAGCTCTGATTAGATGCAGCTCAGAGTGCGGCGTGCGTTTCATGGGGCGGGGGGGAACGATGCATACAGGGGGTATCGTAATGTAGCGTGTAGCGCAGGGGATCACCTTCACTACAGTAGCAATCTCAATAGGGCTTATTTTCGGGGGAGGGCTTATTTTAGAGGAATCTTACACAGTAAGGGGAGGGCTTATTTTCGGGATAGGTCTTATTATCGGGGAAACATGGTAGGTGGTAAGGGTATTTGAGGGAGAGTCAATATGTGTATTGAAGCCCCCTAGTATAAAGGTCAGAGTTTAGGAAGAGAGAGAAATTGTGAGCCAAGTGGTGAACTCATCGAAGAAAAGAAGAGGAATTATCTGGGGGTCTATAGACAACAGCAACCAGGTTTTTGAATGAGTGGCAGATATGAATAACATGACTTCCAAAAAAAGAGAAAGTACTGAGTGATGGAGGTTGATGGGGAAACTGAAAGGGGTAATGAGGAGGAAGGAATATTATAACCCCCACTTTGACCAGCACAGTTGAAGAGAATAAGTGAAAGTTCATCTAGGACTAGAAATGATAGCCAGAGAGGCTAGGTCATAAGGGGAAGGCAGGTTTCAGTAATAGCTAGTAGACTGAAGGAGTTGGAAAGGAAAGGATTTAAAGTGAAAGGAAATCTGTTGCCTATGAAACAGGTATTCCAGGGGACAAAGGGGCAAAGCTGGGTGCAGTTAGGATGAAAATTTGAGATGGGAGCACTGAAGTCAACAGGAATGAGGAATCAGTTGGTAGGGGATAGAGAATCAGAATCCCTGGGATGTGAAGGGTATCATCAGGTATGAGAATGTTCATCTTTGAGTGGTGATATCATTATAACATTTTAACATTTCCAAAGGCCTTTATAGGAATTTGCCATTAGATTGTCACAGCAAAATAGTACAAGTGTCATCCCACATAATGAATGCATGATGTTCTTTTCTCATCTTAATTTACCTTGCATTATAATTATTTGTGTGTTATATACTTCAGTATCATCTAAGTTTCTTAAGGGAAGGTGCAGTTTCTTTCATTTTTTTAGTATTTCCAGAGAATTAGCACCAGGCCTTGAATGTGGTAGGTACTTAATAAATATCTGTTGATTTGACTAGGGATTCAGTAACATGAAGAGCAGTAAAGTATAATATTTATAGAATGCTTATTATGGACAAGGAAGGGCCTTTATATGCAGTTGAGGCAAAATTCCAACTCAGATCTTCTAGCTATATGTTCAATATTTTCTGCTATACCACATAATGGCATTTAAGTAAAGGACATTCAATTAGTAGGGTACCCTACAGGCTATGATCAATTAAATTTTAGTTGAGAGGTTATTGTTCAGCTTCTAAGAAAAAGGGAATTGCAAAAAAAAAAGATACTTGAATAAGGTGATTTTTATTTCATGAAGGGGTATAATATGAAATGAAATTGGGTGAAGCTATGCTGAAAAGGGACAGAAATGCCAGGCTGAAGAGTTTATATTTTAACCTACAAGCAGTAAGGAGTTATTGAAGGTTTTGAGGGAAGGCAGTGACATGGTCAAACCAGTGTCTCTGGAAGATTATTTTTGACAGCATGTCTAGAACAGTTTTGAAAGGAGAGATGCTAAAAGGCAAGGAGTCCAAGCCAAAAGCAAAGATGGTGGGTATTTGAATGGAGGGAAATCCTTTTTGAAAGGCTACTATGTCCTCTCCCTTCCCCCAGCCCCCTTAATATTATTCAAAGCCAAAAGAACCTGCTTTATTTTCTCTGGTATTATAACTAAAATCCGACCACCATATTAGAAAGCAAGAGGTTACAACCTGAATCCAGCACAGACAAATAGGTATTTTTTTAGTACCTACTTCTTAGTACATATGCTTGGACTATGCTAGAACAATTTTTAATTTTCATAAATATTCCTAAAACTAAAGAGTATAAAATTGCATATGTGTGTATGTGTGTATATATACATACACACATAAACAAAATAAGCTTTTAGTGAAAATAATTATACATAATTCTAATATTACCCATCAGCTCACAGGAGTATTATGAGGATCAAATGAAATAATGTATGTAAATCACTTTGAAAAACTTAAATTATTATATAAATGTCATTATGATTATGCTCATGAATTATCTATAATATCACCAATAAAAGTGTTTATTACATCAGATTGCATACAATGGCTCAAAATAATTAATTGAGGGGCAGCTAGGTGGCACAGTGAATAGAGCACCGGCCCTGGAGTCAGGAGGACCTGAATTCAAATCCGGCCTCAGACACTTATTACAAAAACTAGCTGTGTGACCTTGGACAAGTCACTTAACCCCAATTGCCTTCCAAAAAGCAAGAATAAAAAAAATAATTAGTTGAAATTACTCAACAAATAAACTCCAGTCCACATATATTCCTATTTCTGAGCAACACCAGGAGAGGAGTAGAGAAGGGGAGGAGAGAGAGACAGAGCAGAGAGAGAGACAAGAGAGACAGAGAAAGAGAGAGAAAGAACTGGGGAAGAGGAATCATAAACCAATCACAACCAACCAAATTTAAGTAGGGTTTTAGGAAATCAAAGAAAGAAGCTATAGTTAGGGAATAGGAAACTTCAGTGGGCACAAAACATGATTCAACAATATTGGAAAGAGCTGGAGAAGGAAAAAAAATCAGACACAACAAAGTGGATGTTGTAGAACAAAGATAAGTTGAAATAAGCCTCGTATAAGCATCCAAAGTTTCTTGTTAAGCCTTTGGAAAACTCATTATTTCCTGCTCTTAACAAATCACTAGAAACTCTACTCCCATCTAGGATTCCTTGTGCTTTCTAAGTATGATACCATTAAGGGGAATAAATATGATGATTATCCATCATGAATGGCTAATTCACAAAATCTTAGAGTTCCACAGAACCCTAGAGACTATCTAGCCCTATGCATACCTGAAAAATAACCCAGCATGATAAATAGCAAATAATACAACGTGATCAGTAAACCAACACATTTGACAAATGGTCATTCGGCTTCTGCTCAGAGACTTCCAGTAAGGGCAAAGCAAGTACTTCCTCAGATAGTTCACTACCTTTTTAGATAGCTCTAATTAAGAGTATGTTTTTCCTTACAATAAGTCTAAATTGTCTCTTTAGAAATTCTACCCATTGTTCCTAATTCTGCCCTCTGGAACTGCACAGAACAAGTCTAATCCTTTCTTGCACATGACAGCCCTTCAAATACCTGAAGCTAGCTATTATGTTCCCCGATTTCCCTTCTACTGGCTAAATCTGCCTAATTCCTTCAATCAGCCCTTATATGGCAAGATCTCCAGGCCCAGATGACAGCTAACACATTAACTGTAATGCTACCTACATGACTAGAGTAATATTGTCCACCTTCCTGGATAGTTCTTTTAAAATAAATATTTGGTGAATATTAAACCTGTTGACTTAATAAAATAAGAAATAGCTATTATGGACTTACCACGTGTGAGGCAGTGTGCTTGATGCTGTGGACCAAGGAAGACAAAGAATCTTAAGATATAACCCCCTGACCTCAAGGAGTCCTCAATTTAGCTAAATGTAAATTGTAATGAAAACAGAAGCACCAGCTCATTTACTGAAAATAAAACCTGCCATTTTAGTTCTAAGGGGTGAGATGTAGCAAGGATATTCAAATGCATGAAAGCCAAGTAAATTAAAGCTGATGCTCCTTTCTTTTATAATAAATTTTCTCAATTAATTTCATGACTCAGAGCAAATGTTCATTGCTAAAAATGGGGGGGCTATAGATACCAATTTTATAGACTATGGTGGTTTGTTCTTTGACATATATAGCAGATGTACTGCTTGGCACAGGTCCCAGTGTAGACAGGATGATTCCACTGTATAAAGCCCTGGCCTTTAACCTCTCTGAGTCTGCCATTACTGTAACTCTTCCATGAAATCTACCCAGGGGACTCATACAACTAAAGTTTTAATAAGTTGCATATGCAGCCCAAAATAGAAATATAAACAAACATTCCATGTCCAATTAAAATGGGTTGGCATTACTAGTGATTTTAAAGCCCTCTGAGTATAAGGCTTATCCATCAGGATATCCCACTACTCCAAAAGAAACACTTAATTCCAAGCAGCCAGTTCTCCTTGTTAAGACAGAGAGACAGAGACAGAGAGAGAGATAGAGAAAGAGAGACACAGAAAGACAGAGAGAGACAGAGAGGAGAGAGGAGAAAAGATAGAGTGAGAGAGAAAGAAGACAAGAGAAGAGAAGAGGAGGAGAGAGAGAGAAAGAGGAGATAACTATATATAAATATAAGTTAATTCTTGGTTCTATGATTTTGTTCACATCATTCCCACTATCTAAAAGATCTCTGCCTTCTCTCTGCCTGTATCCTCTGTACCTACAGGGTTGGCTCATCCTTCCCCCAACTATTCCAGGCCATATAAATCTCTTTTTCCTCTTAACTCTTATGATATTTGAAGTACTCCCTATATAATATAGTGTGTTCCTTGTTCTTATCTTTTTAACAAGAATGTAAGCTTCCTGAGGGCAGGCACTGAGATATAACAGTAACTCATTAGCCTTTATATTTCCCATAGAATTGAGCATAATTGAAGATGTATGAGTAGCTGAATATATTTGCTCACTAATTTGACTAATTTATTATAGAAGCCATGTTTCCATAGAGAAAATGGAAATATTTTCCCATCTTATAAAAACTTTCACTTACTCTTTATTCCAAGCATGTAATAATAGGAGGATTATTCTCTCATCATGCTTTGGCCTTAATAAAAGCACATATACTTACCCATAGAAAACGTGATGTGAGTTTATAGGTTTTATACTAATTGGTCAGGAGCCCCGGATGAAAATGTTTATTGATGGAATGTGCTTCCTTTTCACGAGCAGATGAAATAGCTTAGCAGGTTAGGTAGGTAAAAAGTAGACAGACTCCAAAGAAAAAATACATGACCTGAGTATCATTATGAGAATTAAGTCAGCACATTAAGGCTAATGCTAACAAGATATCCCTCTTCCAGGGAATAGCCTAAAGAAAATATAAAGGGGGATTTTTTTTTTAAGTGAGAACCATGAAGAGAGAGTGGATTTAGAAAAGAATAAGGGAACAAAAGCATATACTTGCTGTATTTAACCCATAAGGCCTATGTAGAAATAAATGTAAATGAAATCACGGTGCTTATAAATAACCAAGGAGAATAGCCTACAGATACTCACAAATGTCTAAAGACTACATATTGATTTTTAACAAGTTTATAAATTTATTGTAAATAATAATAATAGCTAGCATTTATATAGTGTCTTTGATGTGCCAAATACTGTGCTGAGTGATTTACTAACTTGATCTTCACAATAACCTTAAAAGGTAGGTACTATTATTGTCCTCATTTTACAGTTAAGGAAATTGAGGCAAACAGAAGTTAAGTGATTTGTCCAAAGTCACACATCTTGTGTCTGGGTTGAGATTTGAACTCAGTTCTTTCTGACTCTAGGCCTGGCACTCTATCTACTGCACCACCTTGCTGCCTCTAAGTAAATAAATAGTGAATTTATTTTACTAAACAAAAATCGAGTGTTTTAAATTAAATACAAAATATTTAAAGAAGCATCACAAATATAATTGTTTTGGCTGGGATCAAATGTCATTGAGCCTTGTACCGTATTTTTGACAGGTGATGAATTCAATGTTCTATTAACTTTTTTTTTAAGTTTCTAGCTCCTATGATCTAAACTATTCAGTTATTAAAAATCGACAATAGCACCAATATTAAACATGGCTAATCCCCATGGTCATAGTTTGTTTATCCTCTGAAGTCAGAAGGCTTGTCTCATGTTTACTTATATTCACTACATCTCCCCTTACCATTTGTCTGTATATGTTACTAAAATCCACGATTTCAGTACAATGAATACTGAGCTTAAATCTTCATTCAGCCACCTACATGGTGCTGGGGAAGTCACTTAACTTCTCTGGGCGTGTTTCTTCAGCTTGAAAATGAAAGTGTTGAACTAAACTTTTTTTCACACTCTCTTCCAGTTCTACATGCTAAGATTTTATGAAATTGGTCAGTCAGTGCCTTGACTGTGCATGGTAGAGGAACGGGGCATCTACTATGTTTAAAATAATTTATCCCTACAGAACATGTATCTGGAAAAAAATTCATTTCCCTCAATTCAGACAAAAAATTTTCAAAATTGGAATCTTTTCTGCATATCTTGATATTCTTAGGATAGCTACTGCCAAGGAATCTAAGCCCCCTTTAATTTTCTCTGAAACAGAAATCAGTTTCTGTATTTCAATTTACAGCCCTGTAATCATCTCTCTTTTGTCCTCTAACCCCCATTCAGATTCCAAATTCTACCACCACAGTAGTGGAACCTTTCATATAATTCCAAAGGAATATTACTTTTGGGTGCTATTGACTGCCTGGTGGTGGACCTATATGAAAGCAGATAAGGAAATCCAGGTGCCGAAATCTTCTATTTTGTGGGAAAAGGTTCCTGTTTTTCTTCTCATCTAAATGATCAAAAACACGAAGAAGCTGTAGTTCAGGTAAAACAAAAGGGATCCTCCCATTGATCAAACCAGACCCAGTAATATGAATCCTGTTCTAGCCAGATCTGTCTCTGTAGAGGAACATAGGTCATGGGATACAATCTGGGTGAGTCTGTTAAGTAAATAGTACAGGGGTGTGTGTATGTGTGTGTCTGTGTTTGTCAGTGTGTGTGTGTATGTGCGTGCGTGTGCGTGTGTGTGTGTGTGTGTGTGTGTGTGTGTGTGTGTGTGTACCAGAGAGCACTGAGCAGCCTTCCTTACCCTCAAAAAGTCAAGGGTTCCCCCCCACCACTGCTAGACTAAAAAGGAAATCCTCAGGGTACTACCAGATAGAGCACTGCAAACATGCACAGTTACAAATAGCAAGTTCCACTTTGCTACACTTGCCCTGTGTTTCCGAGGGATATGGCTACTTTTACCATTCAGAGTGCATTAACAATTAAACTCTTAAAGACTTTGTACTCTTGGAAAACTGTAAACAACCATGGTCTTGTCCTCAGATAACCAAGTAGCATTGGTATGTGTCTAAGAATGGTAATCATACTTTAGAGAAAATCTCTTTGAGACAAATAATTGCAGAAGGAAACAAACTGTATTTTTTAAATTGTATTCTTTACTTCATTCACGATTCTTATTTTGAGTCCATGGCTGAATTTTATTCTGATGCCTGTCAACAAAAACATTATAGAACACACAACTGGGTCCATAGACTCAGGCATTTAAAAAGCCCTAAGTACACACTGTACCCTGCATTGTTTAACATTTCCCCAGTTAAAATAGAAGTATCTGAAAATGCTTAGCCCTCATAAAGCAAAGGCTGCTGGGAGGAGTGGAGTTAACAACATAAGCACAGTTCCTGTGCTGCTTCTTTTGGAATTTACTTGTAAACAGTTCAGAATCTACTAAAAGCAAATGAGGTTTTATCTTCAGAAAAAAAAAAATATTTTAAGAATGTTTTTTAATGTTGATTTTTTTCTACTATTGGAAAAGAGAATTCTACAAGATAGCCAAAACATGGTATTTTATTCATGCCCTACAGATGATATTAAAAATGTCAAATGGCACATTAGGCCTGATTATGGCTTGCCCCCAGGCTACTGATTGGGAATTATATAATGATTGGTTTTGGTAATCAATGATGACAGAGTTCTCTCGATACAATATCACACCAAAGATAGAAAAGCGTATCTCAGACAATTCCACTTTCCTGGTAAAACTTTGATGTGCTCATCTGGTGTCCAAACTTCTATGGTGAATTACTGAGCTATGGAATCCTCTTCCCCATGTCTCTATCCCTATAAATGCAATTAAGCAGATATATTTATTTCTACAATAGCTAGATTATTTAAACTATGTCATGTTTTAAGAGGATTAGTTTTATTCATTCAGTTATGTTGTTTTCATTTGAGGTTCCTGTTGGGCCAAAAAAAAAAAAAAAAAAAAGGAGCACATTTAAAGGCTGTAGAGAAAAGATCATGATAACCTAGATGTACTCATGGTCATATCTCCAGTACTGGTCCTTGTTAGCATTCTGTTTTTCCCTAATGGACATAACAGAATGCATCAATGAAAAACACCCAATTCATTTTTCATCTATGAATGAACACGAACGGAATCCTGTGACTAAAAAAGGGAAAGTGTCTAAACTCTACAGGACACTTCCTACTGGCCCTCACTATTGTTACTGTACATACTCTGGCTTCTGCTTGTAATTTACTTAAGTTTGTACTATTCCGTGACAGGATGATCTATCGCTGACACCTCTCTGCCATTTCAAGTGGGGGACAAGAGTGCAAGATCCAAGGAAGCTGGATGGGAAGACAGAGAATATTTTATCACCTCGATGTTGTCTTTACTCATTCTTGACTTTTCCCTGGGAGGTTCTGTTTTGTTTTCTTTTGTTTTTTGGTTTGTTGGTTCCCTTACATTCCTCTTGTCTTCTATGCCTCTTGCTTACTAAGCTTTTAAAAATAATAAAACTATAACATTCAAAAAATAGTACTTCCCCCTATCAATTAAGCATTTCTGTGAGGTAAAGAAATATTCCCGAAGCCATGTGAGAAATAGGTAGATTAAGATAGCAAGTGAGAGTGGGAAGAGAACTGTAATTCTCTTCATTTTCTCCAATTGAAAAATTTCTTAGAAAAATACAATTCTCCTTGCACAATATTTAGGGACTTTTACAGTTAATAAAATGGACTAAAGTTTATCTTTCAAAATAATTTGCTAACATTTCTCCTCTCCCCACCCCACAAACACACACCATTCCCTTTAATGTCCCCTTTAAACATTCTCATTAACTCTGATCTTGACAGAGGAAAATATTTTTCTCTGGGGTAAAGGCAACCCAAAGGTATAAAGGGAGGTCAGGAAATTTCCTTATTGGGTTAGCTAGGAATTCTGGCCTTTACTAGGAGAGTTACCTTTTCTGTGTCTCCGAAGCAAGGGCAATTCAATTGCAATGCTAGCTCAGTTCTGGCCTCTCCTGGGCACAAGCTAGAAATAATACCAAAGTATGCTGAATCATTTACAGTAGTTTTATGATGAGGATTATCAGTCACAGGAGATTGACCTGACACCATCAAACTCATTTCATGCCGCAAAACAGGTTGGACTCCAACCAGGCCCTAAACAAGACAATACGTAAACCTCTAAGGTACCTCTCCTTACTTGAACTGGAACTTCTGCTTCAATCTCCATCTCTCTGACCTAAAAAGAAGAGGGGGGGGCTCAGTCTATTTTCAAAGAATATCAGATTTATTATGAGAAGGTATTTCTTTAATGTTTCCAATCATTGTGCATATTTCTAATGCACGTGCTAAAAGAATGACCCTTTATTAAGTTCCTTTCCTTGGACAAGAATTCAGTCACAAGGCACTGGAACAGTTTCCTCCGGCATAAACAAATTTCCATGCTACATTCGTTCAGCTGAGTGCAAAAAATGTAAGCATCTTCGTCAGATAGAGTCTGGTCATATGGCTGGCCACAAAATTCCTCCCCTTTCCACCATCAGAAAAGGAGCACAAGGTGGTGTTGCCATTTATATTCCACTGATTACACAAGCTATTTTCATTGCGGGGCCCTCCTGCTGCATTCCTACTTGTGTTTAATAGATGGAGGGTGGTCACTTCTTGAATGTTCTTTTGAGAGATACAATGGATTTAGAAGGTACAAATTCATTAGGTGTATGTTAATAATGGGTCAGTAGCAAGTAAAAGACAATCTTTTCATTAGGATGAACGAATTGAATGTTTGGGTGCTTAAAGAATAAGTTGACCAGTATCCCTAGAAAAAAAGCATACACTTGTACTGTTGTGTTGCTTTATTAATCTCCAAAATACTAACCCACATGACTGAATATGAGTCTCAGAACATTTAATTTTTAATTAACTTTCTTAAGTGTTCTCTCAATATTAGTGATCTGTCATAGAGACATTTTAAGTTAGAGGAAAATTTGTTTTAACCACTGAAAAGTTTCATTTTACTAATAAACATTCATTATCAATCATCTCTGTTCCTCAGTATACTCATATACTAAATAAAAAATGAATTGAAGAATAAATCTGTAAGCAAATAAATTTTCTGTACACCAATCCCTGCAGGCCATGTGTTTATAAGTCAACAGCTTAAAATGAAAACATCTGATGAAGGTAATACACCTCTTAAAAGAGCATAAAATTCCAAACCCAATGGTAAAATATAAAGATTATAAAACCTCTTAAAGGAGTCATCAAATTAAACTATTAAATGAATACATCTGCTTCATTCTAGACTGTAGTTTATAAGTGCCACTCAAAATAAAACAGATTTAGGACAAACATTTCCTAAAAGGATGAAGCAGTGAATGGAAAGCATTTTGAGAATGACGAGAGGAGAGAGAATGGATTCATTTGAAAAGAATTGACCTACACACAGTCAGGGGCAGTGAGGAAGCCCCGTGTTGGGCTTAGAGTCAGGAAGACTTTTCTTCTTGAGTTCAAATCCAGCCTCAGACACTTAGTAGCTGTGTGGCCCTGGGCTAGTCACTTAATCCTGTTTGCCTCAGTTCCTTACCTGTAAAATTAGCTAAAGAAGGAAATGACACATCACTTTGGAATCTCTGCCAAGAAAACCCCAAATGGGGTCATAAAGAGGACATAACTGACAAAGACTGAATGACAAACTTAGTCAAGTACTCAAATGAAAGGGTTCATGAGTTTGGTTTTCTCTGGGGTATGGGAATTGGAAGCTGTAAGTGAGGGGTTATATTATTTTTCACATAAGAATAAAGTATGACTTTGAGGCAAGGGCAAAAACACCTTTGAAAAACTATTGGTGGTACAAATCATCACTTAGTTCTATTAAAACATCAACAGAAGCAAAAAGCTTATTGCCAAGAAATTTCAAGTATAGTTTCTTAACAAAAATAAGTGGTAAAAAAGGCAGCATAAATTATGTAAATTCTCATTTACAGCAGATATTTGCCTACCATAGAAACACACAATACATGTTCTGAAGGACCTTCTCGTACATATATGTACACACATGTACACATAACACATGTATTTTAAAATATACTTTAGTCCTGTCTATTATGGCAGTAAATATAAATTATTAAAATTTTATTTTTCTTCCTTTTCTGCATTCATCAAGAACAGGTTTAGGAGTTTTAGAAAAGGGGAAGATAGAAAAAGGACATCATTCTCTGAAATAAAGGTAATTTTTATCCCAACTTTGAGAAACTTTCCAACCTAAACTGAGCCCATAACAGGCATTGTACATTAAAGAACAGTCCTATAATTTGCTAATATTCATAATGTTTTGACATTCTAATATAAATATAACCAAAGGAGATAAATCAGTAAACAGATACAACATAAAATGCTTGGTGTTTCTTGGTATTTGTTCATCATACTATATGTGCTATAAAGCAGGGCTTCTCTACTATACTAACAATGGTCACATTCTTCTTTAAGAGAAGAAGGAAATGAAGGGAGGAGGAGAAAGGAAGAAAATCATCCAGTATTTTCAGGCTCTCCCGCAGCAGCGACACTGTGTGGACAATTCCTGAATGGTAAATGGAAAAAACAACAGTTGAAGTCCCCAGCTGGCCCAAGGAAGAAGCTGTATGCCCAGTCCCAGGGGAGGGAGCACCTTGAATTGCTCAGTGGTGAGTAATACCTTCCAGTCACTGACCACTGCTGAGCTTCACAATGGTAAGTAAGCAAGCCTGGAGATGTCTGTGGTTCAGGCCCTTATGTTTATCCTTTTTTGCTCTGCTCTAGTGTATATGCACACAGACACATGTTTACAAAACAAACACTTAAAAAGATGTATAATTTTTCTTTTTCGCTAATACTCTACTAGTTTGAAGAATTTTGCTTGACATTCCTAATTACTCGCATATCAAAGCATTTGAAACTAGGAATATCATGTGTCTCCGTCTTTGCATTAGGGTGTCCATCTCTGTTTAATTTTTAAGTTCCCATATCAGGTTTTGACTCATCTTAAATAAAAAAGTAAAGATACTGTAAAAAAAAAAAAAAAAAGGTGAGAGGGAAGGAAACTTTCCTGAGCAAGCTACTAATGTCAGAACAAATCACTTGTCTTCTGAAAAAGTTGCTCTTCATTTTATTTTTGGTATTTATTATAGCTCTCATGCTGCTGTAAACCCATTGTACCATTCCGTGTATACTTACAGCAGC